>NC_140018.1:13880289-14063288 GCF_964263955.1 Coregonus lavaretus | reverse complement strand
ATCCAGACGGTCCAGAAATGAACCCATTCAAGCTGCAGCTGAAGCAGTTTGTGATGGACTGGGAGAGCATGGAGTCCTCTATCACAGGCAGCTACAACATACTGGAGACCTCTGGCAAGAGCCCTGAGGACCTGGTCCAGGAGATGGTCTTCCACATGGAGAGTGAGTTTTCAGCCTAGCGTGTGTGTGTGGCAGGAGGGGATAGGGGTGGAGGGCTCAGGGTGTGTGTGTGGGCGGAGGGGGTGGGGGGCTCAGGGTGTGTGTGTGGCAGGAGGGGATAGGGGTGGAGGGCTCAGGGTGTGTGTGTGGCAGGAGGGGATAGGGGTGGAGGGCTCAGGGTGTGTGTGTGGCAGGAGGGGGTAGTGGTGGAGGGCTCAGGGAGTGTGTGTGGGCGGAGGGTTGGGGGGCTCAGGGTGTGTGTGTGGGCGGAGGGGTTAGGAGTGGAGGGCTCAGGATGTGTGTGTGGGCGGAGGAGGTGGGGGGCTCAGGGTGTGTGTGTGGGCGGAGGGGGTAGGGGTGGAGGGCTCAGGGTGTGTGTGTGGGCGGAGGGGGTAGGGGTGGAGGGCTCAGGGTGTGTGTGTGGGCGGAGGGGTTAGGAGTGGAGGGCTCAGGATGTGTGTGTGGGCGGAGGAGGTGGGGGCTCAGGGTGTGTGTGTGGGCGGAGGGGTTAGGAGTGGAGGGCTCAGGATGTGTGTGTGGGCGGAAGAGGTGGGGGGCTCAGGGTGTGTGTGTGGGCGGAGGAGGTGGAGGGCTCAGGGTGTGTGTGTGGGCGGAGGGGGTAGGGGGGCTCAGGGTGTGTGTGTGGGCGGAGGAGGTGGAGGGCTCAGGGTGTGTGTGTGGGCGGAGGGGGTAGGGGTGGAGGGCTCAGGGTGTGTGTGTGGCAGGAGGGGATAGTGGTGGAGGGCTCAGGGAGTGTGTGTGGGCGGAGGGGGTAGGGGTGGAGGGCTCAGGGTGTGTGTGTGGCAGGAGGGGATAGTGGTGGAGGGCTCAGGGAGTGTGTGTGGGCGGAGGGTTGGGGGGCTCAGGGTGTGTGTGTGGGCGGAGGGGTTAGGAGTGGAGGGCTCAGGATGTGTGTGTGGGCGGAGGAGGTGGGGGGCTCAGGGTGTGTGTGTGGGCGGAGGGGGTAGGGGTGGAGGGCTCAGGGTGTGTGTGTGGGCGGAGGGGGTAGGGGTGGAGGGCTCAGGGTGTGTGTGTGGGCGGAGGGGTTAGGAGTGGAGGGCTCAGGATGTGTGTGTGGGCGGAGGAGGTGGGGGCTCAGGGTGTGTGTGTGGGCGGAGGGGTTAGGAGTGGAGGGCTCAGGATGTGTGTGTGGGCGGAGGAGGTGGGGGGCTCAGGGTGTGTGTGTGGGCGGAGGGGGTAGGGGTGGAGGGCTCAGGGTGTGTGTGTGGGCGGAGGGGGTGGAGGGCTCAGGGTGTGTGTGTGGGCGGAGGGGGTAGGGGTGGAGGGCTCAGGGTGTGTGTGTGGGCGGAGGGGTTAGGAGTGGAGGGCTCAGGATGTGTGTGTGGGTGGAGGAGGTGGGGGGCTCAGGGTTTGTGTGTGGGCGGAGGAGGTGGGGGGCTCAGGGTGTGTGTGTGGGCGGAGGAGGTGGAGGGCTCAGGGTGTGTGTGTGGGCGGAGGGGGTAGGGGTGGAAGGCTCAGGGTGTGTGTGTGGGCGGAGGGGTTAGGAGTGGAGGGCTCAGGATGTGTGTGTGGGTGGAGGAGGTGGGGGGCTCAGGGTGTGTGTGTGTGGGCGGAGGAGGTGGGGGGCTCAGGGTGTGTGTGTGGGCGGAGGAGGTGGGGGGCTCAGGGTGTGTGTGTGTGGGAGGAGGGGGTAGGGGTGGAGGGCTCAGGGTGTGTGTGTGGGCGGAGGGGGTGGGGGGCTCAGGGTGTGTGTGTGGGCGGAGGGGGTAGGGGTGGAGGGCTCAGGGTGTGTGTGTGGCAGGAGGGGGTAGGGGTGGAGGGCTCAGGGTGTGTGTGTGGGCGGAGGGGGTAGGGGTGGAGGGCTCAGGGTGTGTGTGTGGGCGGAGGGGGTAGGGGTGGAGGGCTCAGGGTGTGTGTGTGGGCGGAGGGGGTAGGGGTGGAGGGCTCAGGGTGTGTGTGTGGGCGGAGGGGGTGGGGGGCTCAGGGTGTGTACATGTGTGTTTTTTGTGCTGGTGAAAGAGAGTATGTCAGGGTACTGAGAGTATGTGAGTGTTTGAGGTTAAGTGACTTTACTGGCTTGGTCAAATAGTGTGGCACAGGGAAGAGTTATAAGGCACCTTTAGAATGTATTCATAGTCCTTGACTTATTCCACATTTTGTTGTGTTACAGCCTGAATTCAAAATGGATACAAAAATATATATATTCTCACCTATACGTCACATACTTCTCACAATCACACAATAGCCCATAATGACAAAGTGAAAACATGTTTAAAGACATTTTTGCAAATGTATTGAAAATGAAATATCTCATTTACATAAGTATTCAAACCCCTGAGTCAATACATTGTAGAAGCACCTTTGGCAGCTTTCCACACCTGGATTGTGCAACAGATGGCCATTATTAAGCTCTGTCAAATTGGTTGTTGATCATTGCTAGACAACCAAGTAGATTTAAGTCAAAACTGTAACTCAGCCACTCAGGAACATTCACTGTCTTCTTTGTAAGCAACACCAGTGTTGATTTGGCCTGCTGAAAGGTGAATGAATCTCCCAGTGTCTGGTGGAAAGCAGACTGAACCAGGTTTTCCTCTAGGATTTTTCCTGTGCTTAGCTCGATTCCGTTTCTTTTTTATCCTGGAAAACTCCCCAGTCCTTAATGATTACAAGCATACCCATAACATGATGCAGTCAAAACTATGCTTGAAAATATGGAGAGTGGTACTCAGTAATGTGTTGAATTGGATTTGCCCCAAACATAACATTTTGTATTCAGGACAAAAAGTTAATTGCTTTGCCACGTTTTTTGCAGTTTTACTTTAGTGCCTTGTTGCAAACAGGATGCATGTTTTGGAATATTTGTATTTTGTACAGTCTTCCTTCTTTTCACTTTGTCAATTAGGTTCGTATTGTGGAGTAACTACAATGTTTTTGATCCATCCTCAGTTTTCTCCTATCACAGCCATTAAACTCTGTAACTGTTTTAAAGTCACCATTGACCTCACGGTGAAATCCGTGAGCAGTTTCCTTCCTCTCCAGCAACTGAGTTAGGAAGGACAACTGTATATTTGTAGTGACTGGGTGTTTTGATACACCATCCAAACTGTAATTAATAACTTCACCATGCTCAAAGGGATATTCAATGTCTGCTTTTTTATTGTTACCCATCTTCCAATAGGTGCCCTTCTTTGCGAAGCATTGGAAAACCTCCCTGGTCTTTGTGATTGAATCTGTGTTTGAAATTCACTGCTCGACTGAGGGACCTTACATATAATTGTATGTGTGGGGTACACAGAGATGAGGTAGTCATTCAGAAATCATGTTAAACACAATTATTGCTCACAGAGTGAGTCCATGCAACCTATTATGTTACTCGTTAAGCAAATGTTTATTTACTCCTGAACTTATTTAGGCTTGCCATAACAAAGGGGTTGACTACTTTTTGACTCAAGACGTTTCAGTGTTTCATTTTTAATTAATTTGTACAAATTTCGAAAAACATAATTCCACTTTGACATTATGGGGTATTGTGTGTAGGCCAGTAACAAAAAATCTAAATTGAATCCATTTTAAATTCAGGCTGTAACACAACAAAATGTTTAAAAAGTCAAGGGGGGTGAATACTTTCTAAAGGCACATTAGGTACCTAATAACCTTGATGTGTGTTTTCCCAAGAGCCTTTTAAGTACGTGGGCTGGGAGCTGTCAGGAGTAGACCTGGATGAGGAGGAGGAAGATGCTCAGGCCTTGGCTGAGCTGGAGAAACCTGAGGAGGCAGAAGAAGAGGAGGAACAGGAGACAGACGTACGTCCTACATGGAGAAACCCACTAATGTGCTATAGTAGTTGGCAATTTAGACCTTACACATTTCTTGTACTCATTCGCCATTTAAATGCACTGTAGCTGAAAATAAAATTACCTCAGACTTCACAGTATAGGTAGTCTAACCAAAAATGTCCCGTGCATGTCTGTTTACCATGATCCCATACTGCTGTTTTTCTGTAGCATTTTTATGACATACCCTCTCTCCTCTCCCTGCTGTGTCCAGGAGGAGGCAGTGTCTAAGAGGCTGATGGGGGACACCCAACACTTCTGTCCCGTGTCCCTGAAGGAGAACGGGGCACTGATCCCCTGTCTGGACGAATATGCTGCCAAGTACAGAGAGAAAGCCTACTACTTCTCTAGTACTGAGGCCAGGGACCGCTTCTTACTGAGCCCCGAGACATACGTCTCACACATACAGCTATTGCAGGTAGGAGAGGAGGGATGGAGGGAGGCAGCGAGGGAGGGAGGGAGGGAGAAACAGAGTGGAAGAGTGACAGAGAGAAACAGAGAGGAAGTAAGAGCTACTGGATAACTTGTTGAACAATTCAATTAATGAATGTCTGAAATGGACAAATAGCTAAGACAAGTGAATCCATGATAAAATAATGATTCCACTTGACCCCCATATTCTATCCCTCTTCCTCTCCACCTCCCCCTCCGTCCCCACCCCAGGCCCCAGCTCTGAGGGTCTTCCTGCTGGGTACGCGGGGCTCTGATAAGACCACCCACGGGAAGTGGCTGGCGGAGCAACTGGGGGTTTTTCACATCCAGTTCAGGGAGTGCCTGCAGGAGCTGATCCTGGGGAAGACCCAGGCCCGCGTACCCTACTCTGATGAGGTGGAGCCCCCTGAGGATCCCCCTGAGGACCTGGAGGCCCTTCTGCTGCAGGCACAGGGAGGGGGAGGGGCAGGGGCAGCAGTGCCCTCTACGGACAAGGAGGAAAAAAACAGTAGGAAGGACAGCCCAGAGGAAGCCCCAGCATCAGAGGTAAAGGATATGATACTGTCACATGTCACAGTTGTTATGTTGCAGTATTGCAGCTTGTTTCCCTGGGATTTAATGTAAGCTATGGAGGGCTGTCTGTGTTGCTGTGTATGTTGCTAGCAGGAGGTGGGACTGAGCGACGAGGAGGAGGCCATTAAGTCCTATCTGTTTGATGGAGAGCCTCTGCCTCAGGAGATCTTGGAGATGATGCTGCCACAGTTTTGGGACCAGGAGCCATACAAGTACTAAGACACTTCACTAACACACACACAAACTCATCTTGACACACAAGGCACTCTCGCCCACTGACTCCCCTACTTGACTGATTTGCTGCACCTCCCTCCCTCTCCTACCTCCCTCCCTACCCCAGATCGAAAGGATTCGTCCTGGAGGGTTTCCCCCAGAACCCTGAGGACGTGTCCTTCATGGTGGAGCGCCGGCTATTCCCGGACGCCGCCGTGGTCATGACGGTGGACGTGACAGACGTCGTGCAGCGCCTGCTGCCCCCCCGCCTGGCCAGCTGGAGAGAACGCCGTGACCGCAGGAGAGAACAGCTGAGACTAGTCAGGGAGCTACGCCACAAACTACGGGTGAGAGGAGAGCAGGGCAGATTACTTGGGCTTCAGAACAGGGAGCCAAGTGGGGGAGAAGGTGGGGGAAAGTAGAGTGGCTCAACACTCAAGGTAGGTGGTAGAGGTCATATTAAAACACTCTCTCTTTCTCTCTCTATCCCCCCCTCCTCTCTCGCTCTCTCTATCTTTCTCCCCCTCCCCCCTCCTCTCTCTCTATCTCGCTCTGTTGATGCAGGAGGAGGCCATCACCCGGAGGAGGGCTGAGCTCATGGCAGAGCATGCCTCAAAGCAACCAGCTGCAAAGGTAGTCCCTCATTGTCACAAACACAGATGCTGTGACTCTTTGAGGCTGATATTAGTCTGTGCTATATTAGTTTGGGAAGAGTTTATGATTACACTCTGATAAGTAGGTACTCTGTCATCCACTGTTCCTTACGGTCTCTCTCTGTGTGCCAGGTGAAGGATGAGGAGGATGAGGAGGACCAGGAGGAGTTTGATGAGGAGGAGGGGATGGAGGAGATCGAGGCCATACTGATTGAGGAGTTTACTCTGGACGAGGAGGATGATGGGGAGGATGAGGAGACAGAAGCGGCTGCTGAAGAGAGGCTGGAGATGGAGATTGGGGAACGCTTCGAGAGAGACGACACCAACTTCACCAGGATGATGGTACAGAGACACACATACTGTCCTGCTATGAACAGGCCTTAGTGTACTTAGAGGCATTATAATAATAATAATAATACATTTGTAACCCAATGTGCCATTATAAATCAAATCACATTTTATTTGTCACATGCTTTGTAAACAACAGGTCAAATGCTTACTAACGGGCTTACTAACGGGTCCTTCCCAACAATGCAGAGAGAAAAATGTAAAAATAATAACACAAGGAATAAATACACAGTGAGTAACGGTAGCTTGTCTATATACACAGGGTATCAGTGCAGAGTATAAAAGACGAGGTATAAAAGACTAGGTGTAATTTAGTTGAATTACAAAAGCATTTTTAAAAAACGGCATTATACTGTAACTTCATCTTATCGATTAGAGAAGGTTAGGCTCCATAACTGAAGACATACTTTTCCCTCCCCGCCTTCCATTTATGTCACCCTGCACCTTTTCTTTCCTTTATATAATTGTATGACACTCCCACAGACCCCCAATCTTAGTATGTGTTTATTTACTCATGTGGTTGTTTGTTGTTGTTCAGGAACTCCTGGATGAAAACCAGATCCCTAAGGTGACCATTAACGGTGGCCGTAAGCCCAGGATCGTGCGCTACCAGCTGCTTCAGAAGGTCCAGCCCCTGGTCACCAACAGGGAGGCCCACTTCCACAAGTGCCAGCCCATCAGCTATACCCTGGCTCGCAAGCTGCTCTGCTCGTCCTTCAAGTATAACAGCTCCTTTGGCTGCTGGGACCCCGTCAAGGTCAGTATAAACCGACAAATACACATCTCTCTCTCTCTCTCTCTCTCTCTTCAAATCCCAATCTGCTTTAGTCAGTGGATGTGGACCTCTTCATAGTGTGATAAAAAATAATCAACTTCGACTAACCTTCTGTTTATCCCCGTATGTTGTGATGTGACTAATAGCAGATCTCATATGTTCCTCTTTTAGTACACAGAGGGAGACCTGATCCAGCCAGTGCAGGGTCCCCTGAACACCCCCTACCCCGTGCTCTTCCACCAGTTCATCTACTTCTTCGCCTCCAAGGAGACGAGGAACACCTTCGTCCTCAACCCCATCAAGTACCTGAAGCAGCCCAAACCCAACCCCTCCCTTCCCATAAAACTGGTCATCATCGGACCACCCAAGTCAGGCAAAACCACAGGTCAGAGTTCGCAACACGTAGAGGCATATTACACAAGTTCTCATCCAGAAAAAGTACTAAATTGTCATACTTGAGTAAAAGTAAAGATACCTTAATAGAAAATTACTCAAGTAAAAGTGAAAGTCACCCAGTAAAATACTACTTGTGTAAAAGTCTAAAAGTATTTGGTTTACTTAAGTATCAAAAGTAAATCTAATTGCTAAAAATATACATAAGTATCAAAAGTAAAAGTATAAATAATTTGAAATTCCTTATATAAAGCAAACCAGACAGCATCATTTTCTTGTTTTTTATTTATTTACGCATAACCAGGGGCATGCTCCAACACTCAGACATCATTTACCAACAAAGCTTGTGTTTAGTGAGTCTGCCAGATCAGGGGCAGTAGGGATGACCAGAGAGGTTCTCTTGATAAGTGTGTGAATTATGCAATTTTCCTGTCCTGCTAAGCATTCAAAATATAATGAGTACTTTTGGGTGTCAGGGAAAATGTATGAAGTAAAAAGTACATTATTTTCTTTAGGAATGTAGTGTAGTAAAAGCAACAGTTGTCAAAAATATAAATAGTAAATAAAAGGACAGATACCCCCCCACCAAAAAACGACTTAAGTACTACTTTCAAGTATTTTTACTTTACACCACTGTTCTCATCACAGCTTTAGCTCTGTGGTAAGTGAACGTAATTCACTTTTTGTAAGGATTGTTTGCAATATGTTTATTTGATTCTTATACTCCTTTCTCCTCTATGAATGCACTAAAACTCACTTTACTGTAACTTGTCAAACAATGCAATAGGATTTGATTCTCTCTAACACAAACTTAGATTTAAGACCATCTCAGGCCAGTTCTGCCAATCCAGCTGTACATTAGCTCACCCTAACAGAGAACACACCCATCTCTATCTGTGTTGTGCAGTGGCGAGGATGTTTGCCCATGAGTACAGCCTGGCTCGTCTGTCCATTGGGGACGTGATGCGGACTGTGCTGGCCAGCCAGGGTAGGACAGAGCTGGCCACCCAGATGATGAAGCACCTCTCCCAGGGTCACACCTTGCCAGACGAATTGGCCATCCAGTGTCTGGAGGTGGCCCTCATGAACCTGGTCTGCAGCACCAGGGGGTAAGGCCGCTAACCTTGGCAGAAATATAGAGGCGGTGTTGAATTTCCCCCTTTCTAATGTCTGGCTTCTTTCTGAATGATGTCATAAAACGTAAAAAGTCAATTAGTCCCAGTGAGACGGTAATTGTTTTAGTTGATCCATGCAGACCAATCAAAAGCTGGAAAAAGGTTGTATTGAACAGACCAAAAGCAACATTTCATTGTATGTCAACCAGAAGGTTGACAAGGCTATACATTGTATTTCCATGACATATTCTATTTACTGTATTTCCTCCCCTATCTCAGGTACGTGTTGGACGGCTTCCCTATGACGCGTAAGCAGGCTGATTTGATGGAGGCTCGGAGCATCATCCCAGTGCTTGTGGTGGAGCTGCAGCTGGACACCGTGGAGGTGCTAAAGAGAGGCCTCAGTGACAAGATGAAGCCCAACAGGTCAGAGGGGTGGCACTAGATGGCCATGCCAGAGAGGACAAAACTGTTGTGTACTGTACATCCAGCTACATGCATCAATCTCAAATGAATGGGAAAGTTTGCCACCATCTGAAATTAATAAACTTTGACAGTGTCTATGCTTCCCATTCATTTGAGATTTAGGGCATGTAGCTGGATCTACACAACAGACGACCTGGGACATGGATTAATCTTATCATTTTGGCGTAAACTGTCACTTTATTATCCCCCTCCCCTGGCAGGCCCCACCTGATGCATGACAGCCCCCAGATCCTGAACATCCGTAACTCTAACTTCAAGCGTGAGGTGGAGGCGGTGAGGCAGCACTACCAGCAGCAGTACCAGAACTGGGTCTCTGTGGATGGACACAACTCCAAGTGGTGGGTCTGGAACAGAGTCCTGGATGAGGCCCGCATGCGCATGAGACACATCCACACCTACCTGGAGAAAATACGCACTGGTAATATATACAGTCTAGAGCAGTGTTTCCCAAACCTCTCCTACCCAGTCAGTCCACTTACTGTATTTGATGTATCCCAGAACCAGCACAGCTGATTTAAATGGTTGCCTAATCATCAAGCCCCTCATTAGTTCTGGAATACATCAGATATGTGGACTGGCTGGGGGTACTTGAGGAGAGGTTTGGGAAACACTGATCTAGAGAAAATATAAAAAAGCCTATTCAATTATTTGATTTCTACACTGAACAAAAATATAAACGCAACATGTAAAGTGTTGGTCCCATGTTTCATGAGCTGAAATAAAATATCCCAGAAATGTTCCATACGCACAAAAAGCTTATTTCTCTCAAATGTTGTGCACAAATTTGTTTACATCCTTGTAAGTGAGCATTTCTCCTTTGCCAAGGTAATCCATCCACCTGACAGATGTGACATTTCAAGAAGCTGATTAAACAGCATGATCATTGCACAGGTGCACCTTGTGCTGGGGACAATAAAAGGCCCCTCTAAAATGTGCAGTTTTACATTTACATTTTAGTCATTTAGCAGACGCTCTTATCCAGAGCGACTTACAGTTACTGGCCCCACGTGGGAATCGAACCCACAACCCTGGCGTTGCAAGCGCCATACTCTACCAATTGAGCTACAGGAGGCCTGTTTTGAGGGAGCATGCGATTGGCATGCTGACTGCAGGAATGTCCACCAGAGCTGTTGCCAGAGAATTTAATGTTCATTTCTCTACCATGAGCCGCCTTCAACATTGTTTTAGAGAATTTGGGTGTATGTCCAACCGGCCTCACAACCGCAGACCACGTGTATGGCGGCGTGTGGTCGACCAGTTTGCTGATGTCAACGTTGTGAACAGAGTGCCTCATGGTGATGGTGGGGTTATGGTATGGGCAGGCATAAGCTAAGAACATCAAACGCAATTGCATTTTATCAATGTAAATTTGAATGCACAGAAATACCGTGACGAGATCCTGAGGCCCATGTCTTTAAAGGTATCTGACCAACAGATGCATATCTGTATTCCCAGTCATGTGAAATCCATAGATTAGGGCCTAATACATTTATTTCAATTGACTGATTTCCTCATATGGACTGTAACTCAGTAAAATCTTAGAAATTGTTGCATTTATATTTTTGTTCAGTATATATTAAAGGCTAATGAGATCGCTGCTTCTCCTATGTCTTTGACCCTGGCCCCTACAGGCCATGCAGCTAGCATCGACAGGCTGTGCATCACCCCAAAGGAGCTGAAGTCTCGGCTGGGTGAGTTTAGCCATTACTGCCCTGTCAGCCTGGCCCTCCATCGCCACCTGGTGGACTGTTCTCTCACTACATCTCTGGAGCTGGCAGCTGAGTTCAGGGGACACTATTACAAGATGTGCTCTCGGGAGTACCTGAAGGTGGGTCTCATACCTGGTGACAGTCATCATTGAGTTGGCGACTATAATGTGTGTAAAGTGCTCTGCGAGATCTGTGGTTAAAAGGTACAATGTATATTATTACATCACAGGAACTAATTTATTAACAGAGGTAAAATGATAGTGATTTCTCTCTTTGTATTGTACCCCTATCTACAAAAGCTCTTCCTGGAGACTCCAGAACAGTTTGTGATCCCGGGCTGCCCCCACGCTCTCCCTCCTCCCCACATGATGCCCAAGAAGCTTACGGCCGGCCAGGTGAAGGCCAGGTTCCCCCAGCAGGTGGAGATGAAGGGCTACTGCCCTGTCACCTACCTGGACGGGAGGCAGAGGTACCCAGGAACACACTGGCATTACTCCTATCTATTCAGTATAGTACCATTCTTCTTCAATGCTGGCACAGGAGGGCATGGGTTCTCTGTAGGTCTCTGGCTTTTTAAGAGGCCTCAAGTTTGGAATATGGCAGTTATTAGGTATCTATTAAGTTATTTAAATGTATTAGGCCATAGAAATATAATTAAATGTTTAACGGATTTCATTTTTCGAAAAGAGTGAGCTAACAAAAAAAATACCAAAAAAGTTGACCTTGTTAAAATACTATAGTGATCTTAGTTCAACACCTAGAAACTTAATCAATAGATTTTAACATCTTAGAGAGAATATAAGTGGCATAGTTCAGCAATGTTTATGAGAAAAGTGAAGTGGGGCATCCGTTAAATATTTAAATACATTTGTTTGGCCTTAGGTATTTAAAAACCTGATCAGAGCAAACTTGCTCTCACAGACCTGTTGTGATTGATGCTCTCAACCCACCTCCCAGACAGGCTGCTTGCTATAGGTTCTCAGTTAATTCCGTTTCATGTTAGTGCCATTGAGATGTATTGATTTTAGTTTGAAACTCTCCTCAGGTATGAGGCCCTGGTTCGTGGAAGCGTGGAGTTCTCCGTGGAATATCGGCAACGAATCTACATTTTCGAGAATAAACAGAAACAGGACAGGTTTCTGAGGTCAGTAATGGACTGATACAATGAACCTGGTGTGATCTCAAACTGTCAATTTGAATATTGTTAGGAAGCCAAACCAATTATCTTCCAACAACTCCTTGCTCCTCCCCTCAGGTTACCTGAGACCTATTGGAACCAGAAGCTGCCCGACAAGCTGCCTCCTATGAGTGAGCCTGTGCAGCTCACCTCCCTGCCCATGCTAGGCTACATGGAACAGGTGAGACTGAGGCTCAAACACACCGGGAGGCACTCTGGATGTAATTACTGGAGTGACTTAATCTGAATAGAAATTGCTGAAGTGTGTTTACACTACAGTGCATGTGACATACTGTATGTTGACCAGAGGTTTTGTGTTCCATATCAGGGCGTGGCAAGATCTGTCATTAAAGCTCTGACGGCCGTCGGGTGTCTCAAACCAAAGTTTCCCTACCTCAGTGTGAAGAGATCGGCTCTCCATTATCTGGCCTTTTATTTGAAAGGTATGCAAAAATCCCTGAGAGAAGCCTTAGGGCTCTTCACACACCCAAGTTTATGTCATCATCACAATGTCACACGGCCACTGGTCATGCTATCTTTGCAGTGCATTGGTCTCGGGTTATAATTTGACTGCATTATCTTGCTTGTCCATTCTTTCATCCTGTGCTCCCTCCTTATTCCCTTCATCCCTCTCTCCGTTCCTCAGCCTTCAACCCCAGGAACTCTGACTACATCCGCCAGAAATACAAGAAGAAGCTGGCGTCATTTGAGGAGAATTGTGAGCTTATCTCCTACCTGGGCTCCACTATGACCAAGAAGTACAGAGCTCCTCAGGAGCAGCCCATAGACTTTGAATTTAAGCTGCACAGGTTTCTGGCCTTTGGAGAGTCCACAGGGGCTGCTGCTGGGGTGCTATAGTACCTCACGACTTGTGAAATATTGTCTGTAACTGTTCACTGAAATGATGAGCTCTCAGTATTTCACAGGGTGCATTGTACTGTTGCTATATGGAAGGGTGAAATTAGAATTGCAGTCCTTTTAAACTGCTATGAACATATTTCTAAGTGTTTCTTTATTGTTTAACCGAATACATTTTGTTAGTTCACCATTTGTAAGTTGAAAGTCAGTGGGGTTTTCTTAGTACATATTAAAGACCCAGTGCAGTCAGAAATGTGATTTTCCTGTGTTTTTATATATATATATATATATATAAATATATATTTCCACACTTTGTTGGAATAATACTTTGAAATTGTGAATATGATGATAATGCCCTTTTAGTGTAAGAGCCGTTTGAAAAGACCGCCTGAAATTTCAGCCTGTTTGGTGGGATGGAGTTTTGGCCTGCCTGGTGACAACACCAGGCTGGAAATTTGTGAATAGAGGGCTTGCAGTTGCGTCACAAATCACCTAGCAACCGCACCAAGCGCCATGTTGGAAGAACAAACTCAGTTTGTTGAAAGTCCTCCAATCGTCCACATGGCTGGCTGCGTTTTGCTACCACCGGAAACTTCAGGAAGATTGCCCATTATTTTGTTTTTCTAAGGACCCAGAAAACAGAGGCAGTGGGAGAACCTATTCAAGTTAGTAAATCAGTGGAGGCTCCTCAGAGGAGGAAGGGGACCATCCTCAGTGAATTTCATAAAAATAAAAATGGTAAAACATTTAAAAAGTTATCCTTTTTAGATAAAACTATACTAAATATAATCACATCACCAAATAATTGATTAAAACACACTATTTTGCAAAGAAGGTCTACAGTAGCCTCAACAGCACTCTGTAGGGTAGCACCATGGTGTACCGGAGGACAGCTAGCTTCCATCCTCCTCTGGGTACATTGACTTCAATACAAAACCTAGGAGGCTCATGGTTCTCACCCCCTTCCATAGACTTACACAGTAATTATGACAACTTCCGGAGGAGGTTGCAGCATGAACTGGCATGTTGTCCACCCAATCAAAGGATCAGATAATTAATCTAGTACTGAAAGCTACAGCTAGCTAGCACTGCACTGCATAAAATGTGGTGAGTAGTTGACTCAAAGAGAGAGAAAGAGAATAGTTGAACAGTTTTTAACAAATTAATTTCTTCCAAAATGAAGGAGAAGCAAGAGAGAAATAGAGAGAGAGTGTACTTTTTTTCACTTTCACATACTTAGCTAGTAAATGCAGCTAGCTAGTTTAGCCTACTGAAACACCCTGCTCAAACAAAGGGATACTATGTTAGCTAGCTGGCTATGACTTTCTAACAACACTGGTACTCTGCAAGGTCAAGGTAAGCTTTTGGTTTTACTCATTTATTGCCACCGGGGACCGCTGGTGTAACTGCTTACTGACTGTACACTGTAACTTCATGATTGTAGCGTGTTTACTAACGCGTTAGTTATATTATCTATGCTAACTATGACGTTACTTTAGCTAATATGGTGAGAACGATGTAGGTTGTGTGAAGCGATTTGGCTTGGAAAGGTTTTTTCGCCTGGTCACATACAGCTGATGTGTTGTGCATTGAAGTCCACAAGCGATCCGGAGCATACAGTGCATTCAGAAAGTATTCAGACCCCTTCCCTTTTTCCATATTTTGTTATGTTACAGACTTATTCTAAAATTGATTAAATTAAATTTTCCCTCAATCTACACACAATACCCCATAATGACAAAGCGAAAACAGGTTTTTAGAAATGTTGGCAAATAAACAAAAAAAACGTATTTACAACAGTATTCAGACCCTTTGCTATGAGACTCGAAATTGAGCTCAGGTGCATCTTGTTTCCATTGATCATCCTTGAGATGTTTCTACAACTTGATTTGATTGGACATGATTTGGAAAGGCACACACCTGTCAATATAAGGTCCCACAGTTGACAGTGCATGTCAGAGCAAAAACCAAGGCATGAGGTCGAAGGAATTGTCCGTAGAGCTCCGAGACAGGATTGTGTCGAGGCACAGAACTGGGGAAGGGTACCAAAATATGTCTGCAGCATTGAGGTCCCCAAAAACACAGTGTCCTCCATCATTCTTAAATGGAAGAAGTTTGGAACCACCAAGACTCTTCCTAGGGCTGGCCGCCCGGCCAAACTGAGCAATCGGGGAGAAGGTCAGGGAGGTGATCAAGAACCCGATGGTCACTCTGACAGACATCCAGAGTTCCTCTGTGGAGATGGGAGAACCTTCCAGAAGGACAACCATCTCTGCAACACTCCACCAATCAGGCCTTTATGGTAGAGTGGCCAGACGGAAGCCACTCCTCAGTAAAAAGGCACATGACAGCCCGCTTGGAGTTTGCCAAAAGGCACTAAAGGACTCTCAGACCATGAGAAACAAGATTCTCTGGTCTGATGAAACCAAGATTGAACTCTTTGGCCTGAATGCCAAGTGTCACCTCTGGAGGAAACCTGGCACCATCCCTGTGGGGATGTTTCTCAGCGGCAGGGACTGGGAGATTAGTCAGGATCGAGGCAAAGATGAACGGAGCAAAGTACAGAGAGATCCTTGATGAAAACCTGCTCCAGAGCGTTCAGGACCTCAGACTGGGGGCGAAGGTTCACCTTCCAACGGGACAACGACCCTAAGCAAACAGCCAAGAGTGGCTTTGAATGTCCTTCAGTCGCCTAGCCAGAGCCCGGACTTGAACCCAATCGAACATCTCTGGAGAGACCTGAAAATAGCTGTGCAGCAAAGCTCCCCATCCAACCTGACAGAGCTTGAGAGGATCTGCAGAGAAGAATGGGAGAAACTCTCCAAATACAGGCGTGCCAAACTTGTAGCGTCATACCCAAGAAGACTCGAGGCTGTAATCGCTGCCAAAGGTGCTTCAACAATTATTAATAGCCCAAATTATCACCATCCAATCTACTCATAAGACAGACTACAAGCTATCTAGCTAGCTAATTTTGGCTAACTTAGTGTTGTTGTTGTTAACACTTGGTTAGCATAACAGCTAAACTAAACTCGAAATCGATCAGACTTGACTTACCAGTGATTAAATGATCTTAGCAGACCCGTTACTGACAGCTGTTTGGGTTCAGGTCTTGACAGGCAAAAAGTTTTCTTCGCTTTTCTGACAGGTCTTGAGTCTTACCTTAGTTTCACCAATGGTGTTTCATGATTGTGGGGAATCTGTAAACATATTTTTTTCCTGTTGTCTTTCCTGCCTTGTTAGAGCAGCCACATACTCTACAGAAAATGACCGTGGTGATGAATCAAATAGTTTTAGGCACGGTTATCATGCAGTTTGGGGTAGCCACTCAGCTGTTGTTGTCTGAAGAATTAACGCGGTGCTTTCCAACATGGCCGCCAGGAGGTTTTTTATGTCAACTGCAAGCCCTCTATAGACCAATAAGACAGAGCGTTCCAAACCTCTCTGCCAATAATAGCTAGTTTTCAGTTTCCCCCTCCCCACTCAGACCACTCCAGTCCTAGCAAAATTCTTGCATGAGAAATTGCTCTTTGCTAAAAAGCTATTTTTGTTTATTTTCAAACATTTTAATTGAAAACAATCACAGTAAGATACTTCATTGTTACCCAGAAATTATTTGATATTGATATAGAGATCCTATTAAATTACTATGTCATAAACCCTCAAAGTTCCAGAATGGAATAAATGGCAGCCATATTGGGCAGGGATAAATCCAAACCAGTCTAATTGGAATGAATGGCAGTAGAGGCATACTCTTGATTTTACTTATGCAGGAAGATAAAAGTAAGGCATGTGATATATTAGAAATTGGGTAATAGAATTATTGTCAACCTAAAATAGTCATATAATTATAAATACAGTTTATACAGGTTTTATACAAATGTTCTGTATAAATAGCCTCTAAAATATATGTAAACAGCTGACCTTTATTCGTTGATAAGAAGGTTAATGTCCATTCTAGTATTCTAATTCCTAATTCTACATAATTTATTCATTTTTATGAGAACCTGTAGTCTGGGTACCAGTCTGTTTAGCTATCATTCCACTCATCGCCACTCCTTGTCCTGCTAAACAGACTGTCCTTTCTGCCATCTTCAAATATGAACATTTGATCACAGTTTCTAAACCATACTGTACTGTCTTTGATTCTATCATTAATGAGCTCGAGGAGAACAGAGGATTTGATCCTGATTCGATAACCCTCACAGCTATCATCCGATCACAACAATTATGCAAATATTGGAACTGTTTTCCTCCACAGATCACATTGGTATGCAACCGTATTTTGTTTGTCCACTGTCCAGACAAAACCAGTCTCTCAAAAGCAATGATGTGTATAAACCCTGGATGACTGACAGGGGGCGCTGTATTGAAGCATTCGTGCAGCCATCTTGGTACTCCTCAATTGTAAAAAAAATATTTAGGAGGCAATAGAAATGCGTTTATTAATGTCTACATTCGGTTTTGACACGTGTATTCAATTACAGTCACCTTAATGAATACTCTTAAATTATATTATGTGAGCTAAACATGAAAAATATAAAAACATTTTCCTTAAAGTAATTTTTTTAGAGAGCACTAATGTTACTGTCCCCACTACAACAAAAAAATACTTACTGTAAATAAATGTAATTTTGTCCTTTAAACATTTAATTGAAATGTAGAATGTAGAATTTCATTCATTCCTATCGGGGACTGCTCCTACTAGGATGGATATACTGAACAAAAATATAAACGCAACATGTAAAGTGTTGGTCCCATGTTTCATGAGCTGAAATAAAAGATCACAGAAATGTTCCATACGCACAAAAAGCTTATTTCTCTCAAATTGTGTGCACAAATTTGTGTACATCCCTAGTTAGTGAGCATTTCTCCTTTGCCAAGATAATATATCCACCTGACAAGTGTGGCATATCAAGAAGCTGATTAAACAAGTTTTGAGGGAGTGTGCAATTGGCATGCTGACTGCAGGAATGTCCACCAGAGCTGTTGCCAGAGAATTGAATGTTCATTTCTCTACCATAAGCCGCCTACAATGTCGTTTTAGAGAATTTGACAGTAACCGGCCTCACAATCGCAGACCACATGCAACCACGCCAGCCCAGGACCTCCACATCCTGCTTCTTCATCTGCGGGATCGTCTGAGACCAGCCACCTGGACAGCTAATGAAACTGAGGAGTATTTCTGTCTGTAATAAAGCCCTTTTGTGGGGAAAAACTCATTCTGATTGGCTAGGCCTTGCTCCCAAGTGGGTGGGCCTATGCCCTCCCAGGCCCACCCATTGCTGCGCCCCTGCCAAGTCATGTGAAATCCATAGATTAGGGCCTAATGAATTTATTTCAATTGTCTGATTTCCTTATATGAACTGTAACTCAGTAAAATCGTTGAAATTGTGGCAAGTTGCGTTTATATTTTTGTTCAGTATAAATACCTACTGCAATTCCAACCACAAAACGTCTTAGCTTTCTATTTTCGAAACTCCACGTGTTGTCAAGGGAATAATGCTATGTTTAACAACCAATCAGCAACTCCGTCACAAGGCCACTACAAGAAGGGAAGTGGAATTTTATGCCGCGTTAACAACAACTGGGAACTGGGAAATCGGAGATCTCCGACATCCGGGAAAAAACGAGCTCCGACTGGGAAAAAACGTTTTGAAAGGTCATCTGACTCGGAATTCCAAGTCTGAAACTCCGACTTTCTGAACTAAGATCACAGGCGTCATTATTTGACCTCATTTTTTTTTTGTTCCAAGTTGTCTTGAAAGCACCATTGGCCAAAAAGACTACTAGAGTTTCTCAACCTGTCCCCAGGCTAGACAAAACAAAATGCGACATAAACGTCATTTTAGCGCGCGACTGCAATGTTACCATGGAGACGTCTTGTTTACAAACACCACTGGGCTGTCAAAAAAGAATAATGCAGCCAATGGAAATACACCACCATGACTTCTGAAGTTTACCTGGAAATCGTGGGTTTGATGAAAGAACACAATTTTCAAATTGCTACGACCATTGCCGAGGTAACTTTCATCTTCAAAGTCAAGTTTAAATATCGATATTCTGGCAAACCAACCTGGCTAGCTAGCTAGCTAGCTAAGGCTATCAAGCATGAGCACTGACTGAGCACACGAAATCATGTTTTCTGTCAACACAGGGACTGAAACAGAAGTTTCCCCCCTTGTTTTTGGATCCAACAATTCGTCCATTACTCGAATGTGACTGGCATGTGTATCTAACCAATAAGAAAAGAGTGGGTATACTTTCTGAGTATATTTATTTGATAAGTTCTAAATGCTGCATTCATGAATAATAGACTCAAATGCAGCATAATGCTTAGCAAAGTAGTGTGATGTATGGCATGAGCTGTGGTGTGGTGTGCATTAGTCAACAATATTATTATTATGAATTGTTGAGTTAAACTGCATCCTTTAACATTTTCAAACCAAGGAGCTGAAAGGGGAGGTGTGGCAGTTCTCCAGCAACCTAATGTGTTTCGTGAATGGTTGTCTCCTTGGCGACGAGAAGGACCTGACCAGCTGGGCTGAGAAGCAGTGGGAGTTCACACTCATCCGTCCACATGCACTATACCTGGCCCTCGCTGACGACTACTACTCTAAACACCTCCACAGCACTGGGGCAAGTCTAGTCTACACACTGCACTTACATAGGATTAGGATAGAGTGACACCATAGACCATGAAACACAGACAGACAGACATACAGACAGTGCAGTTACTATAGCAAGCCCAATGGCCCTAAAGTAAACCTTACTTTATAACAGTGGCATCATACCTACAACATGACATCCTCTCTCGCTTCCACCACAGCACACGTTTGTTTACATGGACGTTTCGATCAGAGGGGAATCGGTTGGGAGATTACTGTTTGAGGTGAGACTGTGTCATTTGTAACCATTGATCTGACTGGACCTGAATGGGTAAAGATGTTGGCCCAGAGTTTTATTGACAGCATGGGTCTTCTGTCTCCCCAGCTGTTCACAGAGCTATGTCCGAAGACGTGTAAAAACTTCCAGGCTCTGTGTACAGGGGAGGCAGGCCTGTCACAGAGTGACTTAATGCTGTCCTACAAGGGTTCTGTGTTCCATCGTGTGGTGCCCAACGGCTGGATACAGGGAGGAGGTACGGTCTACCTGGTCCTCTATCTGAAAGTCACCCCTATAGGCCTACATTGATAAGAAAGGACATACAGGACTGTATTTGACTTGCCATTGATTCCATCCTGTATCTGTTTGTTGTCATATCGGTACGTTTTCATACATCAATATTTACTTTGTCAGTACACACACACCACTTGATGATGTCATATTTCCCTATTGCAGATATTTCGGCAGCAGGCAAAGGCAACGGAGGGGAGTCAATCTACGGGCCAACTTTTGAAGGTACAGACGCAGGCCTTACAGATCAAGTTGCTACTCTACATTATTAATACACATGCATAGGGAAATGTATTAGGGAAAGTAAGTAAGTATAGGGAAATGTATTAGGATGTATGTCTATGCATGTCTATTTACTGTCTCCACACTAACATGTGGCTGTGGGATCTCTGCTAGATGAGAGCTTTGCAGTCTCCCACAGTAGGAGGGGCATCCTGGGAATGGCCAACCAGGGTCCTCATAGCAACAGCTCTCAGTTCTACATCACCCTGCAGCCCGCCCTTTGGATGGACAGAAAATATGTGGCTTTCGGGTGTGTACGTCTCTGACAATGTGTGGGATAGTGCTGTTAGTTGAATGAAGTGTATGTTTGTGTACTGCTATAGTATACTGATTGTGTCTCTGTTATGTGTTCTAAAACCTTGAGGCTCGCACAATCTTTTGCATGTCAACATTTAACAACCTCTGTGGCGTCGGGACTGTGATATACTGTATGTCTGTATTTTGTACCTGGTATTCAGATGTTTTCATATTCTCTTCGTTTTGTAGTCAAGTGGTTGAAGGCACAGAGGTTCTGAGGAGACTTGAGGATGTCCCAACCTACAATGAGAGACCCAAACAAGACTGTAAAGTGGCAGACAGTGGAGTGTTTGAACCCTGACGTCACCTTAACTGCACATTTTTATGTTTTTTACTATACACAATAACCTATACACTCAATAAACATATTTTACAATATACTTAAATCTAATATACATGGTGTACAGTACATATTCGTTTGCTGAACTAGTTTTTTACTGGCGTCCTAAAACCCCTAAAACCCTTTTGTTTATCAGGACTTGGCATCGTTTTAATTCACCACGCCACAGGACGATTAAGCAGGTGCAAATCTATTTACACCACACAAATCTGGGTCAGGGGTTGTTGAAAGGCCTACCCTGTCTTTCCCTGGTTTATGCCAACCAAACAACTGGCAGCCTTGACTGGGAACTTTGTTATGTTGTTTTCTTTTTTATGTTTCTGTATTACCATGTTTGTAAATACACAACATGACCAAAAGTATGTGGACACCTGTTCATCAAACATCTCGTTCCAAAATCATGGGCATTAATATTTTCTACTAGATGTTGGAACATTGCTGAGGGGACTTGCTTCCATTCAGCCACAAGAGCATTAGTGAGGTCGGGCACTGATGTTGGGTGACTAGGCCTGGCTCGCAGTCAGCGTTCCAATTCATCCCACAGGTTTTTGATGGGGTTGAGGTCAGGGCTCTGTGCAGGCCAGTCTAGTTCTTCCACACCGATCTCGACAAACCATTTCTGTATGGACCTCGCTTTGTGCAAGGGGCCATTGTCATGTTGAAACAGGAAAGGGCCTTCCCCAAACTGTTGCCACAAAGTTGGAAGCACAGAATCGTCTAGAATGTCATTGTATGCTGTGGCGTTAAGATTTCCCATTACTAGAACTAAGGGGCCTAGCCCGAACCATGAAAAACAGCCCCAGACCATTATTCCTCCTCCACCAAACTTTACAGTTGGCACTATGCATTGGGGCAGGTAGCTTTCTCCTGGCATCAGCCAAACCTAGATCTGTATGTCGGACTGCCAGATGGTGAAGCGTGATTCATCACTCCAGAGAACTCATTTCCACTGCTCCAGAGTCCAATGGCGGTGAGCTTTACACCACTCAGCCGACGCTTGGCATTGAGCATGGTGATCTTAGACTTGTGTGCGGCTGCTCGGCCATGGAAACCCATTGCATGAAGCTCCCGACGAACAGTTATCGTGCTGACTTTGCTTCCAGAGGCAGTTTGGAACTCGGTAGTGAGTGTTGCAACCGAGGACAGGCGATTTTTAAGCGCTTCAGCACTCGGCAGTCCCGTTCTGTGAGCTTGTGTGGCCTACCATTTCGCAGCTGAGCCGTTGTTGCTCCTAGACGTTTCCACTTCACAATAACAGCACTTACAGTTGACAGGGGCAGCTCTAGCAGAGCAGAAATTTGACGAACTGACTTGTTGGAAAGGTGGCATCCTATGACGGTGCCACGTTGAAAGTCACTGAGCTCTTCAGTAATGCCATTCTACTGCCAATGTTTGTCTATGGAGATTGCATGGCTGTGCGCTCGATTTTATACACCAGTCAGCAACGGTGTGGCTGAAATAGCCGAATCCACTAATTTGAACCGAATCCACTAATATGAAGGGGTGTCCACATACTTTTGTATACATAGTGTATGTATCTAGCTTTTTTCGCACCAGAAATGAAAGCTAGATAGAGATGTAGCTTAGCCTGCATAATGGGAAACAATCATTGTTGATTCAATTCCTCTTCTCTTTGAGTAAACCAAAGCAAAGACGCATTTCTAGTCCTCTAGATATGTGCTTTTGTGGTGGTGGACTATACAGGAAATGGTAGCTTGACCTAAATGAGGCCACAAAAACAGTAGGCCTGCTGTCCAAATTCCTGCACTGTAGTGTACAGTCAGAACAGAACTACGTTTTTTAAAAAGTTGTTTTATAGTTCTAACCTGGGGCTATGAGTTGGTTGGCATGTATGATCTGTTTGTTTCATCAACAATTTGCAAGTGATTCCAATAAGCAAGAATGCAATCCTCAGGTTATTTCAATTGTGATTTATGACAGGTGTGAGTTTCTTTCAGGATAATTATAACTGTGCCACTCTGCAGTGAAGTAGTATAAACAGGAGGTCAGTGTTTTTAAGTACAGTAGGCCATACTGTGAAATAAAATGTCAGTACTAGACGTCTCACATCACGACACTTCTCTTTACCCCTCCCTGCAAGCAAGCAATAAAAAGTGCCACATGACCTGTGTAGGAGGAAGTAGCAAGTTAGCAACAAGCCCCGTATCCAGCCGAAATCCAGATCTCTCTCGCGACTGTATAAATCGGGTAGAAGAAATTGAGAAAAAATATAAATTAAACAACATGTTCTTAAAACTTGTGTACATTACATTGGTCCTCGCATTGGTGAGTGCAACAACAGCTGCAGGCGTAGGTAAGTTTACGACCTACCAAAGCACAGCACAACCTGTTCTTGCGCTTTCTGCATTGGAAAACGAGGGAGCTAGCTAACGTTAGCTAGCTAACGAGAGGTAACTGCGCGATACATTTTGAGTGTATATTTGTATCACGTCTATCTAGTTGCCCTGAATGTGACAGCAAACAGTATTTTTAAATGAATTGTGCGAATCCTACGTGTTGTCAAATCATGTCAAGCTTGTTCGTTTTTATTTATTGAGCTTAGACAGCTAGCTAACAGCCGTAGCCCGCTAGCATTTTTTCAGACTGCGCGCGACATATCAAACAGCCCACGTTATCGTCCTCCTAGCTAGCTTTTAGGGAGAAAAATACTAGTCAGAAATCCTACTGAAACTGAACTTACCGGCAACTATGTAACTATTAATTTAAGAGTTTTGGTTCTTGTACCCTTTCACGACATTATAACTTTCGAAGATGGATGTTTAGTGAAACGGCCAGCTATTCTCTTGTTGCCCATGTCCAGCTGGCTGTTATCATAATGCAATATAACTAGCTAATAGCACTTGCGTGAAATTATATATTTTTTGCGTTATGAAGCTCTAGTTAGCTAGCTATAATGCCCATACATATCAAATTTCAAGCTACATAAGTCACACGAACAATGTTAAAGTCCCTCATTGACACAGGTATTTTACATGTAATGCACTTGATGTTGACATGACAGCCAGATAGAGATGTAGTTTAGCCTGCATAATGGGAAACAATCATTGATTCAATTCCTCTTCTCTTTGAGTAAACCAAAGAGGCGGCAGGTAACTTAGTGGTTAAGAGCGTTGTGCCAGTAACCGAAAGGTCGCTGGTTCTAATCCCCGAGCAGACTAGGTGAAAAATCTGTCGATGTGCCCTTGAGCAAGGCACTTAACCCTAATTGCTCCTTTAAGTCGCTCTGGATAAGAGCGTCTGCTAAATGACAAAAAAAAAAGAGCTTTCTCACCTCGAAACGTTAGACTGAATCATCTACCAGGAATCGCATAGGAACTTTACCACTCCCTGTGACTAACGATTTACATACAGTTGATGAGTCTAATGTTTTGCCTAGTAAATATCTCCCTGACAGGTCCAATTAGGTCTATATCCATCAAAGTTGGGCAAATTCCGTCTATTACAACTTACCTTAGTTATACACATGTAATTACTTCTATGTTGATTGATGTTTCCCTTTTCAGTTGATGGATGTGCTGCACTTGCTTGTGGTGCATGTGCTGGTGACTGTCAATGGGTGAACTGCACATGTAAGTACCTACTTTTCCTACACCTATGTGTGCGATATTGTGGTGAAGAGGCATACATTTTGACATGTGTGCTTAAGCCTACAATTTCCTGGGCCATCTACTGTAATTTTAAGTTAAGAACATTAAACTACCAGACAGTATCGTTCTCTTTCAGGTACATTGTAAGCCAGTTGATTCAGTTTTTTAACAATGTCATTCCAAAGGCTCAAGAGGTAGCCATTTTGAGATGCAAGTCAAAAAGGACTGTGACAATGAGCAGTTTGGGCAAGGCAGTGAACAGAGAAATGTGTGTCCTCTACAATAAAAGTGTCTGCTTAGGTAGTTTAGGAAAATACTAGGACATTTAGCCTCAAATCCCTTCCACAGCAGCCATTTTAGAGAGTAGAGAAAAATCTTCTGGTATTTGGACAAGAACACTTTGCTATGCAGCAATCTCATTATGATAATGGCAATGCTGGTCAGACTATCATGATAAATGTCTTGATATTGTGGTCATGAAATCTCCAGTGGGGATGTTTTGTTCGTTTTTAGGCTTCAGTCTTTGTTTTGGTCGATGGTGTGATATACTAAGCTCTTAGAGGCCTGAGTCATACGGGATATGGTATACAGTATAACAGTCTTTATATAGCCAGCCTATTGCTGCTCAGACTGGCGCAACCTAACTCTGTTTGCCTGTGGATGTTATCATTAAAGGTTGTTTTTAATGGGGTTTTGTAAGCCAAGCCCAGATCATTGCCCATGACACACTGCTGAGTGATTAAAGGTGAACAGGTGCGTCATTCCCAGGTGTGTGCGTGCCTATGTGTGTGTGATACTCAGAAGAAGCGGAGCAAATCCGATTGTGTGTTTTAGGAGGTTGAGCCATTTAAGCTACCTAGGGTTGTGGGATGTTTTTAGAGAGAGCCTGTGTGTCTGTCGTCATGATTTGAATAATTTACTTCAACATAGCAAACTACCCAGACAGTCCCATAATACTGTCTGAATTGTGGGTGTGGTAAGTTGTATAGAAGGTTCCAGGCACATTAGCCTCCTTGATTATGTGGACTGAGCTGAGTCTAGGCCCTCAGTTTTGACAGTTGCCACTAAAAAGAGGATGATCCCAGCAGCTACTATATTTATTTCTCAGCTGCACTATAAAACTGGAGTAGCCTACCCGGCATGATTTGAAAAATTAACTGCGGGAAAGCAGCTTCCATTCGCTATTCGAGTGCATACGGACATGTCTTTTTTCTCCCTGCTCCTGTTCCTGCCCATTTGATAATGGGCCATTCTAAATCGAAACAAATGTTACATATTAGGGTGAAAATATGATCACTTGATGAGACCAGCGTGTGCAGCCTGAGGCAAGAAACAGAGCGTAAGTGGGCCAAATTCGGCCTGTGGGCCGCCAGTTGGGGAACCCTGGCCTATGGCATGGTGTATAGCCAGATAACATACTCCTATCCTGTTCTACTGGAATACATTTTATTCATATCAGAATGTTTCTTTAGACCTGCCTAAAATAAATAATGCATTTATTGTGATGGTGTATATTCAATGGATTTATTAGTTTATTTTATGTAGATGTTCCTAAGGCGCACATCTGCGGCTTGTAATCATGGAGGCCTGGCGACGCTAAAAGTGTTTGTTAATTAACGGTCAATTACCATGAGACCGGCAGTAATTTCCATGACAATAACAATAACCGGAAGACAAAATTTCATGACTGTGTGGGTAGGCTGTGTGGGTAGGCTAGTCTACCTGATGGAATTATTATAGATAACTGCAGTCAATCATCATGTCACCAGAATAAGACCCTTTATTTATTGGAAAGGAGCATCAAGCTCATCACCTTGCACATTCACCACCCTTTGAAGTTCATAGCTTATTTAATCTGTAGCCTATAAACTGCATGGTTTCCCGAGTCGTAGTGGAGGACCACACAACATATCATAGCATGACTCCCTAGCTTAATTCGATATGATGTTATTATATCAATATTTGCGCATAAAGGTGTTTCCACCACTTCTCGCAAATGTATTTTGCAGACACAAAAGATCCCACCATGTCGAACAAACTAATTATCTGTCTGCATTTTAAAAAATTGTACCCAAACTATCCGTTTCCATCACAGCTGTCGTGATTTTCTTTTTTTTATAAGGTATGACTTTACTCTCATAAAAACTGTGGATGGAAACGTAGTTAATGATTGACATAGACAAAATCTCCACAGCACCGTGTGTCACATACCAGAACGAACAACTCTCAGCACAATTCCACACACACACACACACACCAGAACTAACGTCTCTCACCACACAGTAGGTCGGAGGCCTGAACTAATGCATCTCACAAGCCCCACAACAGGATCACCAATTAGATATGAACTCAGCAAATCTGAAAGTTCACACACAGACTGACCGTGGAGAGGGCCGTTCTAAAGTTGGCTACAATACAGACCCAGCTCACTTAGGCCTAGGTAATGACCCAGCTCATTGTGGTTAGATAATGCCAACCCCACTGTTATTACCAGATTTATCCTTGGTTTAGGGATTTCATGTAAACAACGTATAGGCGTCAGAGGGACACCATTTTTGTTCTGAAGGCTGTTTTTTTTTTTGTTGCCACAGAGCTACAAATGTCAGCTGGTTTAGCTCAAACTGTACTGGTCTGGATGTAAGAAAAACACAAAGCATTACGCAGCACTAGGCACCTTAAGGATTTCCCCTCTGACAATCCGCTTCCCTCCGCTCTCGCTCACTGGATGCCCCTAGCAGTGGGTTCGGCTCACACTGATGATGTCACGATCCTTCTGGAACGTGTGTTAGTGAGTTCCACCTTTCACAGCTGCCTGTGAGGTAACAGCCCCCTCTACCCCCTCCGCCAATGGAAAAGCCTGCCTTACACACGGACGCACTGATACTGGAGTAGGGTCACACATAGGGAAGATCTTAATTGCATACTCCTCGCGTCCTCTCTCATCGTCTCCTTCTCAAAACCCATTGGATGAGAAAACCAGAGGTCCCTCCCCTCTGACCTTCTCCTCCAATGGGTTTTGAGAAGGAGAGAGGACGCGAGGAGAATGCAATTGAGATTCTCCCATACCTAGCAAGACTAGGGTAGTGGCAGCACTCAAAATACAGAACAGTACGAGCATGAGAGAAATCACCTGTAGGTTTCTGTTAATGTTATTAGCAGTAGCAAGTCTATTTAGCCTTATTGATATCACACAGTTTCTTTATCAAATCAAAGTTTATTGGTCACTTACACAGATTTAGACAGACATACACATATTCAGCAGATGTTATTGCGGGTGTAGCGAAATGCTTGTGCACCTGTACTGACCTGGCCTTCTGGATGATAGTGGGGTGAACAGGCCGTGGCTCGGGTGGTTGATGTCCTTGATGATCTTTTTGGCCTTCCTGTGACATCGGGTGTTGTAGGTGTCCTGGAGGGCAGGCAGTGTGTCCCCGGTGATGCGCTGGGCAGACCGTACCACCCTCTGGAGAGCCCTGTGGTTGCAGGCGGTGCAGTTGCCGTACCAGGCAGTGATACAGCCCGACAGGATGCTCTCAATTGTGCATCTGTAAAAGTTTCTGAGGGTCTTAGGGGCTAAGCTGAATTTCTTCAGCCTCCTGAGGTTGAAGAGGCGCTGTTGCGCCTTCTTCACCACCCTGTCTGTGTGGGTGGACCATTTCGGATTGTCAGTGATGTGTACGCAGAGGAACTTGACGCTTTCCACCTTCTCCACTGCAGTCCCGTTGATGTGGATAGGGGCGTGCTCCCTCTGCTGTTTCCTGAAGTCCACAATCATCTCCTTCGTTTTGTTGACATTGAGGGAGAGGTTATTTTCCTGACACCACTCCGCTAGGGCCCTCACCTCCTCCATGTAGGCTGTCTCGTCACTGTTGGTAATCAGGCCTACTGCTGTTGTGTCGTCCGCAAACTTTATGATTGAGTTGGATGTGTGCGTGGCTACGCAGTCATGGGTGAACAGGGAGTACAGGAGGGGGCTGAGCACACACACCATTGTGGGGACCCTGTGGAGGTGTTGTTTCCTACCTTCACCACCTGGGGGGCGGCACGTCAGGAAGTCCAGGACCCAGTTGCACAGGGCAGGGTTCACACCCAGGGCCCCAAGCTTAATGATGAGCTTGGAGGGTACTCTGGTGTTGAAGGCTGAGCTATAGTCAATGAACAGCATTCTGACGTAGGTATTCCTCTTGTCCAGATGGTGTAGGGCAGTGTGCAGTGCGATGGCGATTGCATCGTCTGTGGATCTATTGGGGCGGTAAGCAAATTGAAGTGGGTCTAGGGTGTCAGGTAAGGTAGAGGTGATATGATCCTTAACTAGCCTCAAAGCACTTCATGATGACAGAAGTGAGTGCTACGGGGTGATAATAATTTAGTTCAGTTACCTTTGCTTTCTTGGTTTCAGGAACAATGGTGATCATCTTGAAGCAAGTGGGGACAGCAGACTGGGATAGGGAGAGATTGAATATGTCCGTAAACACTCCAGCCAGCTGGTCTGCGCATGCTCTGAGGACGCGGCAAGGGATGCCGTCTGGGCCGGCAGTCTTGCGAGGGTTAACACGCTTACTCACGTCGGCCACGGCGAACGAGAGCCCACAGTCCTTAGGAGCGGGCCGAGCCGGTGGCACTGTGTTATCCTCAAAGAGGACGAAGAAGGTGCTTAGCTTGTCTGGGAGCAAGACGTCAGTGTCCGCGACGTGGCTGGTATTCCCATTGTAATCCGTGATTGTCTGTAGACCCTGCGACATAAGTCTTGTTTCTGAGCCGTTGAATTGCGACTCCACTTTGTCTCTGTACTGACGTTTTTCCTGTTTGATTGCCTTACGGAGGGAATAACTACACTGCGGTTCTTGCCGGTGCAGCGAAATGCTTGTGTTTCTAGCTCCAACGCTGCAGCAATATCTAGCAAACAGTGCATCAATATCTAGCAATACAATAACAATACACACATAAATAAAAATAGGGTGTTTTAACACTTAGTCCCTTTCAGACAATTTCTGTGAACTCAGTGCGGTTGGCTTAATTTGTTGTGCAGGGTGAACACTCCAAAGCAGTATGAAAATGTATGCACTCACTAACTGTAAGTCGCTCTGGATAAATGACTAAAATTGAAAAAATGTCACCAACCGGTTGATCGCCAAAAATGTACAGTGCATTTGGAAAGTGTTCAGACCCCTTGACTTTTTCCACATTTTGTTTCGTTACAGCCTTATTCTAAAATTAAATATTTTTTCCCCCTCATCAATTTACACACAATACCCCATAATGACAAAGCAAAAACAGGTTTTTAGACATTTCTGCACATTTCTTAAATAAACAGAAATACCTTATGTAAATAAGTATTCAGACCCTTTGCTATGAGACTGGAAATTGAGCTCAGGTGCATCCTGTTTCCATTGATCATCCTTGAGATGTTTCTACAACTTGATTGGAGTCCACCTGTGGTAAATTCAATTGATTGGACATGATTTGGAAAGGCACACACCTGTCTATATAAGGTCCCACAGTTGACAGTGCATGTCAGAGCAAAAACCAAGGCATGAGCTCAAAGGAATTGTCCAGAGCTCCGAGACAGGATTGTGTTGATGCACAGATCTGGGGAAGGGTACCAAAAAATGTCTGCAGCATTGAAGGTCCCCAAGAACACAGTGGCCTCCATCATTCTTAAATGGAAGAAGTTTGGAACCACCAAGACTCTTCCTAGAGCTGGCCGCCCAGCCAAACTTAGCAATCGGGGGTGAAGGGCCTTGTCAGGGAGGTGACCAAGAACCCGATGGTCACTCTGACAGAGCTCCACAGTTCCTCTGTGGAGATGGGAGAACCTTCCAGAAGGACAACCATCTCTGCAGCACTCCACCAATCAGGCCTTTATGGTAGAGTGGCTAGACGGAAGCCACTCCTCAGTAAAAGGCACATGACAGCCTGCTTGGAGTTTGCCAAAAGGCACCTAAAGGACTGGTCTGATGAAACCAAGATTTCTAAAAACCTTATGTGGAATTGTGTGTAGATTGCTGAGTAAAAAATTAAATGTAATCCATTTTAGAATAAGGCTGTAACGTAACAAAATGTGGAAAAGGGAAGGGTTCTGAATACTTTCGGAATGCTATATATATATATACATACACATACAGTGGGGAGAACAAGTATTTGATACACTGCAGATTTTGCAGGTTTTCCTACTTACAAAGCATGTAGAGGTCTGTAATTTGTATCATAGGTACACTTCAACTGTGAGAGACGGAATCTAAAACAAAAATCCAGAAAATCACATTTTTAAGTAATTAATTTGCATTTTATTGCATGACATAAGTATTTGATACATCAGAAAAGCATATATATATATATATATATATATATATATATATACACACACACACACACACAGTGGGGGAGAACAAGTATTTGATACACTGCCGATTTTGCAGGTTTTCCTACTTACAAAGCATGTAGAGGTCTGTAAATATATATATTAGTACCAGTCAAAAGTTTGGACACACCTACTCATTCAAGTTTTTATTTTATTTTATTTTTTTACTATTTTGTAGAATAGAAATAGCTTTGCACACTCTTGGCATTCTCTCATACAGCTTCACCTGGAATGCTTTTCCAACAGTCTTGAAGGAGTTCCCACATATGCTGAGCACTTGTTGCTGCTTTTCCTTCACTCTGCGGTCCAACTCATCCCAATTCAAGGCACACTTAACCAGCATGGCTACCACCGCATTCTGCAGCGATATGCCATCTCATCTGGTTTGGGATTAGTGGGACTATCATTTGTTTTTCAACAGGACAATGACCCAAAACACACCTCCAGGCTGTGTAAGGGTTTTTTGACCAAGACAGAGAGTGATGGAGTGCTGCATCAGATGACCTGGCCTCCACAATCCCCCAACCTCAACCCAATTGAGATGGTTTGGGATGAGTTGGAACGCAGAGTGAAGGAAAAGCAGCCAACAAGTGCTCAGCATATGTGGGAACTCCTTCTAAACTGTTGGGAAAGCATTCCGCATGAAGCTGGTTGAGAGAATGCCAAGAGTGTGCAAAGCTGCCATCAAGGCAAAGGGTGGCTACTTTGAAGAATCTAAAATATATTTTGATTTGTTGAACACTTTTTTTGGTGTTATTTCATTGTTTTGATGTCTTCACTATTATTCTACAATGTAGAAAATAGTAAAAAGTAAAGGAAATCCTTTGAATGAGTAGGTGTGTCCAAACTCTTGACTGGTACTGTGTATAATAATATGCCATTTAGCAGACGCTTTTATCCAAAGCGACATGGTCATGTGTGCATACATTTTTACGTATGGGTGGTCCCGGGGATCAAACCCACTACCCTGGTGTTACAAGCGCCATGCTCTACCAATTGAGCTACAGAGGACCACACACACGCACCCTTGGATTAATCAGTAATGGGAAAGATCATGCAGTGGGGGACGGGGCTGGCTATGACTTAGGAATTTCCAGGAAGGATGACTGAGAGAACTCTCCTTAGCTGACAAGCCAATCCCATTTGACTGAAAACAAAGATAATCATTGTGTTCTTAAATGGCTCATGTTCCCTACGGTGTCAGGATTAATATAGGGAATCGTTAGAAAACTATCACTTCAACACATTTTCTTGGCTTTGTAGTTTTCCAGTAGAGCACTGACAATCACATCTTTCATTGGTGCTTGTTTGTTCCTTGTATCCCCTTTGTTCAGTTACAGCAACTCCAGATGTGTCCAATGTCTCCTGTGTCAACGTCACATCCATATATGGTCAGAACATGACCGTGGGCACCTGCTCCAATGAAACCTGCTCAGGTAAGGACCAATACCATCACCTGGTTCCTTTTAAAGGCTACTCCAGAGGGATTAAATGTGGTTTGTCATTCCTGTGACTGTCACTGTGTTAACATGACACAGGACTAGCCTTCAACAGAAAGTGGCTGATCTAGGCACATGTAGACATTCTATATCTATGTTCTGTGGTGTCATTTGCTTTCCCTCAATACTCTGAAATGCTTCCCTCCTTTCCTAATTCCTTTGTCCCTGCCTTCCTCCATCCCTTGGCTCCTTCCTCCCCTCCCTCATCATTCCACTGGTCCAAAAGGATTAGATGGGTGAAAGCTATTTGAATGAATTCACGCTATTACATTCACCTACCAAATCCTGTCAGATCAAAATGGAAGGCAGGAGAGGAATGCAAGGAATCATTTTAGGACTGTCCAGACGTAGCCTGGTTGTTATGTCTCTTTCTTTCCTGCTTTATACTAGGCCCGGGACCATACCAGTATCGCGATACTCATTAGTATCGTGGCAAGGAAACAAAACACAAAGCGGATTTAACTTCTTTAGGAAAATAGCCCTAATGTTTGAAACAAATAATAATAATAAATAACAAACATAATTATGTTCTCATCCAGTGTCACGTTTATTTTCTAAGCTATAGCGCACAATATTTTATGTACAGCAGAATCATAGCGTTAGATCTGCTTCGTGTTTTCATTTTTTCCTTTTAAAAATAATATTGCAATACTGAAATCGTCACAGCCCTGCTTTATACTCTGTCTGTCTCTGTCTCTGTTACTGTGTCGGTCTCTTCAGTGCAGCCTTTTAGTCCAAGTCCAACCAAACCCCCTACCCCCACCACGGCTGCTATCCCTACCCTCACCCCTATGGTCAGCAACACAACTAACAGCAGCACCCCTGAGCCCACCACAGGTAACCAGACAAAACCAGCCTCTCAGCTGCTCCCCTCAAATCAATGTGTGTCTACTGGAAGGCTTGATGATTCTGAGTTTTTGTATGTCAAACCTAAATATGGTGAAATGGTCAACTGTTTTTGTAAGTGGTGAAATGGTATTAAACTGATATCTCACTGTGTCCAGCTAACCTGACGACTGCAGGACCAACCGCCTTGCCCACTAACAGCACCGTCACAGTCTCTGCCTCAACGACTGCTTCAAGTAAGTTCCCATGCCAGCCCAGTCTGAAATCAAATACCTAGACCAGGACTGTCCAACCCTGTTCCTGGAGAGCTACCCTCCTGTAGGTTGTAACTAGCCTGATTCAGCTTATCAACCAGCTCATTATTAAAATCCGGTGTACTAGATTAGGGGTGGAGTGAAAAACTACAGGACAGTAGCTCTCCAGGAACCGGGTTGGAGAGCCCTGATCTAGACCATTTATAGCCTGTTGTAGATCACCAAGATTCCATAGAAAGGATTACTGAATCAAAACTAAATTCCACCAGTGTATTATCAATATGTTTGTGGTTCCACTTAGCCCTAGAGGCTAGTGGCTGAATCAGTGGTATGACATGGCTCTCTCGCTCCCACCCCGTGCAGACGGCACCGTCTCACCAGTGGGGCCCTCTCCTGCACCTCATAAGAATTCAACGTTTGACGCAGCAAGCTTCATTGGGGGCATCGTGCTGGTCCTGGGCCTGCAGGCCGTGCTCTTCTTCCTCTACAAGTTCTGCAAGTCCAAGGACCGCAACTACCACACCCTCTGAAGGACCCACACCACCCCCTCCAACCACAACACCTACTCTGCCCCCCCCCCCCCCACCCCCCCGGGCCAACTGGAACCTCCTAATATCAACCCCCTAACCCCTTGCCATTGTGATTCTGTCAAACAGTGTTTCTCCCACAATCCTCACTCCTCATGCCATTGTGCTAGCAACCTGTGGTTTAGGCCTGTAGCCTGAATGCACACATGGGCTGTAAACTATACACACAACAGGAGGCTGCTGAGGGGAGGACGGCTCATAATAATGTATGGAACGGCACAAATGGAAACCATGTATTTGATACCATTCCACTGATTCCGTTTCAGCTATTACCACGAGCCCGTCCTCACAATTTTAAGCTGCCACCAACCTCCTGTGGTACACCCACACATGCGCCACATATTTTACTGTGTAGTACGCTATGCATTTCTCACCCCCTGGTGCAGCTGAAGTGAACTCTAGAGCAGTGGCATTCCAGCCATCTGCACAGACGATTACATCACTGTTACCCCGCTCTCTTCCCCACTCCCCTCTCTTTCCTCTCTTACTCCCCTCTCTCGTCTCCCCACCCTGCTCTCCCCTCTCTCTCCCCCCTCATGCAGTTTCTGTTCTGTTGGAGTATAGTGGGGCTGCCATGGCTTTTGAGTATTAGCTTGTTGCATACATGCACCTTGGTAACGCTTCGGAAACACTGAGGTCCCCTCCGTTTAATTTTTCAGAAATTGATGACTGGATGATGCAGCATTGCTTTTATTCTTGTTTGTCATGGGACAGATCTGGGCAGGGTTTTTCACACCTATATAAATGGGTTATAATCATCTGATGGTAGGGGTACCTGAGAAAGTCAAAACAAAAGGAGAACTAGAAGCAATACTCCATTCTGTAAGTTCAAGTTAAAATATTATTTATGAAGATGCTCCATCTTAAGTGGAAGATGAGGAAGGCTCTTGGTGTTAAGACGCAGTGCACGCCACACGCTGCCAAGAGCAGCTCAATGCAATAAACTAAAATCAACTCCCATTTCTACAAACCCCTCTTTACCGGCTTCAGCCAAACAGATCACAGTGAAGAGTCAGATCAGTAGACTTGAGATGACCCCTTGACCTCCACCTACCCCCACCTTCCCTTAACAGGAAGAAAATCACAATGAGCTAAGTCTTTGGGACATGGTCGAAGTGTTCTACAGATAAAAGATTGTAGTAAATATATGAGAATGATTAAATAAGTCTAAATATGAATTAAAGCGTTGAATGGAGAGAGATTAACACAAGACATCCTGTACCTTCTTGACGCGGACAGTGATTGCAGCAAAGTGCCTTTAATGTTAAATGTCTGTGTCCTTAGAGGGGATGAGTGAGAATCATGATGCTGCTCCTCTTCCTCCTGGCTGAGGCCTGAGTGTCGTTGTTGTGAAGTAAAAGCAGTCTGGTGACAGTACAGGAGCGGTGCTGATATTGGTGATGAGCAGAGACAACAGAACCAGGGTTGTGCTCAATTCCATTTTAATTCACCCAAACCAAGTAGTTAACTGAAATTCCAACATTTTCCTCATAGAAGATGATTGGGAATGATTTCAATTTCAGTTGACTTCCTGAACTGGCTGAATAATTGCAATGGAATTGAGCCTAACCCTGAACAGCAGAACCCTAGTATCCCAGCTGGACTGAATAGCCTTTTATTATTGAAGAGTAGACCGATACAGTAGTTGCTCATCATCGTCTTTGATGGATGAAGACCTATTAGGTATCAATTGATTATAATGGCATTGGTTGAGAAATGTCACCTTTGCAGGCAGAAGTTTTAAATGTTCCCCAAAGCTCCCTAGTGCTAGTTTCCCCTCCTATTGGACAGGCACATCCTTATAGCCTGTGTTTCTTAGTAAATTCATTTATTTCCGGAGTCATGCATAAATTGGACAAATAGTTTTAAAATGATCAAATAATTAACTAGTACCTGGTCCCTGAACTTAAAATTGAGTTTTAGTGTTGAGACGTCGTCCTTTTCATTTTGGGAGTTTTCTCCTATTGAGCGGCATCTTCAGCGAGCTCTCAACTTTTTTTTAAAGTGCAGTGCCAAGGAGAGGAGAGGAGATGGGTGTTGAACTGTAAAAAAAAGTTCCTTCAGAAAGTATTGACACCCCTTGACTTTTTCCACATTGTGTTGTGTTACAGCCTAAAATGGATTACATTGAAATGTTGTATCACTGATCTACACACACTACCCAAAATGTCAAAGTGGAATTATGTTTTTAGAAATGTTTAGAAATTAATTTAAAATGAAAAGCTGAAATGTCTTGAGTCAAAAGGTATTCAACCCCTTTTGTTATGGCAAGCCTAAATATGTTCAGGAGTAAAAATATGCTTAACAAGTCATGTAAGTTACATGGACTCACTCTGTGTGCAATAATAGTGTTTTAACATGATTTTAAATGACTACCCCATCTCTGTACCCCACACATACAGTTATCTGTAAGGTCCCTTGTTCGAGCAGTTAATTTCAAGCACAGATTCAACCACAAAGACCAGAGTTTTTCCAATGGTTCGCAAAGAACTGCACCTATTGGTAGATGGGAAATGAAATACAATAATGATATTTGAATATTCCTTTGAGCATGGTGCAGTTATTAATTACAATTTGGATGGTGTATCAATACACCCAGTCACTACAAAGATACAGGTGCCCTTCCTAACTCAGTTGCTGGAGAGGAAGGAAACCACTCAGGGATTTCACCATGAGGCCAATGGCGATTTTAAAACGGTTATAGTTTAATGGCTGTAATAGGAGAGAACTGAGGATGTATCAACAACATTGTAGTCACTCCACAATGCTAACATATATGAGTGAAAAGGAAGCCTGTACAACAACAACAAAAAATACATGCTGTTTGCAATAATGTGGTAAAAATGTACCTTTTGTTCTGAATACAAAGCGTTATGTTTGGGGCAACTCCAACACATCACTGAGTACCACTCTTCATAATTTCAAGCATGGTGGTGGCTGCATCATGCTATGGGTATGCTTGTCATCGGCAAGGACTAAGGAGTTTTTTAGGATCGGAATAAAGCTAAGCACAAGCTAAATCCTAGAGAGAAACTTGATTCAGTCTGCTTTCCAACAGACACTGGGAGACAAATTCACCTTTCAGCAGGACCATTGCCTAAAACACAAGGCCAAATATACACTGGAGTTGCTTACCAAGACAATATTGAATGTTCCTGAGTGGCCTAGTTAGTTTTGACTTAAATCTGCAACAACAAAAAAATATATTGCAAGACTTGAAAATGACTGTCTAGTAATGATCAACAACCAACTTGACAGAGCTTGTAAAAATGTTTTAAAGAATAATGTGCAAATATTGCACAATCCAATCGCTTTGACATTAAAAAGTATTTTGTGTAGATTGTTGGCAAAAAAAAGACAAATCCATTTTAATCCCACTTTGTAACACAACAAAATGTGAGAAAAGTCCAGGGGTTTGAATACTTTCTCAAGGCACTGTAGGTTTCCCAAGTTTAGTGCTCGTATGTTATGTCTAGTTCTTTGATTAGCTTCCTGCTAACAGTGTGATGTTGTTCCCTCTTGTACATAGACCTTTCATGTCCTTCAGTTGATCTACCTTCAAGGTTTCCACTTGAACTCGTGTAAAGGCAAGATGAAGGATTTGTTTTTTTTAGTTTTATCAATACCTTTCGCTTGCAGTGGCTTGTCAGTGTCAATACTCAGTTTAGTTTTTGTTTAAATATGATTTTTTGCATGATTGCATGTCCAACGCTTGGAATTGTAATATTTTATTTTGAAGTAGGCTTCAGACACTTTAAAAGAAAAATAACCACTTGATGAATTTGTCAAACAGTATGCTAGTGGAGAGTATGCCTAAACAATGTGCATTAAAGCCAAAGTCCTCAGTCTTGGCATGGAAAATGGAGCGTTGCACTGACAAAGCTTTGCTTTGTACTTTTTGCCTTATTGTTTTCGTATTGCTGCCAAAAATTTATGAATGTTTATGAGAACTCTTAGCTCAATATTTTCCAAATGATGAAAAAAATTATCACCTTGTTGTTTTGTATGAACACACTCAATGTCATTTAAAAGTGCACATGCGTCTTTCCTTGGCTTTCATTGTCCCTGATTTAATGTTTTTCTTGATCACTTTAAGCATGCCTTTTAAAAGATTAATCTGCAGTCACCCAATGGCATTAGGCTACATCCCAAAGACCCCTGAACTATGGCAAGTCAGAAGTACAAATCTAGTTTTGCCTTGGCTGCATTCACAGTTTCCCAGTATGCTGTGGCAACTGATAAGCATTTGTGAATCAATCCAGGATTCTGAGTGTTACTTCCCTGTTATTTCTCCTTTTGCCATAGTCCAGTGTGTTTTTAAAAACTGATTTTAAATGGCTGCATACCGTAGAAACACCATCTTGCAGTGAGATAGTATTTGTCACAGGACATCGCCAGTACCCACAGCAACTGATACAAATATTCAGGTTGTTGCCTTTTATTTTTTTTGCCCGCAGACTGTCACACAGTTCCTCTCCCTGCACCTCTTCAAGAAAAGTGCCTTACTCAGTTGAACGTAAATTAAGATTTTTATTTTTGTCGTAACGGGATAGTACACCCAATAGAAATCAAAGGGACTCCGCACTTTCAGACCCCTTGTAAAGATTAAATCAAAGATGTTTTGTGTAGTAAGAGCCGCTTTCAATTTTTTCTTTGTTTTCTCAATCACACTTCGCTTTGGGAGAATGGGTCAGCTGGCCAGAGCCACAGACATGCATAGTACGGCAAATTGTCCTAAATATTGTCACCAAGCGTTCCATGACAAAGCTACATTCCAACCTAGAATGGAATTTACATTCTTGACCCTAGAATGTAGCGGTCTCTGGAACAACGGTGTCCATTAGTATTGTACCCAGTTGGCTAATCTTTACATGGCTCTGGATGCAGCTGTCATTATTAGTGTGAAGCTCTGGAGCTGTTTTTTTTGTGCCTTTTTAACCATGTTCACATGCCACCTTGATCTAAGTCCTGTTGAATAAAAAGTCATAGGTCTTATGGAATGATTCCTCAGCTTTGCTCTCACCTTACTCTCTCAAACACACACACAGAGACACACACAGAGACAGACACAAACAGACACACACACACAGGTTAATGTGTAGACAGACACTTGCTGTAGACAGACACTTGCTGTTACATATAGCCTGGATGCCTACTACTTTAATAATGTTTTATTCTCGTTTGATGTGTCCTTTTTGCCTGGAATCTTGTTTTGCCTAAAGTTTTCTTTTATAGTTTTGCCATTAGATTCAAGATGTTAAAATCAATAAAGTTTGAATATTGTTAAACAATTTCTTTGTGTATTTACTGTTGCTGTAACTTCTCTCACGTTTCCGAGCAGGGCAGTCTTATGGCAGAATGCAGTGGAACATACAGTAAATCAAGACCACTACAATGGAGCTGTATATTTGTGAAACAGTTTGGAAACCAGGACTCGATCTTTAACCTCCCTCTTATTTACAGTGGGGGAAAAAAGTATTTAGTCAGCCACCAATTGTGCAAGTTCTCCCACTTAAAAAGATGAGAGAGGCCTGTAATTTTCATCATAGGTACACGTCAACTATGACAGACAAATTGAGAAACAATAATCCAGAAAATCACATTGTAGGATTTTTAATGAATTTATTTGCAAATTATGGTGGAAAATAAGTATTTGGTCAATAACAAAAGTTTCTCAATACTTTTATATACCCTTTGTTGGCAATTACACAGGTCAAACGTTTTCTGTAAGTCTTCACAAGGTTTTCACACACTGTTGCTGGTATTTTGGCCCATTCCTCCATGCAGATCTCCTCTAGAGCAGTGATGTTTTGGGGCAGTCGCTGGGCAACACGGACTTTCAACTCCCTCCAAAGATTTTCTATGGGGTTGAGATCTGGAGACTGGCTAGGCCACTCCAGGACCTTGAAATGCTTCTTACGAAGCCACTCCTTCGTTGCCCGGGCGGTGTGTTTGGGATCATTGTCATGCTGAAAGACCCAGCCACGTTTCATCTTCAATGCCCTTGCTGATGGAAGGAGGTATTCACTCAAAATCGAACGATACATGGCCCCATTCATTCTTTCCTTTACACGGATCAGTCGTCCTGGTCCCTTTGCAGAAAAACAGCCCCAAAGCATGATGTTTCCACCCCCATGCTTCACAGTAGGTATGGTGTTCTTTGGATGCAACTCAGCATTCTTTGTCCTCCAAACACGACGAGTTGAGTTTTTACCAAAAAGTTCTATTTTGGTTTCGTCTGACCATATGACATTCTCCCAATCCTCTTTTGGATCATCCAAATGCACTCTAGCAAACTTCAGACGGGCCTGGACATGTACTGGCTTAAGCAGGGGGACACGTCTGGCACTGCAGGATTTGAGTCCCTGGTGGCGTAGTGTGTTACTGATGGTAGGCTTTGTTACTTTGGTCCCAGCTCTCTGCAGGTCATTCACTAGGTCCCCCCGTGTGGTTCTGGGATTTTTGCTCACCGTTCTTGTGATCATTTTGACCCCACGGGGTGAGATCTTGCGTGGAGCCCCAGATCGAGGGAGATTATCAGTGGTCTTGTATGTCTTCCATTTCCTAATAATTGCTCCCACAGTTGATTTCTTCAAACCAAGCTGCTTACCTATTGCAGATTCAGTCTTCCCAGCCTGGTGCAGGTCTACAATTTTGTTTCTGGTGTCCTTTGACAGCTCTTTGGTCTTGGCCATAGTGGAGTTTGGAGTGTGACTGTTTGAGGTTGTGGACAGGTGTCTTTTATACTGATAACAAGTTCAAACAGGTGCCATTAATACAGGTAACGAGTGGAGGACAGAGGAGCCTCTTAAAGAAGAAGTTACAGGTCTGTGAGAGTCAGAAATCTTGCTTGTTTGTAGGTGACCAAATACTTATTTTCCACCATAATTTGCAAATAAATTCATAAAAAATCCTACAATGTGATTTTCTGGATTTGTTTTTCTCAATGTGTCTGTCATAGTTGACGTGTACCTATGATGAACATTACAGGCCTCTCTCATCTTTTTAAGTGGGAGAACTTGCACAATTGGTGGCTGACTAAATACTTTTTTCCCCCACTGTATGAGATAATGTGGCAGGTTGCCAGAAGGCACAGAGTTCAGAAAGGATGATCTCCAGCAGATTTAGAATTAGAACACGGGAGAGAGAAGTGAAGAGGGAAGATACTAGAACACCTGCCATTGAAACCTCACAGAATTTGGAGGAACGAAACAGGCAAAGCTGCTGGACTAACATAAAGAAGTAGTGCTGCCGACTGCATTCTAGGCCCCCTAGTGAAAGTGAAGGTGTAGATGTCAGGGACAGTCAAACATAAACACATCTCTGTCGGTGGCTAAGGTGCTGGAAGGGTCAAGTTGCCCACAATGCCTGTAGAGGTGCAACAGGGTATTGCAGCTGTACTCTGCAGCACTGCCTCTTTCACATACTGTACCTGTCTTGTACCAAACCAGGGTGTTCTGTTGTAGGGCAAATCCTGTCCAAGAAAATTATGTTTCTCTCTTTTACTCTCCACCCCCTTCCCTCTCTGTCTCTCTCTCTCTCTCTCTCCTCTGCTTAGTGCTAACTCACACATAACAGGAAATTAAAGAGGAAACTGGTACAGGAACTCTACCGCTTGCTCCATATGCAAACAGTGACCTTGATATGACTGACTTAATTAACACCATCAGAAGTTAAGTGCATACCCATTAAGAAACCAAACTGATCAATTATACTGGACCAGAGGTGTCTCTCATTCAGTCTTGTCTTTCTCTCTTTCTCTCTGTCTTTCACACACACACATTCCTTTTTTTGTCAAACACTCAGTCCAGTGTCCACTGTATCCTACTCTCTCAAACTAACAGGATACGTGGTCAGTTCCCAGGGCCTGCTTACTTTGCAGAAAATGCCAGTGAGAGAGAAAGCGTGTGTATTTGTGAATGTGTGCATGTACATTCTTCTTTGAGGGCGTATATGTGTGTTTGGAGAGCGTGTTTTGTGTGTGACCGCGCATGTGTTACAGGGTTTTCTATTATTCTTCCCTCTGTGCAGAAGCGGCCCTCGAGGCTGGCGTTGTTTTCCTAGAACCAGAGAGCGAGGTTACGGGAAAGGCCAGGCGTTTTGGACTCTGAGTACTAGGTCCTTTCCATCTTTCCATCAAAAACAATTTAACGCCCTGCACTTAGTGTGCAGTGGACATGGATGGTTGATGAGCCACATGGTTGTTCTATTTCAGTCCATCTCTTATTTATGACCCCAGATGCCCTTTACAGAAGAGGGGGAATCTCCCAGTCAGTCTTGTCAGTTCCTCGATGACTAAGCTCGTCCACCTGCTGACTCTCTATTCGAGCCTGGGCACGAGGTTACTCGATGACCAATCAACTCACTGTGAACACTATTTATTATAGACCAGGGGATCATCAACTACATTCAGCCGTGTGCAAATCCTTTCTTGTGCGGATGGTCAGGGGGCCGGAACATAATTACAAATCATTTGCAGACTGCAAATTGACCGTAAGAAGCCCAAACAGAACATTTGACCAAAACATAATCATTTCAAACCTTGCTTACATTTCTATACCATCACATACACTGAGTATACAAAACATTATGAACACCTGCTCTTTTCATGACATAGACTGACCAAGTGAATCCAGGTGAAAGCTATGATCCCTTATTGATGTCACTTGTTAAATCCACTTCAATCAGTGTAGATGAAGGGGAGGAGACAGGTTAAAGAAGGATTTTTAAGCCTTGAGACAACTGATACATGGATTGTGTATGTGTGCCATTTAGAGGGTGAATGGGCAAGACAAAATATTGAATTGCCTTTGAACGTGGTATGATAGTAGGTGCTAGGTGCACCGGTTCGTGTCAAGAACTGCATCGCTGCTGGGTTTTTCACACTCAACAGTTTCCCGTGTGCATCAAGAATGGTCCACCACCCAAAGGATATCCAGACAACTTGACACAACTGTCGGAAGCATTGGCGTCAACATGAGCCAATATCCCTGTGGAACACTTTCGACACCATTTAGAGTCCATGCCCAATTGAGGCTGTTCTGAGGGCAAAGGGGGAGTTCCTAATGTTTGGTATACTCAGTCTATTATCTCTATATTTTGCGTGGGAATACTTTGGAACAGATTTCCTCAATTACAGTTTTTCTCGATTGCTAAGACACATTTCTTGAAAGCTGCTCTCCTTTTCTATTAACTGTGAACACAAAACCCAATTTTCAAGCTACATTCACAAAACCTCAGACTCTTCTTGCAAAACCAAACTTTCACCTCAAAACAGTTCAATCTGTGCTCAAAACTGAACTATGTTGTCAAATCGTGCCCCAAGTCAATCAAAATTAAAAACACTACTGAACAGTCACTAAACACTACGTAGAAAAATAGAAAACACAATGCTCAGGACATGAAGCTGGAGAAATAAATGTTTATTGTTCACTGTAGGCTAAATGCATGTTGCAAAACAAAAAAAAAACTGTGCATTTAGCACTTGTACAAAAAGACAAAACAGAAATCTTGTGCATTTACATGTAGCACTTGTAAAAACAAACAGAAATCTTATGCGTTTGCCACTTGTGTACAGTAAGCCCATGTAAAAATAAAGTACAAAAATATACAAATAAGTGCATTACTCAGCCACAGCATCATGTCTCCGTACTGGGTCAGGCCACAGGACTTCATCCACATCACAGGCCACATTTTGTCTGGCCAGGCAACGGGGGAAAAAACCCCTGGCATGCCGTATCCAGGCTTGGCATGCCTCCACACCTATGTCACCACAGGCAAGTCCCATGGCTTGCAGGAGATTTACCCTGGTGTAAGGTTGGCATTCATATACCTTCCACCGCCATGAGGAGAATAATTCCTCAATGGGGTTTAGGAAAGGGGAGTACGGTGGAAGGCAAAGATTGATAAAACCTTGGTTCATATTGTACCACTCTCTAACCTGGAGGGCTCTGTGAAAACTCACATTGTCCCAAACAACAACATAGATGGGATGCTCATCCTGCTGCCCTAACAAAGCATCTCGCATGTGATTGAGGAAAATGAGGAGCTGGTGAGTGTTGTAGGGCCCCAGGTTGGCATGATGGTGGACAACCCCATGATTGCTGATGGCAGCACATAATGTGACATTGCCACCACGCTGCCCAGGAACACCAACAATGGCCCGATGGCCAATCACATTACGGCCTCTCCTTCTCCTTTTGGTGAGATTAAACCCAGCTTCATCCATGTAGATGTATTGATGGGGTCTTTCCATTGCATCCAGTTGAAAAACCCTCTGTAGAAATAGATATAGTTTTGTAAGTGATACGGAAAAAGTGATTTAGGCCACTACAGTAAATCACTACTTAGAGTAATCACCATTGAATGTGTCTGGATATATGCCAACCTGTACATACTGGAATCTTTGCTCTTTGACTCTGTCTGAGTTGCGATCAAAGGGCACTCTGTATAGCTGTTTCATGCGCAGTCTGTTGCGCTTGAGGACACGATCAACAGTAGAGAGGCTGACTGTTGATACCCTCAAAATTTAAATGGTCCTCAATGATCTTCTGCTGAATTTCGCTCAGTTTAATGGCATTGTTCTCACGGACCATATCAACAATTAGGGTCTCTTGGTGTGGGGAGAACATACCTGTCCTCCCACCCCCATGTGGCAGTCTTTCAATTCTACAAAAAGAGAACATGGAGTTACAAAAAATATACATGGAATACTAGGCCTACAAACAGTTAGACCAACCCTCCATTACAATACTACAGTACATTGGTACAGTGATGTACTGAAATATATATTTACTTACAGTATACTGTGGTACAGTATATAGTATGTCATACAGTAACTGCTGTCAACATTTACATACTGTACTATAATGTCAAAAAAAGGTAATTACCTGTTCTCTTCTCTAAATCTTCGGATTATGGTGGACACAGTGAATCTACTGATGTTTGGTTGTACCCTTTGTCCAGCCTCCCTCATGCTCATACCATGGACAAGAACATGGTCAATCACAGTAGCTCTGATTTCATCAGATATTACTGTTCTTTGTCTTCGCTGACCTCCTCTCACACGAACTCTTCCTCTCAGATTTCTATCCATTGTAGGGCCTCACAAACCAGTGCTCTCTGAACTGGCTTACTGTATATGTTCCCTCACATCATTAGCCACAAGTGTGATCAATTTTGAGTTGTTGTGTTCAAGTGGTGACACCTGTGCTCTAATTGTGTTTGACTTTTGTCACCTGTGCTCACCATTATGCAGCACGGGTGCATCACAATGAAAATGTGTTGGCAAGTTATGTCTAAACAGGTGAAAAGTGCTTATGGTTTTGCCAAAAGAGTGATTGATTCAATCAGTGGGTTCAGGCAACTGAGCATTTGGTTCAGACAATAGGGTTTAGTGTTTTAGCAATTGAGAAAAACTGTAAAATCACTTGGATCTGATTTGCTGGTGTTTTTACAGTATTTTATGTCCAGCAATGGGCCGCCCTTCCAAGATGGCGTAGCAGTGCGGTCGTGTACTCTTGTGTGTCCGTGTAAATAGCCAGTTTTTTTGTATTTTTCGTACAGTGGGGAGAACAAGTATTTGATACACTGCCGATTTTGCAGGTTTTCCTACTTACAAAGCATGTAGAGGTCTGTAATTTTTATCATAGGTACACTTCAACTGTGAGAGACGGAAGGTCCTGGAGTGGCCTAGCCAAATCCAGAAAATCACATTGTATGATTTTTAAGTAATTAATTTGCATTTTATTGCATGACATAAGTATTTGATCACCTACCAACCAGTAAGAATTCCGGCTCTCACTGACCTGTTCGTTTTTATTTAAGAAGCCCTCCTGTTCTCCACTCATTACCTGTATTAACTGCACCTGTTTGAACTCGTTACCTGTATAAAATACACCTGTCCACACACTCAATCAAACAGACTCCAACCTCTCCACAATGGCCAAGACCAGAGAGCTGTGTAAGGACATCAGGGATAAAATTGTAGACCTGCACAAGGCTGGGATGGGCTACAGGACAATAGGCAAGCAGCTTGGTGAGAAGGCAACAACTGTTGGCGCAATTATTAGAAAATGGAAGAAGTTCAAGATGACAGTCAATCACCCTCGGTCTGGGGCTCTATGCAAGAGGAAGGTGAGGGATCAGCCCAGAACTACACGGCAGGACCTGGTCAATGACCTGAAGAGAGCTGGGACCACAGTCTCAAAGAAAACCATTAGTAACACACTACGCCGTCATGGATTAAAATCCTGCAGCGCACGCAAGGTCCCCCTACTCAAGCCAGCGCATGTCCATGCCCATCTGAAGTTAGCCAATGACCATCTGGATGATCCAGAGGAGGAATGGGAGAAAGTCATGTGATCTGATGAGACAAAAATATAGCTTTTTGGTCTAAACTCCACTCGCCGTGTTTGGAGGAAGAAGAAGGATGAGTACAACCCCAAGAACACCATCCCAACTGTGAAGCATGGAGGTGGAAACATCATTCTTTGGGGATGCTTTTCTGCAAAGGAGACAGGACGACTGCACCGTATTGAGGGGAGGATGGATGGGGCCATGTATCGCGAGATCTTGGCCAACAACTTCCTTCCCTCAGTAAGAGCATTGAAGATGGGTCGTGGCTGGGTCTTCCAGCATGACAATGACCCGAAACACACAGCCATGGCAACTAAGGAGTGGCTCCGTAAGAAGCATCTCAAGGTCCTGGAGTGGCCTAGCCAGTCTCCAGACCTGAACCCAATAGAAAATCTTTGGAGGGAGCTGAAAGTCCGTATTGCCCAGTGACAGCCCAGAAACCTGAAGGATCTGGAGAAGGTCTGTATGGAGGAGTGGGCCAAAATCCCTGCTGCAGTGTGTGCAAACCTGGTCAAGACCTACAGGAAACGTATGATCTCTGTAATTGCAAACAAAAGGTTTCTGTACCAAATATTAAGTTCTGCTTTTCTGATGTATCAAATACTTATGTCATGCAATAAAATGCAAATTAATTACTTAAAAATCATACAATGTGATTTTCTGGATTTTTGTTTTAGATTCTGTCTCTCACAGTTGAAGTGTACCTATGATAAAAATTACAGACCTCTACATGCTTTGTAAGTAGGAAAACCTGCAAAATCGGCAGTGTATCAAATACTTGTTCTCCCCACTGTATTTCCCTATCACACTTTTCATCCTTCTACTAAATATACTTTCCTGCAACCCGCCTCACTCAATGTGGAACGGATTCTATTATTGACTTACCTTTTATCTAGAATCTCCAGTTGAAACTAGTTAGCCAGCTAACTAGCTACTTGCTATTAGCCACCGTTAGCGGTTTTTCATCCAGAACATCGGATTTTCTGGCGGAATAACTGAATTACTGGACATTAACACTGGATCGCAACTAGTTAGCCGCAACCGAATGGATGTTGCTGTTGGCTAATCACCACTGCCCCCGAAGCAAGCACCAGTTAGCCTTGAGCTAGCCTCGAGCCAGGCCCATATCCCAGCTATCTACCTCTGTCTACCGGACGGGAGTAGCCAGCTAACTAGCTACTTGCTATTAGCCACTGTTAGCGGTTTTTCACCATTGTCCGTGGCCTGCACTACCTACCAGTCAGCTCTAGCCTGGACTATTATCGGCCAGTCTGCACTGTCTGCACAGCGCGTTATCGACCCAGAACATATCGGTTTTTCTGCCGGAATCACTGAATCACTGGACCTTTAACGCCAAATCATCGCAACTAGCTAGCTGCAACCAAATGGATGTTGTTGTTGGCTAATCAGCCTTGAGCTAGCCTCGAGTCAGGCCCATCTCCCAGCTATCTACCTCTCTGTCAACCGGACGGGACCTCCTAGAGTCGACACGGAGCCCCGCCGATCCATCACGACTGGTCTGCCGGCGTAATCGTCTGTGGTTTCAACAGGCTTCCCGTTGCGACGACCACGAAGATCCATCTGCTAGCCCCGGCCCGATAGCACACACAAACAACAGCCGTGCTTCCTGCTCGCCTGTGCTATAGCACCAATTCGAATTGCTCTCGGACTCACATATTGCTGTTCACTGGACCTTATGATCACTCAGCTGCACAGCTGATGCCTGCTGGACTGTTCCTTTACACGGTACCCTGTCCTGTTTATCTGTTTAGCCTCAGCCCAAACTTTCATCGCGATTACCAGTTGTTGTCTTAGCTCTCTCTAATAACACCTGTGATTGCTTTATGCCTCTTTCCCATGTCAATATGCCTTGCCTATTGCTGTTCCAGTTAGTTCTTATTATACAATTTCACAATAGAGCCCCAAGTCCCTCTCAAACTGCCTCAAATAGCTCCTTTGTTCCACCCCCCATACACGTGGAGACCGGCTCAATCGGTGCCTCCAGTGATGCTATCTCTTTCATTGTTACCCAACGCTTAGGTTTACCTCCACTGTACTCATATCCTTCCATATCCTTGTCTGTACATAATGCCCTGAATCTATTCTACAACGCCCGGAAATCTGCCCCCTTTATTCTCTGTACACAATGCACTAGAAGACCAGCTCTTAAAGCCTTTAGCCGTACCCTTATTCTAGTCCTCTGTTCCTCTGGTGATGTAGAGGTTAACCCAGGCCCTGCAGCCCCCAGTATCACTCCTACTCCCCAGGAGCTATCATTTGTTGACTTCTGTAACCGTAAAAGCATTGGTTTTTTGCATGTTAACATCAGAAGCCTCCTCCCTAAGTTTGAGTTATTCACTGCGTTAGCACACTCCGCCAACCCTGATGTTCTAGCAGTGTCTGAATCCTGGCTTAGGAAGGCCACCAAAAATGCAGAAATGTCCATCCCCAACTACAACATTTTCCGTCTAGATAGAACTGCCAAAGGGGGTGGAGTTGCAATCTACTGTAGAGATAGCCTGCAGAGCTCTATCATACTATCCAGGTCTGTGCCCAAACAGTTTGAGCTCCTACTTCTAAAAATCCACCTTTCCAGAAATAAGTCTCTCACTGTTGCCGCTTGCTACAGATCCCCCTCAGCCCCCAGCTGTGCCCTGGACACCATATGTGAACTGATTGCCCCCTACAAATAATCTGGGCTAGACAATCAGGAACGTTTCTTTCTAAAATTAGCAGCCGAAATTGTCGCAACGCCTATTACTAGCCTGTTCAACCTCTCTTTAGTAACGTCTGAGATCCCCAGAGATTGGAAAGCTGCCGCGGTCATCCCCCTCCAAAGGGGGTGACACTCTAGATCCAAACTGTTACAGACCTATATCCATCCTGCCCTGCCTTACGAAAGTTTTTGAAAGCCAAGTTAACAAACAGATCACCGACCATTTCGAATCACACCGTACCTTCTTCGCTATGCAATCCGGTTTCCGAGCTGGTCATGGGTGCACCTCAGCCACGCTCAAGGTCCTAAACGATATTATAACCGTGATCGATAATAGACAGTACTGTGCAGCCATCTTCATCGACCTGGGCAAGGCTTTCGACTCTGTCAACCACCGCATTCTTATTGGCAGACTAAATAGCCCTGGTTTCTCAAATGACTGCCTCGCCTGGTTCACCAACTACTTCTCAGATAGAGTTCAATGTGTCGAATCGGAGGGCCTGTTGTCTGGACCTATGGCAGTCTCTATGGGGGTGCCACAGGGTTCAATTCTTGGGCCGACTCTTTTCTCTGTGTATATCAATGATGTCGCACTTGCTGCTGGTGATTCTCAGATCCACCTCTACGCAGACGACACCATTTTGTATACATCTGGCCCTTCATTGGACACTGTGTTAACAAACCTCCAAACGAGCTTCAATGCCATACAACACTCCTTCCGTAGCCTCTAACGGCTCTTAAACACAAGTAAAACTAAATGCATGCTCTTCAATCGAACGCTGCTGGCACCCGCCCACCCGACTAGAATCACTACTCTCGACTGGTCTGACCTAGAGTATATGGACAACTACAAATACCTAGGTGTCTGGTTAGACTGTAAATTCTCCTTCCAGACTCACATTAAGCATCTCCAATCCAAAGTTAAATCTAGAATCTGCTTCCTATTTCGCAACAAAGCCTCCTTCACTCATGCTGCCAAACATGCCCTCGTAAAACTGACTATCCTACCGATCCTTGACTTCGGCGATGTCATTTACAAAATAGCCTCCAACACTCTACTCAGCAAATCGGATGTAGTCTATCACAGTGCCATCCATTTTGTCACCAAAGCCCCATATACTACCCACCACTGTGACCTGTACGCTCTTGTTGGCTGATCCTCACTACATATTCGTCGCCAAACCCACTGGCTCCAGGCCATCTATAAATCACTGCTAGGCAAATCCCTGCCTTATCTTAGCTCATTGGTCACCCACCCGTAGTCTGCGCTCCAGCAGGTATATCTCACTGGTCATCCCCAAAGCCAACACCTCCTTTGGCCGCCATTCCTTCCAGTTCTCTGCTGCCAATGACTGGAACGAACTGCAAAAATCTCTGAAGCTGGAGACTCTTATCTCCCTCACTAACTTTAAGCATCAGTTGTCAGAGCACCTTACCGATCACTGCACCTGTACACAGCCCATCTGAAATTAGCCCACCCAACTACCTCATCCCCATATTGTTATTTATTTTGATAATTTGCACCCCAGTATCTCTATTTGCACATCATCTCTTGCACATCTATCATTCCAGTGTTAATACTAATTGTAATTATTTTGCACTATGGCCTATTTATTGCCTTACCTCCATAACTTGCTACATTTGCACACACTGTATATATTTTTTTGTATGTATATATGTATTTTTTAGACTTTATGTTTTGTTTTACCCCATATGTAACTCTGTGTTGTTGTTTTTATCGCACTGCTTTGCTTTATCTTGGCCAGCTCACAGTTGTAAATGAGAACTTGTTCTCAACTGGCTTACCTGGTTAAATAAAGGTTAAATAAAAAATAAAAAAAACAGTTGGGGAACCCTGTTATAGACTGACAGGGAATTTGTCTTGTGAAATCATTCAAGCCAGAGTGCTTCACATTAGTTGCTCTGTAGAGATAAACAGACAGATATATATATACAGTACCAGTCAAATGTTTGTACACACCTACTCATTCAAGGGTTTTTCTTTATTTTTACTATTTTCTACATTGTAGAATAATAGTGAAGACATCATAACTATGAAATAACACATATGGAATCATGTAGTAATAAAAAAAAGTGTTAAACAAATTAAAATATATTTTATATTTGAGATTCTTCAAAGTAGCCACCTTATGCCTTAATGACAGCTTTGCACACTCTTGGCATTCTCTCAACCAGCTTCATGAGGTAGTCATCTGGAATGCATTTCAATTAACAAGTGTGCCTTGTTAAAAGTTTATTTGTGGAATTTCTTTCCTTAATGCGTTTGAGCCAATCAGTTGTGTTGTGACAAGGTAGGGGTGGTATACAGAAGATAGCCCTATTTGGTAAAAGACCAAGTCCATATTATGTAAAAACAGCTCAAATAAGCAAAGAGAAACGACAGTCCATCATTACTTTAAGACATGAAGATCAGTCAACACGGAAAATGTAAAGAACTTTGAAAGTTCTTCAAGTGCAGTCGCTATGGGGAAATACACTTTTTTATACTCAGTTGCCATTCTGTGGAATAGTCTTCCAAAGAATTTCAAACTTATAACCGCCATAGGTAGTTTCAAATTCTCAATGAAAAAATTGCTAAATAGTAGAATGTCTCAAAAGTGAGTGGTAAGATATTAGTACGTGGCTGAGAAGGAAATACCCAGGATAGCATATGGTCTGCCTTTTGGTGCCTGTTTATTATTTATTATATTGTGATTGTCTTGTATATATTTATTAAATTTTTTATTTAACCTTTATTTAACCAGGTAAGCCAGTTGAGAACAAGTTCTCATTTACAACTGCGACCTGGCCAAGATAAAGCAAAGCAGTGCGATAAAAACAAAACATAAAGTCAAAAATACAACAGAAAATATATATACAGTGTGTGCGAATGTAGTAAGTTATGGAGGTAAGGCAATAAATAGGCCATAGTGCAAAATAGTTACAATTTCGTATAATACTGGAATGATAGATGTGCAAAAGATGATGTGCAAATAGAGATACTGGGGTGCAAATTAGCAAAATAAATAACAATATGGGGATGAGGTAGTTGGGTGGGCTAATTTCAGAAAGGCTGTGTACAGGTGCAGTGATCGGTAAGCTGCTCTGACAACTGATGCTTAAAGTTAGTGAGGGAGATAAGAGTCTCCAGCTTCAGAGATTTTTGCAGTTTGTTCCAGTCATTGGTAGCAGAGAACTGGAAGGAATGGCGGCCAAAGGAGGTGTTGGCTTTGGGGATGACCAGTGAGATATACCTGCTGGAGCGCAGACTACGGGTGGGTGTTGCTATGGTGACCAGTGAGCTAAGATAAGACGGGGATTTGCCTAGCAGTGATTTATAGATGACCTGGAGCCAGTGGGTTTGGCGACGAATATGTAGTGAGGGCCAGCCAACAAGAGCGTACAGGTCACAATGGTGGGTAGTACATGGGGCTTTGGTGACAAAACGGATGGCACTGTGATAGACTACATCCAATTTGCTGAGTAGGGTGTTGGAGGCTATTTTGTAAATGACATCGCCGAAGTCAAGGATCGGTAGGATAGTCAGTTTTATGAGGGCATGTTTGGCAGCATGAGTGAAGGAGGCTTTGTTGCGAAATAGGAAGCCGATTCTAGATCTAACTTTGGATTGGAGATGCTTAATGTGAGTCTGGAAGGAGAGTTTACAGTCTAACCAGACACCTAGGTATTTGTAGTTGTCCACATACTCTAGGTCAGACCCGCCGAGAGTAGTGATTCTAGTCGGGTGGGCGGGTGCAAGCAGTATTCGGTTGAAGAGCATGCATTTAGTTTTACTAGTGTTTAAGAGCAGGTGGAGGCTACGGAAGGAGTGTTGTATGGCATTGAAGCTCGTTTGGAGGTTTGTTAACACAGTGTCCAATGAAGGGCCAGATGTATACAAAATGGTGTCGTCCGCATAGAGGTGGATCCGAGCGTCACCAGCAGCAAGAGTGACATCATTGATATACACAGAGAATAGAGTCGGCCCAAGAATTGAAACCTGTGGCACGCCCATAGAGACAGCCAGAGGTCCAGACAACATGCCCTCCGATTTGACACATTGAACTCTATCTGAGAAGTAGTTGGTGAACCAGGCGAGGCAGTCATTAGAGAAACCAAGGCTATTTAGTCTGCCAATAAGAATGCGGTGGTTGACAGAGTCGAAAGCATTGGCCAGGTCGATGAAGACGGCTGCGCAGTACTGTCTTTTATCGATCGCGTTTATAATATCGTTTAGGACCTTGAGCGTGGCTGAGGTGCACCCATAACCAGCTCGGAAACCGGATTGCATAGCGGAGAAGGTACGGTGGGTTTCGAAATGGTCGGTGATCTGTTTGTTAACTTGGCTTTCAAATATTTTCGAAAGGCAGGGCAGGATGGATATAGGTCTATAACAGTTAGGATCTAGAGTGTCACCCCCTTTGAAGAGGGGGATGACCGCGGCAGCTTTCCAATCTCTGGGGATCTCAGACGTTACGAAAGAGAGGTTGAACAGGCTAGTAATAGTTGCGACAATTTCGGTGGCTAATTTTAGAAAGAAAGGGTCCAGATTGTCTAGCCCAGCTGATTTGTAGGGGTCCAGATTTTTTAGCTCTTTCAGAACATCAGCTGTCTGAATTTGTGTGAAGGAGAAGCGGGGGGGGCATGGGCAAGTTGCAGCGGAGAGTGCAGAGCTGGTGGCCGGGGTAGTGGTAGCCAGGTGGAAAGCATGGCCAGCCGTAGCAAAATGCTTGTTGAAATTCTCGAATATTGTAGATTTATCGGTGGTGACAGTGTTTCCTAGCCTCAGTGCAGTGGGCAGTTGGGAGGAGGTGCTCTTATTTTCCATGGACTTTACAGTGTCCCAAAACTTTTTGGAGTTAGTGCTACAGGATGCACATTTCTGTTTGAAAAAGCTAGCCTTTGCTTTCCTAACTGATTGTGTATATTGGTTCCTGACTTCACTAAAAAGTTGCATATCGCGGGGGCTGTTCGATGCTAATGCAGTACGCCACAGGATGTTTTTGTGCTGGTCAAGGGCAGTCAAGTCTGAGGAGAACCAGGGGCTACATCTGTTCTTAGTTCTGAATTTTTTGAATGGGGCATGCTTATTTAAGATTGAGAGGAAAGCACTTTTAAAGAACAACCAGGCATGAGGTCAATATCCATCCAGGATACCCGGGCCAGGTCAATTAGAAAGGCCTGCTCGCTAAAGTGTTTTAGGGAGCGTTTGACAGTGATGAGGGGTGGTCGTTTGATCGCGGACCCATTACGGACGCAGGCAATAAGGCAGTGATCGCTTAGATCCTGGTTGAAGACAGCAGAGGTGTATTTAGAGGGTAAATTTGTCAGGATGATATCTATGAGGGTGCCCATGTTTACAGATGTAGGGTTGTACCTGGTAGGTTCGTTGATAATTTGTGTGAGATTGAGGGCATCTAGTTTAGATTGTAGGTTGGCCGGGGTGTTAAGCATATCCCAGTTTAGGTCACCAAGCAGTACAAACTCTGAGGATAGATGGGGGGCAATCAGTTCACATATGGTGTCCAGGGCACAGCTATTTATTGTTTTATATATTAAGGGCATGTGAGACAAGGGAGATGTACCTGTCCATAGTTGGTTATTAGGAAAGGGAATTGTACTAATTATGTTATGTAACAAACATTATGTCTGTCATTGTTTGTTGCCGCTACAATTATTACCACCTAACCCTGTTGCATTCCATGTTCCCCCTTCCCTCTTCAAAAGGACCACAATGGAAATCAGCTGTTAAGCTTTATTGCGTTATCCTTGAGGATTTTCATAAATTGTATATGGAGGCGTCACCGGCTGGAGCGCCCTAATGTATGTATTTTACAAATTGTCAAATAAATTCAATCAATCAATCAACTGGCTCTCATGAGGATCACCACAGGAAAGGAAGACCCAGAGTTACCTCTGCTGCAGAGGATACATTAATTAGAGTTAACTGCACCTCAGATTGCAGCCTAAATAAACTGCTTCACAGAGTTCAAGTAACAGATACATCTCAACATCAACTGTTCAGAGGAGACTGCGTGAATCAGGCCTTCATGGTCGAATTGCTGCAAAGAAACCACTACTAAAGGACACCAATAAGAAGAAGAGACTTGCTTGGGCCAAGAAACACGAGCAATGGACATTAGACTGGTGGAAATCTGTCCTTTGGTCTGATGAGTCCAAATTTGAGATTTTTGGTTCTAACCGCCATGTCTTTGTGGTTCCCACCGTGAAGCGTGGAGGAGGAGGTGTGATGGTGTGGGGGTGCTTTGCTGGTGACACTGTCAGTGATTTATTTAGAATTCAAGGTACACTTAACCAGCATGGCTACCACAGCATTCTGCAGCGATACGCCATCCCATCTGGTTTGCGCTTAGTGGGACTATCATTTGTTTTTCAACAGGACAATGACCCAAAACACACCTCCAGGCTGTGTAAGGGCTATTTGACCAAGGAGAGTGATGGAGTGCTGCATCAGATGACCTGGCCTCCACAATCCCCTGACCTCAACCCAATTGAGATGGAAATGGTAAAAATAAAGAAAAACCCTTGAATGAGTAGGTGTTCTAAAACTTTTGATCGGTAGTGTATTTTAATAAAATGTATGCTTATTGTAGGTTGAAAGACCATGGGTGCCAACTGTCCAGCGACTGTGTTTTGTGACTTTCACACACCCACAACAACAGGCCTGGCCCTGGCAGAATGCAGACATTACTCTGGCCTCCCACTCTGGCTGCTACCGAACACCACTCTGCTTTGTCCACTGGCCAGGAGATAGAGCAGGAGGGGGGAGGGAGAGAGAGAAAGTGAAAGAGGGAGGTGAGAGAATGGAAAGGGAAACGGGGTAAGGGAGTTGAGAGAGTGAGAAGGGGGAGGAAATAAGAGAAAGTATGAGAGTGGGTGAGTCTGGTGGGGGAGAGAGATAAAATGATAGAGAGACAGGAGGGAGAGCTAGACAAAGGCCAAGGCTCATCTGAGCTAACTTGATTTCTGCTCCCAGTGCTAGTCGATAATCTAATAAGACAGTATGAGACAAACCACTGGATTCAGTACTGCTCTCTCTGCCCCTCTCTCTGTGCGGAGAGATGCAGTGATCTCCATGCCAGAACCCAGCGATGGCAGATACAGCGAGGGAAAAAAGTATTTGATCCCCTGCTGATTTTGTACGTTTGCCCACTGACAAAGACAAGATCAGTCTATAATTTTAAGGTAGGTTTATTTGAACAGTGAGAGACAGAATAACAACAACAAAATCCAGAAAAACGCATGTCAAAAATGTTATGAATTGATTTGCATTTTAATGAGAGAAATAAGTATTTGACCACTCTGTAAAACATGACTTAGTACTTGGTGGCAAAACCCTTGTTGGCAATCACAGAGGTCAGACGTTTCTTGTAGTTGGCCACCAGGTTTGCACACATCTCAGGATGGATTTTGTCCCACTCCTCTTTGCAGATCTTCTCCAAGTCATTAAGGTTTCGAGGCTGACGTTTGGCAACTCGAACCTTCAGCTCCCTCCACAGATTTTCTATGGGATTAAGGTCTGGAGACTGGCTAGGCCACTCCAGGACCTTAATGTGCTTCTTCTTGAGCCACTCCTTTGTTGCCTTGGCCGTGTGTTTTGGGTCATTGTCATGCTGGAATACCCATCCACGACCCATTTTCAATGCCCTGGCTGAGGGAAGGAGGTTCTCACCCAAGATTTTATGGTATATGGCCCCATCCATCGTCCCTTTGATGCAGTGAATTTGTCCTGTCCCCTTAGCAGAAAAACACCCCCAAAGCATAATGTTTCCACCTCCATGTTGACGGTGGGGATGGTGTTCTTGGGGTCATAGGCAGCATTCCTCCTCCTCCAAACACGGCGAGTTGAGTTGATGCCAAAGAGCTCCATTTTGGTCTCATCTGACCACAACACTTTCACCCAGTTCTCCTCTGAATCATTCAGATGTTCATTGGCAAACTTCAGACGGGCCTGTATATGTGCTTTCTTGAGCAGGGGGGCCTTGCGGGCGCTGCAGGATTTCAGTCCTTCACGGCGTAGTGTGTTACCAATTGTTTTCTTGGTGACTATTGTCCCAGCTGCCTTGAGATCATTGACAAGATCCTCCCGTGTAGTTCTGGGCTGATTCCTCACCGTTCTCATGATCATTGCAACTCCACGAGGTGAGATCTTGCATGGAGCCCCAGGCCGAGGGAGATTGACAGTTCTTTTGTGTTTCTTCCATTTGCGAATAATCACACCAACTGTTGTCACCTTCTCACCAAGCTGCTTGGCGATGGTCTTGTAGCCCATTCCAGCCTTGTGTAGGTCTACAATCTTGTCCCTGACATCCTTGGAGAGCTCTTTGGTCTTGGCCATGGTGGAGAGTTTGGAATCTGATTGATTGATTGCTTCTGTGAACAGGTGTCTTTTATACAGGTAACAAGTTGAGATTAGGAGCACTCCCTTTAAGAGTGTGCTCCTAATCTCAGCTCGTTACCTGCATAAAAGACACCTAGGAGCCAGAAATCTTTCTGATTAAGAAGGGGTCAAATACTTATTTCCCTCAGTCGTAGCCGGCCGCGACCGGGAGACCCATGGGGCGGCGCACAATTGGCCCAGCGTCGTCCAGGGTAGGGGAGGGAATGGCCGGCAGGGGATGTAGCTCAGTTGGTAGAGCATGGCGTTTGCAACGCCAGGGTTGTGGGTTCGATAAAATAAGGTATGTGCTAACTGTAAGTCGCTCTGGATAAGAGCGTCTGCTAAATGACTAAAAATGTTTTTTTTTTAAATGCAAATCAATTTATAACATTTTTGACATGCGTTTTTCTGGATTTTTTTGTTGTTATTCTGTCTCTCACTGTTCAAATAACCCTACCATTAAAATTATAGACTGATCATTTCTTTGTCAGTGGGCAAACGTACAAAATCAGCAGGGGATCAAATACTTTTTTCCCTCACTGTATATGGAAGTGAATCAAACAGCCGGTAAAAACAATGAGTGTCAGCTGAGCTCTTCTCCCACGACTCAGGGCCTTGTGCAGCCAGTTCAGGTAGGGGTAGAGACCAGGCCGGCCAGGTCTGCCTTTTTAACTTTTACAATTTAGGTTTTACTTTCAATTGAACCCTGAGAAAGCAGACCACCGCCCTAGGGATACAAATATGACTACACACACACCTGTAGCTTAAGGACCAGAGTTGGGGTCGATTAATGGTTGGACCACAGAGGGTTTTGGTGTCTGGGGAGTGGCTGAGGACCGAGGTCATTATGTGGGTAATGTCTGAGACTGAGACAAAGACTCCCTGTGTGTCTGTTTGCTGGGTATGACTACAATGACACAAAACCATGATCAAATGTTAAGATGAGACTCACTCCCTGGGATAACTTATCATTCTGAACTTGACATGACTCAGTATAAGTTTTTTTTATAGCTCAAATTGTCGTCGCAGTATGAAGACGCACACACCCTGCTGATTTGCTGGCACTGGATTAGGCAGAGCTCTTGGCTTCTCCAGCCGCTGTAGTCAGAGCCCAGCCCATATCATAGCAGGTGATTTCTGTATGGAAATCCCCAGTCGGTCTAGGATCACTCCTAACAAACGCCTGCCATCGTCATCATCCGTCCCATCAGCGAACCCTTTTTTCCACCATTTTCCTGCACAGATGTCTCCCAGGAAGATATGTTTTTATCTCTTGTGTTGATAGAGAATGAGAGGAGCACTGTGTGTGTTTCATAAGTCAACGGTGTGTATATATGCTGTTAACAGTGTGTGCTTGTTTTGGAGGATAGACTTGGTTCACTCAACCTTCCTCTCTATGGGGGTTCTAAGTCCTCCTCTTGCATATCTGGTGTCCCCTGAGCTTTGAGGCCACTGTAAATGGAAACAAAGACTGAAAGCTCATCTCAAGTCTCACTTCGTCTACATTCCCAACTCCAGCCTGTCTCACATTCAGTCAGTCTGTTTCTGCTATTTCCAACTCCTTATGGAGAAAGACTGGCACCCAAGCTAACTGTACTGCACCTCCTCAGTATTCCTGTGGTCAGAAAGACATAGAAATCAGCTGCTCCTGTGCTGTTGTTAGTCAGCTGTCTGTTGCTGTTGACATAAGCTTTCTCAAACAGAACAGATAGCATGGGTTGACTTTCAGATTAAGCCAGCCGTATGATGCTTGTATTGGGTATTATCAAGCTGTTCATGCCCCATGAGGTGTCTGTAGGTTTCATAACAGACCTGTCTAGGCAAGGTTTGATACTGGAGAACAACAGGGGAATGGCGGTCGTCTATTCATGTATTGTAAAGAAATACTGTAAAGTCCATGTCCCTAAATGCAATAAATCATAATTTCACAACAAGCTGAAATAAATTACTGACAAATTGTAGTAGGGCTGAAGGCCCTAAAATGATAAAAATGTAAATGTCAAAAATGTAAATGGAGCCTCTTCATGCCTCGTTTCCTATGCAGGAGAAACATCACCATCTAGTGGTGACCATCAGGGTACAACACATTGGATTTAGGAAGTCTTGCCAAAGCTGGCTTTAATAGATTATTAAAAATCACATGAATATTGAACATAAGAAAATAGGTTGAGGTAAAACAAAACTCTGATGCTGTTATATTGAGTGTTTACTAGAAAAAAACGTGACTATTTTTGTGCATTTACAATGTGTATAACAAAACAAACATACATAACAAATACAAGTAATAAAAAGTAACTTCAAATTAAATGTCCAAACATATCACTTCAAAGCTCTTGGATATAAATGTTTATTCTTCAAGGTGAGACATTCATTGGTCATAAATATTTGTTTAGAAAACATCTGACCATGTAGAAGCTGGAAACCACAATGCTTTGCTTCTGTGGCTCCCAAAGCCAGTCCTGAAGGACCCCTATGTCTGCAGGCTTTCATCTCCATCTCCCATTGGTCAATGGGTATAATTTGTATATAATCCAGTACGGTTTGAGATGAACCTGTACACAGAGAGGTGCTTCAGATTCAGCTCTGATACATGTTGTCTTAGCTATGTCTCCCAAGTGATATCATCTTTCTTTAGGCTAGTGCAGAGTCTCTGGGTCTCTCTGAGCAGCTGGAGGTTCTCCTCCTGACTCACCCCAGCTCTCTTACCCCCCCGTGAGGTGGTCTTAACTGGGGAGGGGGGTAAGGGTCTCACCCCGCTCCCCCCCTTAGACCTGCCATCCTCACTTGTCGCCCGCCGACAAGGATTCTGGGGGTTCTGTGTAAGTTTGTCCACCTGAGTGGGGAGAGGAAACACAGGGAAAGGACATACAGTATTATTAGACATATTAAAAAAAGTCCCTCCCCACCAATCCTCTTCCCTACCCCTCACTCCTCTCCTGCAGATCCAGAACATCCCCCCCTCCCTCTGTGCAGTGTTATGTACATACAGTCTGCTGGTGTTTGCGGAGCTTGGTGATCTGAGATCCCTTCTCCTCCATCCTCTTGACCAGCAGCTCCAGCTCTCTCTCTAGGTCCTCCCTGGTCTCCCGACGCCGCGTCTCATCCATTTGACAAACCAGCTCTTGGTGCTCACTGAATGACAGAGACGGACATTTTAATAACACACACAGTAATGAACATGCACACACACACACAACACACATTAATGTTAACACATTATCAGCCCCCTCAAAATCAGTCAATAACCTGCATACACATCATCCACAAACACACCCACACTCTTAGCTAGTGGTAGTACTCACAAGCTCATCTGTCCCAGTTCGTCCTGCAGGGCCAGCAGTAACTCAGACAGAGAGCCCAGAGCGAGACCTGCCGGTCCAGGGGGAGAGGTGGATGGGGCCCTATGGAGGGCTCTCCTGGCCCCAGTGGAGCCAGACCTGCGCAGGGAACGCACCCGCTCACACAGCTGGGGCTGGTGGTGCTTCATCATGTGGAGGATGCTCTGCATATTAGCGTGCACTGAGTGGCTGGGGCTTGTCGACTAAGATAGGGAGAGATGTGGAGGTCAGTCACAGAGATATTCCCTCAACAAACCCAATATTGAGATACTTGCAAAGTAAAATGCAGACGTACTGTTCCAGCTACGAAAGGCAGTTTATTTTTGGGGAAACCTGGTGGTGCTGGGGCCTCTTGCCTCACCAAACTTGTTTTCTGGGGAGGAAATGAATAGACAATGTTATGTAGCACAGTTTTAGTTGTAAGTAAATGCACAAGTGCATGTCATTAAGTTCTGGTTATTGCATGTAGTACCCTAGAGGCAGTCTTGGATTTCTTCTTTGGTTTGACCTCGTCAGGGTCTACAGGACACAGGCGGAGGTTGGTCTCCAGCTCCCTCTGCAGCTGTTAAAGGAAGTTTGGGCTTGATGAAAATGGAACCTTGTGTGTCCGATCACCGGTCGTGGTGAAAAAGGTCATGCTCCCTATACTTTCTATTTATTTTTCTGCAAAAGGTGGGTTAACACTCTCGCAAAATAAAAATGTTTAAGTACACTGTGTTTACCCTCCACTGCACCACTGATTGTGTGTGCTTTTACACTAACCTCGTCTGCTTTCTCCTGCACAAGTTTGCGCTCGTGTTCCTCTTCCAGGAGTTTCTGTTCCAGCAGCTCAATCTTCCTCTGATTACAACAGAGACAAGTTGAGAGATTAACTTTCAATTTACTTTTTGATATACCACCACATACTATGGTTAGGTACACCGCATTCAACCAAAGCACCATTGGTTACCTCAGCCACAGACTGTGTCTTCGACAGTTTCAGACAGTCCCTCTCCAGTTTCTCCAGCTTCTCCAGCGGAGTGTGGGCATCAGAGCTGTTCTGGAGCCTCTGCTTCTGAAGAGACACCTCCAAAGGATAAACAAAGACAAGTGTTAATCTAGTCTGATGCAGCAACGATAACATGAAACATGTCTGCCTAGTGGATGACGAACTGGTCTACAGAGGCCAGCTGATTCACATTCAGTTATATCTATGGACAGTGAAGATATTTAGGGTGTGTTCGTAAATTCACTCTGGAGTGCCAGAGTGCGCTCTGGGCATTCGTAAATTCAGAGCATTGTCAGATTGTCAGTTCGTAAATTCAGAGAGTTTCGCTCTCGGAGCGTACACTGGACACTGACCGAGGAGTGGGGTTGATCCGAGCAACGCAGTCAAGCACCCAAGCTAACTGGCTAAAGTTGGCTAGCTTGCTAGCTACTTCCAGACACAAACGAGAGAACACCTCACTGACGATTTTACTCGCCCTAGCAGAGCTGGTTAGGCTGTTTTCATGTTATCTAGAGCGTTGGTGACTGTAACTGTGCTCCTGGCAACAATTTAATTATGTTTTTTTGCCGACGTTTACTGACACCAGTCATATTTAAACAGGTGTTGCGTGTTCGTAAATGTATCAGTTATTCTGCGCTCTGGCACATTCATATGAGAGTGCTCTGAAATCGGAGTAGATAGCCTGAGTGAATTTACGAACGCACCCTTAGTGAGGGAAAAAAGTATTTGATCCCCTGCTGATTTTGTACGTTTGCCCACTGACAAAGAAATGATCAGTCTATAATTTTAATGGTAGGTTTATTTGAACAGTGAGAGACAGAATAACAACAAAAAAATCCAGAAAAACGCATGTCAAAAATGTTATAAATTGATTTGCATTTTAATGAGGGAGTATTTGACCCCCACTCAATCAGAACGATTTCTGGCTCCCAGGTGTCTTTTATACAGGTAGCGAGCTGAGATTAGGAGCACACTCTTAAAGGGAGTGCTCCTAATCTCAGCTTGTTACCTGTATAAAAGACACCTGTCCACAGAAGCAATCAATCAATCAGATTCCAAACTTTCCACCATGGCCAAGACCAAAGAGCTCTCCAAGGATGTCAGGGACAAGATTGTAGACCTACACAAGGCTGGAATGGGCTACAAGACCATCGCCAAGCAGCTTGGTGAGAAGGTGACAACAGTTGGTGCGATTATTCGCAAATGGAAGAAACACAAAATAACTGTCAATCTCCCTCGGCCTAGGGCTCCATGCAAGATCTCACCTCGTGGAGTTGCAATGATCATGAGAACGGTGAGGAATCAGCCCAGAACTACACGGGAGGATCTTGTCAATGATCTCAAGGCAGCTGGGACCATAGTCACCAAGAAAACAATTGGTAACACACTACGCCGTGAAGGACTGAAATCCTGCAGCGCCCGCAAGGTCCCCCTGCTCAAGAAAGCACATATACAGGCCCGTCTGAAGTTTGCCAATGAACATCTGAATGATTCAGAGGAGTACTGGGTAAAAGTGTTGTGGTCAGATGAGACCAAAATCGAGGTCTTTGGCATCAACTCAACTCGCCGTGTTTGGAGGAGGAGGAATGCTGCCTATGACCCCAAGAACACCATCCCCACCGTCAAACATGGAGGTGGAAACATTATGCTTTGGGGGTGTTTTTCTGCTAAGGGGACAGGACAACTTCACCGCATCAAAGGGACGATGGACGGGGCCATGTACCATCAAATCTTGGGTGAGAACCTCCTTCGTGGGTCGTGGATGGGTATGCAAGCATGACAATGACCCAAAACACACGGCCAAGGCAACAAAGGAGTGGCTCAAGAAGAAGCACATTAAGGTCCTGGAGTGGCCTAGCCAGTCTCCAGACCTTAATCCCATAGAAAATCTGTGGAGGGAGCTGAAGGTTTGAGTTGCCAAACGTCAGCCTCGAAACCTTAATGACTTGGAGAAGATCTGCAAAGAGGAGTGGGACAAAATCCCTCCTGAGTTGTGTGCAAACCTGGTGGCCAACTACAAGAAACGTCTGACCTCTGTGATTGCCAACAAGGGTTTTGCCACCAAGTACTAAGTCATGTTTTGCAGAGGGGTCAAATACTTATTTCCCTCATTAAAATTCAAATAAATTTATAACATTTTTGACATGCGTCTTTCTGGATTTTTTTGTTGTTATTCTGTCTCTCACTGTTCAAATAAACCTACCATTAAAATTATAGACTGATCATGTCTTTGTCAGTGGGCAAACATACAAAATCAGCAGGGGATCACATACTTTTTTCCCTCGCTGTACCTGTTTCTCAGTCAGAGTGTTCTTGTCCTTCTCTGCATTCTCCACCATCTTCCTCATGTAGTCCAGCTGCTTCTCAAGGAGCTGACAGCGAGCCTCCGCACCCTGAAGCGGAGTGACCCGCTCTTAACACAGACAAAAACAGTAGTGAGAGATTAGACATGGTTCCTTATCACCATAAGCATAATTCAGACTACACAGCAACAAGCGGCACAGTGAGTGAGTTGCAGATATATAGTGTCAATGTCAACTACCTTTCTTCCTGGAGCCATCTGCTTCTGTAGCGTAGCATGGAGTGACGGAGTGCTCATATCCATGGGCAGCCTGGGAGAACTGTTTGACGTTCTTCTCAGCCTGCTTCCTTTCCTGCTCCAGACGAAGGATCTTCTCCTGGAGGGTCTTCAGAGCAGCAATGACTGCTAACGGGGAGAAAAACACTTACCGTTAGTAACCAAGCTACAACTATGTGCATAATAGTTAGACCAAGGACCTAGAACAGCTGACAGTCCCATAAGCAAAGGCATTTAATAGTCTACATTGTGCCTACCTTTGCTTCCAGCATCAGGTGTAGTCCGATACACCTGCGGGGTGATGTTCTGCAAGTTCATGGCCGTCTTGGTAAGGGGGGCAGGGGCTTCCCTCACATATGAAGGTGACAGCCTATCTGGAGGCTGGTAGTAGCTCCCTATGTAACTATTTTTGGAAGGGGAGTCCAGCAACTAGAGAGAAAAGCAGCATGATTGAATTACTTAGTAATAGCACCAGCATGAAGACCACTTAAAAGAGGGCTAAACGTGCCCAGTCTTAGCAAGGTGGCAACGCAGCTGTTTAAAAAAAGGCAAACAAACTCTCCTGGAAACACATCGAACGTTCCACTGCTCATTTTAGCAAGCTAGTTTTAGTAGCTAGCTAGCGTGACAATCATAACAACATTCATAGTCGTGATTTGCATGACACAAAGTCCCAAACAAGAGACTCGGTTGCAAACAGAAGCACTTGCATCGCTAGCCAGCTAAGGTTTATTACGAGGAGGGATAGCTTGCTTGCTAGCTAGCTATGTGTTGACTAGCTAACGTTAGCTAGTTCAAAACAAAGCATGTATGGCGTTATTTTGCTAGCTATGAAATTGTCTCACCTGATCTTGATAAGCCTCCATATGTAATGGTAGCAAAAATACCCTCGAAATAAAATAAAAATATATAACATGTATTATTTATCTGATTCCGATTAGTTGACTTTAGCTGGCTAAACGTCCAAACGCTGACAGCAGGCAATTCTCACAATTAACATTTCCCTCCTCCACTCTTCCTTTTACCGCTCTCTGGTTCAGCCTGCGTAGTGGGCGCTGTGCGCACAGTTTATTCTAGGCATAATACAATCAAAAGATTGTCAGCTACAACGGATGTATGGATAAAATAATACTGTAATGCAGAGCCAATGTAATATATGAATCAAATGCGCTTGGAACCGGGGCATAACTGAAATGTATGAATTTATTAGTCTAACAAGAATTAAAAGCACCTTCTGCACATGCACACATGTATGGGTTTTGAGAGCTGTGTGTACGTGTATAAAGGAACGGAATAGCATGTGCCTGTCTGGCACTAGCCATCTGGTGACAGTCTTGAATGGGACAGCAGTCTGCACACGTCCCACTGTGGTCATCTCCCCATCACAGACAGCCTGGCTGGACGTTTTCACAAAGATCAGTCCAAATGATGAAAAACCTCAAACGATGATTTCATATATAAAAATGTACATTTCTATATTAAAAGAGTTGTAATGGTGGCACTGTTGCAAATATTATTTAAAATGTATCTGTTTCACCTGAGGTATAGAATTGCTTGTCTGAACATTGTGTAAAAACAAAGTGGGGGATGTGTACGCTTCTAAAATTGTGTTAATTTACATTTCTGATAAACAAGGGGAAGGGGGGCCCTCTCCGCACCAACAATCCATATGTTCGCTGGGAAGTGTATTTTTTAATACCTCTTCATCCCATTTTTTTATGTGGGTCCGATTGCTAAAATAATCAAACTCCCATGTTTCCCCTGTCGTGGGTATGGGCACGCCTTACACGATACCTATTGGTGAAGATCTGCATAGATCCTCCTTTATTGTATTATGCAGCAGCCCATTGGACATGAGTCTTTTCAATCAACTGTCAACCCAAGTTGCTGCTCTGTATAATTGAATCTGCCTTGGTGTTTCAGTGCAGACTCAAGACGTCCCACAGTTGCAAACCTGTGCAAAAATAATGTGAATAAAGTAAGTGTTTGTGAATGACACCCTTCGTTTGCTAGATGTACTGAAAGGTGAGGGTATATAACTGCCGTTATGCTATAGATATTTGTGCAATATTGCTGTTTTGTAACCAGTTAGCTACTGTTAAAAGGTTTAAGAGAGAGAGCAAGAAAAGATTGAATGGACAATTTGGCTAGCTAACCAAACCAGCCTTGTAAACCAGATACCACACGTTTATAACTAGCTAATGAGACTACTAAAACAACGTGCAATGGCTGTCGATTAGTGCCAAACATTTTTGGAAGTACATAGGAAACATGTTTTTTTTCTTTTTGCATGTTGAACAACCCATTACTAGCTGCCAACGGACCGCAAAACAGCTAACTAGAGTTGTAGCTACAGCTAGCTTGCTGTTCTCAGCAGCAGTGCTACTGTACAACCAGGCTTCCTTTGTTGGCAGTAACTTTCTGGTAAACAAACGACTGGCTCTCTCAGAGTTCTCCTTACAGGTTTGAAGGGAAGAAACGTTATCTGCATTGTCCATTGATACGCCCGCTAGTTTTTTTGGCCATTCCCTTTCACTAGTCACACACACAGAGAAGCATATTGGCAATGAATACAATGTCCTTTTTATCCAGTCAAAGTATTTTGTTTCTCATTTGCATTATCAATGCCAACTCTCTAGCCGAATTGTTTAAGTTTTGACTGACATATTTTTCAAGAACTTTCATAAATATTTGTACTGTCTATTGAATGCATTTTGGGCATAGTAACGTAGGCTATATAGAAAATATTTTGGCATCTGAGTATTTGACAGCAAACGGTTGGTATTTCATGCACTTAATATTATAGCCTGCCAGGAGAAATCAAGAGAATCAGAATAAGATGGACATCCAGGATCAGGATGCCACAGCCAGATGGGAGGCTCTGGGCAGCCGCGACGCGAGATCCAGAGGCGCAGCAATGGAGCACATCAGCCAGGAGGTGATGCGGAGAGTGGAGAGTATAGGGCCGATACCAGGCGCAGTCCCCTCGCCTCTAGCTACTGCAGGGCACCCCACCAGCGACCTGAACGACATCCTGGCCCGTCTACTCATGCTGTCCAAGCGATGCCCTTTCATTGACGTCAAGGAGCGATGTGTTTGGCTGCTGCAGAACGTCCAGGTAGGAGAACGCGAGGTCGACCGATGTGGGGCTGTCTGATATGATGTGGCTGTACCACTACCACAGCGTTTCTAATCCCAGAGGTGCAACATCGTGAGCAGGGCCGGTCCTTGCCGTTCTGTTGCCCTAGGCAAGACAAAAAAAATTGCAAAACTAGAATAGTCCCAGTAACAAAATGACGTTGAAAATACGTCTAAAATACGTCTTTTCCAGATGTTGAAGTTAGGTTCAATTTAGGTTCTGAATGAAAGGTGAAAATACTTATTTTCCGGACGTTTAAAATACATATTTTTCAGGATGTTGAAAAGGCTTATTTTCCGGATGTTGAAAATACGTATTTACCGGATGTTGAAATCAGGATCATTTTCGGTTCTGAATGAAAGTTGAAAATACTTAATTTATAGATGTCTATGTTTGGGCCAAATCAAGGCTGGTCCAGACCGGACAAAGTCTGAACCAAACATAGATGTCTATGATTGGTTCAGATTTGGTCCGGACCAAAAATCTATGTCCGTGGATGTTGAAATCAAGGGCGGTCCGGACTGCACCAAAAAAAGACGTCCAAAAAGCGTTGGCGTTGGTCCATGCTTACTGAGGTGCCTACATTGTTGCCTGAAATTGAATTTGGTGAATGCCCATCTATGTGGTAAGCCTACCGTTTGTAAAACCCCCAAAAAGACGCCTGGACAGGATAAAAAAAAGACATCCAAAAGATGTCAGGCCCCCAATGGACTTTTATGAATGCCCTTCTATGTGGTAGGCCCACCATTTGTAAAACAGGCGTTGCATTGGCTTTATTAGTTCTGATTTCTGTGACTAATCAATTTGGCTATTTATCTTTTATCAGCAGTTATCGAGAGCCTATTTGCAATGTGTTTACACAGCAGGAAATGCAGAAGTATTTTCTTTTTCGCTATGATCAGCTTGTGAAAAAGTGACGGATACAAACTTGAAACCACTAATCATGACAATGGGGTGAAACTCCTGGACAACAGTTGTGATTGTCCATTCCATATTGTCCATTTTACTTTGACCAGTCCTGTTTTTAGGATGTGTTGTTTGTTAACATGACAGCGCATTTTTTATTTGATTGGGTGCCATTTAGGTTAGGCTATTTGATCGGCGAAACCTGCATGATGTAAAAAGCCTCCGTCTCATTACATTGTCATACATTTTGATCTCCAGCCTGTAGGCTACAGAAAAAGCATCATACTCTTTCTGCCACATCCTATATCTGCTACATGATTTATGTTGGATTATCTTTTTGATGGAAAGTTGGTGGAGTGATGCGTCTCTCCAACAGCACCATGGAGTGGCGCGCTGGGAATGGACAAGCAAAATATTTTGCGCCTTTGACAAAGTGGGCACTGCTTATCCCAGGGCGGCATCAGCGCTCACCTAAAACACCCATATGCCACTGGTTGATAGAAATTGTCATTGTTTTTGGGCAGTATTATGAGGTTTTATATGTTGTTGGAGGTGTGTCTTGGTCAGTTTAGCTCAGAAAATGCCGCCCTCGTCAATCTGCCGCCATAGGCGCAGTGGTCTAAGGCACTGCATCGCAGTGCTAACTGTGCCACTAGAGATCCTGGTTCGAATCCAGGCTCTGTCGCCGCCGGCCGCGACCGGGAGACTCATGGGCGGCGCACAATTGGCCCAGCGTCGTCCAGGGTAGGGGAGGGAATGGCCGGCAGGGATGTAGCTCAGTTGATAGAGCATGGCGTTTGCAACGCCAGGGTTGTGGGTTCGATTCCCACGGGGGGCCAGTATAAAAAAAATATGTATTCACTAACTGTAAGTCGCTCTGGATAAGAGCGTCTGCTAAATGACAAAAAAAATAATAAAAAAAAATAGGCAGCCGCCTAATCCTGCCTAATGAGTGGGCCGGCCGGCCGAGACTTCACAGAACGCTTGCAGAAGTCAATGAGAGAAGTGAGAAATTCTAACTTAGTTGTTAATTTTGTCAATCTAAAGGCACATCCTGGATCCGAGCCAATGTCTTAAGTCGTTGAACATGTTATTACTCATGAACCTCATGAAAGTGATAAACTGACACGTTTTGATTTGTGCCTTTGAGTGCCTTTTGATTTGACGGCCTGCGCATGCACAGTTCGTCGCGAGACTACCATCAAATATGTTTATAACTAACCCAAGATAGACTACAACCTGTAGTTTCCAATGGGAACAAATTAGTCATAGTTGGCAGAACAAGCAAGGAGGGGGTCAGAGCCAAGCACGAGCTAGCGAGATCCTATTGGTGCGTTCTAGCATGCATTTGCATATTTCCATTAGGAAACTCCTACTCTGAAGTACGCGTGTGCAACCATTCAATTCGCCCTTGCACTCCTAAACAATGACATTTTGTACAACTTTGGCAAAGGCTAAAGTCTACAAAACGTTGTCCACTCTGTTCGTAACATATTGTAGTTTTGGGAACAGAAAACTGTATTGAGATCAAATGTTGCATCGCCGAGAACATTTGCAGAATGTCGCCCAAAATCAATCTCGTTCCATCTTCTCCCACTGCCGGCCACTGTGCTTCCTCTCACCACTATATTTGGTAGTGAGTGGAAACGCCAAGCGGATGCTTCACATTTATACATCCGGTTAATTATTTGTCTCATTGTTCTATCTGTGCTACCTTTAGACCCGATGACGTGATTCTGCGCATGAGCTTAGCTAGCCAACTTCACCATGACGTTATCGGGGATTTCTATTGGAGAAGCAGTTACTACACATCTTCATACTGTACTGTCTTTTCCACTACTGTTGCCACTGATGCAGTTGTTTTCGTGGTGTTCTATGTCCCTGTCTGTTTTCTAGATTGAAGTCAATATCTTATTTCTATCTATTTATAAATAAAGACCTCATGTAGGCAGAGTAGTTGGTCTGTAGATATATTTTTAGCCTATGGTCATAATGCCTCATGCCATCATGTAGCTAGGCATTACAAGTGATCTCTTTGTTGTGTTGTTGTTGTCTGGTTATTAACCACTATGGTGCATACCTCAGATCCCAACGGCTCATCATTGACAGGTATGAGGATGGGCTACAATGTCAATTGATGGAGATTACTGTACACTATCATAATGCTGAAGGGGCTCCTGGCTGTAGCCGGATTAGAAACTATATTATTGACTACTGAACATGGTACAAAACGATGTAACCGCAAGGCACCAAGGGAAAGTGAAGACAAGCTATCCTCTGATCTTGACCCGGTCTGTCTCCTGTACTAATTATACCTTTTTTTGTTTAAAAATGAACCAAACCTACAAACAAAACTGGGTCAGGGCATAGGGGAACTTTGCTTTGTTAATCATCCTAAGGGTGTCTCTGACTACATAAATATTGTAATTTGGTGCATGCATGGGGAAATGGGCTCAACAATGCACTTTATAGAATAGGCCGTAAATGATTTGTAATTTATCTTCTCCAGCTAAAAACATGATCTGTCTATAACTAACAAACAAACAATTAGAACAGCTCATGACGATATGGCTCAGGATGTTATTCATATAAAAAAACCTTGTTAGGTTCCGGGATGATTTCATGTTTGTGTCTAGAAGTGTATATCTGGATGACAGAGAGCGTAAGAGAGCGAGGGACACAGCATAGAGAAAGCTGCTTTGCGGTTTAACAGTGTGCCGCCGAGCCAAGGGTACGCACCACCGTCTGGTATTTCCAAATTATGTTAAGCTGCAATTGTTGAGGGCCTGCCAAAGGTTGCATTTATGAGCCCTGCACGTCTGCAGCTCCCTCAGCCTCCCTGTGTTATGGTCGTCTGTCCCCACCACACACACACATCCCCTGTTTAAGATGGGGACGGGGGACAGATGGACCTTTTCTAATTCTGCTGATTTAAGAGAGAGTCTTGGAGAGCACAGGGCAGGCAGGCAGGCAGGTCATTCTAATCACACAGTAGTCCCCTTCCAACAATAGTCTCAAATGTGAGGGTTTCCTGCTTAGTGAGAATAATGCTTCTGTAATACCCCTGTACTTAACCCAGGGATTATATCAATGATGTATAGCTACATGCTCTCACAGACAGGTACTTACTGTAGGTAGACTGTTCTGAAGGGTATTTTTTTATAATGTAGCTTCCTTTCAAGCATGAAGTAGAATAATGTATTGTCGCCTGAGAGATGAATGTGTTTGTAAATGTAGGCTATGTTTTATATAGAAATAGTCTCATTTAAATGCAGCCTAAAATACTATCTGCCTTTTACAGAATTGCCTTCGACCTAAAACAAGCAGCTGTCGTGTGCTATGTTTTCAGAGGAGGCAGCCTCTGTGTGCTATGTTTTCAGAGGAGGCAGCCTCTGTGTGCTATGTTTTCAGAGGAGGCAGCCTCTGTGTGCTATGTTTTCAGAGGAGGCGGCCTCTGTGTGCTATGTTTTCAGAGGAGGCGGCCTCTGTGAATTTGTAGGACAGTGTGTTGACAGTTGCAGGGAAGTGAGAGGTCTGGTGTTATGTTCCTCCAGTACTGGAGACTGCTGGGTGTTATGTTCCTCCAGTACTGGAGACTGCTGGGTGTTATGTTCCTCCAGTACTGGAGACTGCTGGGTGTTATGTTCCTCCAGTACTGGAGACTGCTGGGTGTTATGTTCCTCCAGTACTGGAGACTGCTGGGTGTTATGTTCCTCCAGTACTGGAGACTGCTGGGTGTTATGTTCCTCCAGTACTGGAGACTGCTGGGTGTTATGTTCCTCCAGTACTGGAGACTGCTGGGTGTTATGTTCCTCCAGTACTGGAGACTGCTGGGTGTTATGTTCCTCCAGTACTGGAGACTGCTGGGGGTTATGTTCCTCCAGTACTGGAGACTGCTGGGTGTTATGTTCCTCCAGTACTGGAGACTGCTGGGTGTTATGTTCCTCCAGTACTGGAGACTGCTGGGTGTTATGTTCCTCCAGTACTGGAGACTGCTGGGTGTTATGTTCCTCCAGTACTGGAGACTGCTGGGTGTTATGTTCCTCCAGTACTGGAGACTGCTGGGTGTTATGTTCCTCCAGTACTGGAGACTGCTGGGTGTTATGTTCCTCCAGTACTGGAGACTGCTGGGTGTTATGTTCCTCCAGTACTGGAGACTGCTGGGGGTTATGTTCCTCCAGTACTGGAGACTGCTGGGTGTTATGTTCCTCCAGTACTGGAGACTGCTGGGTGTTATGTTCCTCCAGTACTGGAGACTGCTGGGTGTTATGTTCCTCCAGTACTGGAGACTGCTGGGTGTTATGTTCCTCCAGTACTGGAGACTGCTGGGTGTTATGTTCCTCCAGTACTGGAGACTGCTGGGTGTTATGTTCCTCCAGTACTGGAGACTGCTGGGTGTTATGTTCCTCCAGTACTGGAGACTGCTGGGTGTTATGTTCCTCCAGTACTGGAGACTGCTGGGTGTTATGTTCCTCCAGTACTGGAGACTGCTGGGTGTTATGTTCCTCCAGTACTGGAGACTGCTGGGGGTTATGTTCCTCCAGTACTGGAGACTGCTGGGTGTTATGTTCCTCCAGTACTGGAGACTGCTGGGTGTTATGTTCCTCCAGTACTGGAGACTGCTGGGGGTTATGTTCCTCCAGTACTGGAGACTGCTGGGTGTTATGTTCCTCCAGTACTGGAGACTGCTGGGTGTTATGTTCCTCCAGTACTGGAGACTGCTGGGGGTGAAGGGTTAGGAGAGCATGGCCCAAAATACGCTTGCGGGGGAGTAGGGGTGGGCAGGAGGGTCGAGTTCTCACAAGCTCTCTGTATAAGGGGTTCAGAGAGGTCAACGGTCGGAGGTCAGAACAGCTTACCCAGGCAGTTCAGTAGACATGGTCAACATAAGCAACATCGGTCAGAAGGTCACACTGGTCTTGTTAAAGCATTGTGCTTTCATTGGAGGTTATTGAGTCAATGCATGTAGGAACACAGCTTCTTCACACACACACACACACACAGAGAGAGTGAAACAATACAAAGTCTATGAAAGGGGCGGTCAGACTGATCAGCTCAGTGTGGTCACTGTGTTCCATAGTTGATGAAAGGAGGCCATTCTTAGACTAGTTACATTTCCATCTATATTTTAGTAATTTAGCAGATGCTCTTATCCAGAGCGATTTACAGTAGTGAGAGCATACATTTTCATACTTTTTGTACTGTTAGACAACACAGACACCGAGCGGGGTCTCTCTCTTTGTGAGTTATGCTATGAAGCATTTGTTACCCCCTAACCCCCAACCTGAATAAGAAACAATTACTGAAAGACTGATCTGCCTTCATCTCAGTTGTTCCTGGTATCTGCTTGAGCTTCTTAACAAACAGATTTAGGATTTGATCAGAAAGAGCAGACTCGTTGACAACCTTGTAAAAATGACACCATAATTCACAGTATCCTGTCCTCTGTCCTACCATGCTAGTAGGAAAAGCCTCGCCAGCGTTTTAACCAATGTGATGCTTTACATTTTTACACATACTTATTTATGTAATTAAGTCTCTTTAGCATGGCTCAGCAGCCTCGGTAATAAACACAAACCTGTGATTAATTAATGATATGGTCTGGCCTGGTCTGATGTGCTCCGTCTGGCGTCCCTCCACCCAGGAAAAGAACCACAGCCAGGCGCTCAGGCAGGCAGGCCCGACCTCTCTCCTTTCACATAGGAGACCCTACAGGCACACGACGATTACAACTTGTTTCCCCTTTAGTTCTTGTTTTTTGTTTTTAAAGGTTAGAGTGGATTTTTAGGCTGATGCATTGTCTTTGTTTTGTATGCTTTTAAAAGGGGGTAGGGGGAAGCTACTGCTATATACGACTGTTGCCTTTTTGAGAAGTCCTGATGAGTTTTGTTTGGCATGACATGGTGAGATTATTTCAGAGAATTGTTGTGTGTTTTTAGTGTACCGTCATGGTGGTATGACTTTTTCCCCTGATCCTTTGTTTGTGTGTGTGTGTGTGTGTGTGTGTGTGTGTGTGTGTGTGTGTGTGTGTATCCTGTATTTGCTTACTGTATCAATAGAGGGTAAGGGAGAGAAAAGCGAAGCTAGCGTTCTGGGACTCTGGGCAGATCTCCTGCAGGGCTCTAGGCTCACTTTTTCCACCGGTGGCACTGGTGCTACCAACTTCTTCAGTTGACGCCACCAGCACATGATTTGGTCGCACCAATTTTTCTCCTCTGTGCGGTGATAATGACCTGACCTACACTGAGTTTAAAAACATTAGGAACACCTGCTTGTTCCATGACATAGACTGACTAGGTGAATCCAAGGTAAACTAAATTTATAATCGCTTATTGATGCCAACTGTTAAAAGTGTAGATGAAGGGGAGGAGACAGGTTAAAGAATAATTCTTAAGCCTTGAGGCAATTGAGACATGGATTGTGTGTGTGTGATTGTGTGTGTCATTCATAGGGTGAATGGGCAAGACAAAATATTTAAGTGCCTTTTGAACAGGGTATGATGGTAGGTGCTAGGCGCACCGGTTTGAGTGTGTCAAGAACTGCAACACTGCTGGGTTTTTCACACTCAACAGTTTCCCGTGTGTATCAAGAATGGTCCACCACCCAAAAGACATCCAGCCAACTTGACACAACTGTGGGAAGCATTGGAGTCAACATGGGCCAGCATCCCTGTAGAATGCTTTCGACACCTTGTAGAGTCCATGCTCCGACGAATTGAGGCTGTTCAAAAGGGGGTGCACCGCAATATTAAATGAGCATGCGCTTGAAGGGCTTGACATTCAGATACATTTGCCAGAGGCACACAGGGCCAGTGCCAACTGAAAGGCTACTGGCCCGAATGATAATAATTCTGGCTCGGGAAAGTGAATGATGCGCGCATCATTTAAATGTTAGGCTTTCACTCTCAAAATCACACTCCCCCCACCAAAAGAATAATCTAAACAATACATTGGATGTCCACAATAAGTCCATAACACTGCTTAAACCACATCAGTAGACTACTTCTGAGGTCTGGGAACAATAAAAAAAGGTGGAGGGTGTAGTTGTCCTTTAAATCAATTGTGCGCCTAGCAAGGCTGTGGGGGTGTGTGCTACGCCAGTGGCTACAATACACAGTGTAGGCTACACGTGATGACAGAGTTGACAGAGAAACAAATGCCCGCGATTGATACAAATCATCATTATATAATTCTGCCAGGTAGTCCTACTTTGCAGTCAACGTTTAATTGGGAAAGCCTTTAGAAATGTTCATTCAAACAGCACATGACTGAATTGCGCATTTCAAAGATTCAACCAAGAATTCGGACCAAACTTTTCGAATACCTGGTTTGCATACCCATTGCTGTTTGAAATAATTTGAATAAATCGTGTTAATAAAAATGTAAACATTGTGAACCCAAAACTAACTTGACCAGCTACATTAAAAGTTGGTGTCGCACTGCCAAGTCAAAGGGTCGCAAATGCAAGTGTTTTGGTCGCAGTTTTGAGCCCTGTCCTGGATTATGGGAGATCACTGCTGGCGATTGCTCAAACGAGGTCAGACGTTGCATGGTGGGGGGGAGAAAGCGAGAGGCTGCAGGCAGCAGCGACCTTTGGCACAGTAACCACACAGAGAGATGCTCTCTCCCTTTCCCCATTTCTCTGTATGGAGAATGTGATAGAGATATATAAAGCCCTGGATTTACAGCTGGCTGCCTGCAGGGCCTGTCTGGCTGCCTTGTAGCAGGACTGAGTGGTTTGGGTTGCCTGGTAGCAGGACTGAGTGGTTTGGGTTGCCTGGTAGCAGGACTGAGTGGTTTGGGTTGCCTGGTAGCAGGACTGAGTGGTTTGGGTTGCCTGGTAGCAGGACTGAGTGGGTTGGGCTGCCTGGTTGCCTGGTAGCAGGACTGAGGGGTTTTGGTTGCCTGGTAGCAGGACTGAGTAGTTTGGGCTGCCTGGTTGCCTGGTAGCAGGACTGAGTGGTTTGGGCTGCCTGGTTGCCTGGTAGCAGGACTGAGTGGTTTGGGTTGCCTGGTAGCAGGACTGAGTGGGTTGGGCTGCCTGGTTGCCTGGTAGCAGGACTGAGTGGTTTTGGTTGCCTGGTAGCAGGACTGAGTGGGTTGGGCTGCCTGGTTGCCTGGTAGCAGGACTGAGTAGGTTGGGCTGCCTGGTTGCCTGGTAGCAGGACTGAGGGGTTTTGGTTGACTGGTAGCAGGACTGAGTAGTTTGGGCTGCCTGGTTGCCTGGTAGCAGGACTGAGTGGTTTGGGCTGCCTGGTTGCCTGGTAGCAGGACTGAGTGGTTTGGGTTGCCTGGTAGCAGGACTGAGTGGTTTGGGTTGCCTGGTAGCAGGACTGTGTGGTTTGGGTTGCCTGGTAGCAGGACTGTGTGGTTCGGGTTGCCTGGTAGCAGGAATGAGGGGTTTGGGTTGCCTGGTTGCCTGGTAGCAGGACTGAGTGGTTTTGGTTGCCTGGTAGCAGGACTGAGTGGGTTGGGCTGCCTGGTTGCCTGGTAGCAGGACTGAGGGGTTTGGGTTGCCTGGTTGCCTGGTAGCAGGACTGAGTAGTTTGGGTTGCCTGTTTGCCTGGTAGCAGGACTGAGTGGTTTGGTCTGTGGAAAGTCTGGAACTAGGTCAGTCAATCCCATTGGCTAAATGGAAATAAGAAACACTGTTCTTATCCACTACATACCAGCACAGTTTATTATAATATTACAGACAGGAGTATATGTATTTCTGAATGCAGGACTGTTTTTGTGTTCTCTCTTAATGGTTAGCCATACGGCTTTTGATACTGGCGCAGAGGGAGGGAGGGAGGCTGAGGTGGGTTGTTGCAGAGAGTGGGTAGTCGCCATGGCACCAGTGGCATGAGGGGCATGATAGGGTGGCCAGTTGGCACCGTTACCAAGAGGCTGGCCTGGGCTTATTTCTGGCAGAGCTATTCAGGAAGAAGAGAAAGAGAGGGGGGATAGAAAGAAATAGGAAGAATTAAAAGGAGGAGAGAGAAAAATATGAGGGACAGATAGAAGAGGACAGAGAATGTGAAAATAAAGGAGAGGGAAGAGTGAGGGGGAGAGAAGAGTGATAGAGGAGGGTTAACAGAACTGAATTAAATGTCTGTCTCTATTCAGTCAACTACCTCCAGTGGAAAACTACCAGAACCCCACAACTGCAGTGCAGTGCACACCCCTCTCTCACCCACACACAGAGAAAGAGAGGAAGAGATGGAAGGGGAATGAGAGAGCGATACAGAGAGAGATCGAGGGATACAGAAAGGCATGGAGAGAAAGAGACCATTAGAAACACGCATACAGTGGGGAGAACAAGTATTTGATACACTGCCGATTTTGCAGGTTTTCCTATTTACAAAGCATGTAGAGGTCTGTAATTTTTATCATAGGTACACTTCAACTGTGAGAGACGGAATCTAAAACAAAAATCCAGAAAATTACATTGTATGATTTTTAAGTAATTAATTAGCATTTTATTGCATGACATAAGTATTTGGTCACCTACCAACCAGTAAGAATTCCGGCTCTCACAGACCTGTTAGTTTTTCTTTAAGAAGTCCTCCTGTTCTCCACTCATTACCTGTATTAACTGCACCTGTTTGAACTCGTTATCTGTATAAAAGACACCTGTCCACACACTCAATCAAACAGACTCCAACCTCTCCACAATGGCCAAGACCAGAGAGCTGTGTAAGGACATCAGGGATAACATTGTAGACCTGCACAAGGCTGGGATGGGCTACAGGGCAATAGGCAAGCAGCTTGGTGAGAAGGCAACAACTGTTGGCGCAATTATTAGAAAATGGAAGAAGTTCAAGATGACGGTCAATCACCCTCGGTCTGGGGATACATGCAAGATCTCACCTCGTGGGGCATCAATGATCATGAGGAAGGTGAGGGATCAGCCCAGAACTACACGGCAGGACCTGGTCAATGACCTGAAGAGAGCTGGGACCACAGTCTCAAAGAAAACCGTTAGCAACACACTACGCCGTCATGGATTAAAATCCTGCAGCGCACGCAAGGTCTCCCTGCTCAAGCCAGCGCATGTCCAGGCCCGTCTGAAGTTTGCCAATGACCATCTGGATGATCCAGAGGAGGAATGGGATAAGGTCATGTGGTCTGATGAGACAAAAATAGAGCTTTTTGGTCTAAACTCCACTCGCCGTGTTTGGAGGAAGAAGAAGGATGAGTACAACCCCAAGAACACCATCCCAACCGTGAAGCATGGAGGTGGAAACATCATTCTTTGGGGATGCTTTTCTGCAAAGGGGAGAGGATGACTGCACCGTATTGAGGGGAGGATGGATGGGGCCATGTATCGCGAGATCTTGGCCAACAACCTCCTTCCCTCAGTAAGAGCATTGAAGATGGGTCGTGGCTGGGTCTTCCAGCATGACAACGACCCGAAACACACAGCCAGGGCAACTAAGGAGTGGCTCCGTAAGAAGCATCTCAAGGTCCTGGAGTGGCCTAGCCAGTCTCCAGACCTGAACCCAATAGAAAATCTTTGGAGGGAGCTGAAAGTCCGTATTGCCCAGCGACAGCCCCGAAACCTGAAGGATCTGGAGATGGTCTGTATGGAGGAGTGGGCCAAAATCCCTGCTGCAGTGTGTGCAAACCTGGTCAAGACCTACAGGAAACGTATGATCTCTGTAATTGCAAACAAATGTTTCTGTACCAAATATTAAGTTCTGCTTTTCTGATGTATCAAATACTTATGTCATGCAATAAAATGCAAATTAATTACTTAAAAATCATACAATGTGATTTTCTGAATTTTTGATTTAGATTCCGTCTCTCACAGTTGAAGTGTACCTATGATAAAAATTACAGACCTCTACATGCTTTGTAAGTAGGAAAACCTGCAAAATCGGCAGTGTATCAAATACTTGTTCTCCCCACTGTACATACACACCCTCCCACCACCTACCATCCTGCAAGTTAAAACTAGTCATTGCAGCTAGGGTGTACACACAGACACACACACCCTCCCAAAATCCGGCAGAATAAAACTGATTGCACTGCAGCTAGGGTACACACAGCCACACACACTGCAATGTTTTTAGTCCCAAACTGTTTGTCAAAGATCAGATTGCAGCCCACCTGTTGTCGATTAATTTGATTGAATGCATGAATGAACAATTGTAGGATCTTATAAAGGCTAATGCACCATGGATTTAAAATACAAATAGATTTTCACACTCTTTTCACTGGATTTCAAACTCCACATTGTATACTTCAGACATATCCAAACCACCATAATATTTAGGCTTACACAACTACCATAATGTGCAGCATAAACAAGACTGTAGTTAGTATATCCGCGCACTAGAGGGCGCCAGACATCCACTCTTCACCCCCTTGCTCTGGCAAGACCCAGAATTTTCCATGCACTGAATTGAACACAAGCAATGCCTGTTTTTTTTCTCAGACTGCCCTGGCCAAGGGACAAACATCCCCTGTATGTCTCTCTCTTTCTCTCACCTCTTCTCCTCTCTTCTCTCTCTGGGTATGTGTACGGTATCTTTGTCCATCTTGTAAGACATGCAGGCTTGAGAGGCATCTAAGGATCAGGTGGCAAAGCATGAATAGGTCAAAGGCTCGTCTCCAGACACCATTCTGATGTAGGCTGTATTGGGTAACAACTCCAAGGCCTCTGACTAGGATATACATTTTAGTCATTTAGCAGACGCTTTTATCCAGAGCGACTTACAGTTAGTGAGTGCATACATTTTCCATACTGGCCCCCTAGTTCATGTTCGGGAGTCGGGAGCTGGTGGGCTTAGTGTGTTGATTACATCCCTGCATATATATATTGGATGGTCTGAAGCTTGATGGTAAATTTACATTTACATTTTAGTCATTTAGCAGACGCTCTTATCCAGAGCGACTTACAGTTAGTGAGTGCATACATTTTCATACTGGCCCCCCGTGGGAAACGAACCCACAACCCTGGCATTGCAAGCGCCATGCTCTACCAACTGAGCTACAGGGGACTTAATCAGGTGCCTGGTTTATGATTTAGGGCCTAGGCTGGGTGTTATTTGGAGATCTCTTTTCTTTGGCCCTTACAGTTGAAGTCGGAAGTTTACATACACCTTAGCCAAATACATCTAAACTCAGTTTTCACAATTCCTGACATTTATTCCTAGTAAAAATTCCCTGTTTTAGGTCAATTAGGATCACCACTTTATTTTACGAATGTGAAATGTCAGAATAATAGTAGAGAGAGTGATTTGTTTCAGCTTTTATTTATTTCATCACATTCCCAGTGGGTTAGAAGTTTACATACACACAATTAGTATTTGGTAGCATTGCCTTTAAATTGTTTAACTTGGGTCAAACGTTTCGGGTAGCCTTCCACAAGCTTCCCACAATAAGTTGGGTGAATTTTGGCCCATTCCTCCTAACAGAGCTGGTGTAACTGAGTCAGGTTTGTAGGCCTCCTTGCTCGCACACGCTTTTTCAGTTCTGCCCACAAATGTTCTATAGGATTGAGGTCAGGGCTTTGTGATGGCCACTCCAATACCTTGACTTTTTTGTCCTTAAGCCATTTTGCCACAACTTTGGAAGTATGCTTGGGGTCCTTGTCCATTTGGAACACCCATTTGCAACCAAGCTTTAACTTCCTTACTCTTGAGATGTTGCTTCAATATATCCACATAATTTTCCTTCCTCATGATGCCATCTATTTTGTGAAGTGCACCAGTCCCTCCTGCAGCTAAGCACCCCCACAGCACGGTTGGGATGGTGTTCTTCGGCTTGCAAGGTACCCCCTCTTTCCTCCAAACATAACGATGGTCATTATGGACAAACGGTTCTATTTTTGTTTCATCAGACCAGAGGACATTTCTCCAAAAAGTACGATCTTTGTCCCCATGTGCAGTTGCAAACCGTAGTCTGGCTTTTTTATGGTGGTTTTGGAGCAGTGGCTTCTTCCTTGCTGAGCGGCCTTTCAGGTTATGTCGATATAGGACTCGTTTTACTGTGGATATAGATACTTTTGTACCCGTTTCCTCCAGCATCTTCACAAGGTCCTTTGCTGTTGTTCTGGGATTGATTTGCACTTTTCGCACCAAAGTACGTTCATCTCTAGGAGACAGAACGCGTCTCGTTCCTGAGCGGTATGATGGCTGCGTGGTACCATGATGTTTATACTTGCATACTATTGTTTGTACAGATGAACGTGCTACCTTCAGTCGTTTGGAAATTGCTCCCAAGGATGAACCAGACTTGTGGAGGTCTACAATTATTTTCCTGAGGTCTTGGCTGATTTCTTTTGATTTTCCCATGATGTCAAGCAGAGGCACTGAGTTTGAAATACATCCACAGGTACACCTCCAATTGACTCAAATGATGTCAATTAGCCTATCAGAAGCTTCTAAAGCCATTACATCATTTTCTGGAATTTAACAAGCTGTTTAAAGGCACAGTCAGCTTAGTGTATGTAAACTTCTGACCCACTGGAATTGTGATACAGTGAAGTATAAGTGAAATAATCTATCTGTAAACAATTGTTGGAAAAATTACTTGTGTCATGCACAAAGTAGACCGACTTGCCAAAACTATAGTTTGTTAACAAGAAATGTGTGGAGTGGTTGAAAAACGAGTGTTAATGACTCCAACCTAACTGTATGTAAACTTCCGACTTCAACAGTATGTACACTACCGGTCAAAGGTTTTAGAACACCTACTCATTCAAGGGTTTTTCTTTATTCTTACTATTTTCTACATTGTAGAATAAAAGCGAAGACTTCAAAACTATGAAATAACATAAATGGAATCATGTAGTAACCAAAGAAGTGTTTATCAAATATAAAATATATTTTGATTAGTTTTTCTTCAAATAGACACCCTTTGCCTTGATGACAGTTTTGCACACTCTTGGCATTCTCTAAACCAGCTTCACCTGGAATGCTTTTCCAACAGTCTTGAATGAGTTCCCACATGCTGAGCACTTGTTGGCTCGCTTTTCCTTCACTCTGTGGTCTGACTCATCCCAAACCATCTCCATTTGGTTGAGGTCGGGGGATTGTGGAGGCCAGGTCATCTGATGCAGCACTCCGTCACTCTCCTTCTTAGTAAAATATCCCTTACACAGCCTGGAGGTGTGTTTTGGGTCATTGTCCTGTTGAAAAACAAATGATAGTCCCACTAAGCGCAAACCAGATATGATGGCGTATCACTGCAGAATGCTGTGGTAGCCATGCTGGTTAAGTGTGCCTTGAATTCTAAATAAATCACAGACAGTGTCACCAGCAAAGCACCCCCACACCATAACACCTCCTCCTCCATGCTTTACGGTGGGAACTACACATGCAGAGATCATCCGTTCACCCACACCGCGTCTCACAAAGACACAGCGGTTGGAACCAAAAATCTCAAATTTGGACTCCAGACCAAAGGACAAATTTCCAACGGTCTAATGTCCATGTCGTGTTTCTTGGCCCAAGCAAGTCTCTTCTTCATATTGGTATCCTTTAGTAGTGGTTTCTTTGCAGCAATTAGACCATGAAGGCCTGATTCACACAGTCCCCTCTGAACCGTTGATGTTGAGATATGTCTGTTACTTAAACTCTGTTAACCATTTATTTGGGCTGCAATTTCTGAGGCTGGTAACTCTATTGAACTTATCCTCTGCAGCAGAGGTAACTCTGGTTCTTCCATTCCTGTGGCGGTCCTCATGAGAGCCAGTTTCATCATAGCGCTTGATGGTTTTTACAACTGCACTTGAAGAAACGTTCAACGTTCTTGAAATGTTCTGTATTGACTGACCTCCATGTCTTAAAGTAATGATGGACTGTCGTTTCTCTTTGCTTATTTGAGCTGTTCTTGCCATAATATGGACTTGGTCTTTTACCAAATAGGGCTATCTTCTGTATACCCTGCCTACCTTGTCACAACACAACTGATTGGCTCAAACGCATTAAGATGGAAAGAAATTCCACAAATTAACTTTTAAGAAGGCACACCTGTTAATTGAAATGCATTCCAGGTGACTACCTCATGAAGCTGGTTGAGGGAATGCCAAGAGTTTACAAAGCTGTCATCAAGGCAAAGGGTGGCTATTTGAAGAATCTCAAATATTAAATAGATTTTGATTTGTTTAACACTTTTTTGGTTACTACATGATTCCATATGTGTTATTTCATAGTTTTGTTGTCTTCACTATTATTCTACAATGCAGAAAATAGTAAAAATAAAGAAAAACCCTTGAATGAGTAGGTGTTCTAAAACTTTTGACCGTTAGTGTGTGCTTTAGGTGTCCGGGTGCATGTTTGGTGCTAACTCTGCCAGGGTCAAAGGCCAATGCATTCCAAGGGAAACACTCACACTCAAACTCACACCAGTTGGACCCAGGAGATCCCACGAGGGGCCTGCGCAGATTCACTAAAATGTTTTGCTCCTATTACTTTGTTTCTACCTTCCGAAAATACATATTTTGTGACAACTGATGCGTCCTCTTCTTCAGTGTTGAACGAAGCATGTAACTGTGTTGACAGTCATTGATCTACAAGTCATTTTGCATGCCGGACAACCCTAGGGAATATCAGTAGCCTAGTCAAACTGCGTCTGTGCCCAGTTTCTCACGCTGACCAATGCAAGGTAGGCAGCCTGTTCCAATCCTGATCTTGCACGTCTGCACGGCACCTTCAGCATTCAAATGCTAAAATGGCTTGCGCAATATTAGGCTTTATTAGTTGAGCTGTTGAAAATGGTTTTTTACTGGAATAAAAGTAAGCTTCTGGAAACAACTCTCATCTGGCTATACCTGCTGAACAGGGCTTACAATAGGTTGTATTTTGATTGTTCAGGTTCACCATCAGTAGTTTTGGTAGTTTTGCTTTAAACACCAGTGTATATGGTCATTTTTAGACATACAGGGTAAAGTTGATAATTTCATAATGAGGAATCACGTTTGGGCAGCGCACTGCAAGGCCAAAGCGAGAGGAGAATAGAAGCTCACTAAAAACTTCCAAACGGTCATAACCATTCGATTTTGAGATGGGGAGTGAAATCCAAAATTGTGCTATATTTTCAATGGCTATGTCGTAACAATTTTGTAAACGATAAATATTGATGCATTACTAGCTCGAACACTTAATCTGCAAAAATGTAAAGTTAATTAGTGGGTGATGGAGATTTCAGAACTAAAGTGGGGGGGACAAGAAACAGACTACATTGCCCCTAATCTGATAGTGGTAGTGGGGTGGTAGATGCATTGTCTCCATTATGGCTCTAATCTGATAGTGGTAGTGGCGTGGTAGATGTCTTGTCTCCATTATGGCTCTAATCTGATAGTGGTAGTGGGGTGGTAGATGTCTTGTCTCCATTATGGCTCTAATCTGATAGTGGTAGTGGGGTGGTAGATGCCTTGTCTCCATTATGGCTCTAATCTGATAGTGGTAGTGGGGTGGTAGATGTCTTGTCTCCATTATGGCTCTAATCTGATAGTGGTAGTGGGGTGGTAGATGTCTTGTCTCCATTATGGCTCTAATCTGATAGTGGTAGTGGGGTGGTAGATGCCTTGTCTCCATTATGGCTCTAATCTGATAGTGGTTGTGGGGTGGTAGATGTCTTGTCTCCCTTATGGCTCTAATCTGATAGTGGTAGTGGGGTGGTAGATGTCTTGTCTCATTATGGCTCTAATCTGATAGTGGTAGTGGGGTGGTAGATGTCTTGTCTCCATTATGGCTCTAATCTGATAGTGGTAGTGGGGTGGTAGATGTCTTGTCTCCCTTATGGCTCTAATCTGATAGTGGGGTGGTAGATGTCTCCCTTATGGCTCTAATCTGATAGTGGTAGTGGGGTGGTAGATGTCTTGTCTCCATTATGGCTCTAATCTGATAGTGGTAGTGGGGTGGTAGATGTCTTGTCTCATTATGGCTCTAATCTGATAGTGGTAATGGGGTGGTAGATGTATTGTCTCCCTTATGGCTCAAATTGATAGTGGTAGTGGGGTGGTAAATGTCTTGTCTCCATGATGGCTCTAATCTGATAGTGGTAGTGGGGTGGTAGATGCCTTGTCTCCATTATGGCTCTAATCTGATAGTGGTAGTGGGGTGGTAGATGCCTTGTCTCCATTATGGCTCTAATCTGATAGTGGTAGTGGGGTGGTAGATGTCTTGTCTCCATTATGGCTCTAATCTGATAGTGGTAGTGGGGTGGTAGATGTCTTGTCTCCATTATGGCTCTAATCTGATAGTGGTAGTGGGGTGGTAGATGCCTTGTCTCCATTATGGCTCTAATCTGATAGTGGTTGTGGGGTGGTAGATGTCTTGTCTCCCTTATGGCTCTAATCTGATAGTGGTAGTGGGGTGGTAGATGTCTTGTCTCATTATGGCTCTAATCTGATAGTGGTAGTGGGGTGGTAGATGTCTTGTCTCCATTATGGCTCTAATCTGATAGTGGTAGTGGGGTGGTAGATGTCTTGTCTCCCTTATGGCTCTAATCTGATAGTGGGGTGGTAGATGTCTCCCTTATGGCTCTAATCTGATAGTGGTAGTGGGGTGGTAGATGTCTTGTCTCCATTATGGCTCTAATCTGATAGTGGTAGTGGGGTGGTAGATGTCTTGTCTCATTATGGCTCTAATCTGATAGTGGTAATGGGGTGGTAGATGTATTGTCTCCCTTATGGCTCAAATTGATAGTGGTAGTGGGGTGGTAAATGTCTTGTCTCCATGATGGCTCTAATCTGATAGTGGTAGTGGGGTGGTAGATGCCTTGTCTCCATTATGGCTCTAATCTGATAGTGGTAGTGGGGTGGTAGATGCCTTGTCTCCATTATGGCTCTAATCTGATTGTGGTAGATGCCTTGTCTCCATTATGGCTCTAATCTGATTGTGGTAGATGCCTTGTCTCCATTATGGCTCTAATCTGATAGTGGTAGTGGGGTGGTAGATGCCTTGTCTCCATTATGGCTCAGATCAGGTACCTACATAGTATACACCATAGACATACATAATTTACACACACACACGCACACACAGAAGTCAGCTCAGAGAGGCCCAGCTCATGAGCTCCATCAACAGCAGATTTTAATTTAGGATGGAAAATGAATGTATTTATGCAACAAATGTTCGCGCATCGAATTATATAGCATCAAACCGAATCACATCTCTTCGTTCTCTAATCAAACCGAATCTCACCAAATCGTTTCAAACTAATACGTATCGTATCGGAGCCCATGTATCGAATCGTCTTGAAAGGGAAAGATGCACATCCCTATTACATTTTATAAACCGGGTCATTCGAGCCCAGGATGCTGATTAGCTGAAAGACATGGTATATGAGACGACATAAACTGGGTGGTTCGAGCCCTGAATGCTGATTGGCTGAAAGACGTGGTATATCAGACCGTATACCACGGTTATGCCAAATTACTTTTTACTGCTCTAATTACGTTGGTAACCAGTTTATAATAGCAATAAGGCACCTCGGGGGTTTGTGATATATGGCCAATATACCACGGTTAAGGGCTGTATCCAGGCAATCTGCGTTGTTTTGCATAAGAACAGCCCATAGCTGTGGTATATTGCCCGTATACCACACCCCCTCGGGCGTTATTGCTTAAGTATAGTGTTGCGTAAAGCCCACTTCATTGCATTGTGGTGTTAGACTGGTTGAAGCTGTGGTGACCGTGTTATTTCAGTGTGTGTGTGTGTGTGTGTGTGTGTGGTGTTACTCTGGTATGGTTTCAGCCTCGGTGTGGTGTCAATGCAGGGGTGTTCTGTGGTCTCCTCTGGGGTATTGTCTCAGGCCCGTGTGTGTGTGTGGTGGTGATTATGTTAGAGGGACCAGTTTGTCACGACGGTGACCGTTTGACACTCCAGGCCCCCAGTGTTCCCACAGTCAGTCACCTCTGACCCTTGGTCACCACTCCCACAAAATGGCCCGGAGTGTGTGTGTGTGAAGGGGAGGACTACTCATTCACACAATACAACTTGCTAAATTTCAAGTTCACGGTCTCTTAGATTGATCCTTGTGTTTGTCTACTGTCTAAGGCTTGGACTATAAGCCCTTGAAGGGATTGTACTCTGCACAGTGACATGCTCTCACCTTTCTGTAGGCCTAAGCCTGGGAACACTGTAAAGACTTTGCCTTAATATGGGTGTTGTTGTTCAGTATTTTTCCTCCAGTCTTTTTCGGTGTTTGTTGTTGTGCAAGTAGAGCATAACACTGTACCAAAATGGTCAGTGCTATCCGGGATCCTTGGGACTTCCCTACCCTACACTAGACTGGGTGGTGGCACACGTGAGTGTTGTCTCTTTATGACGTGCCCAAATAGACAGAACCCACCCGCGTGTTTCTTTTAAAAGAGGAAATGCGAGTCTTCCTGTTTTCTAAAGTTGGGGGTTATTAAAAATGTAAAGACGAGGGGGGTAAATTACGGAAACCACGACTCAGCTGTGAGAAACGTGTGTGCTTGTGCGTGTGTATTTGAGGATCTGTTAATTGCCTATTCTTTCACATCCTCTCGTGCTAATTGATATTTTTTTCTCTGTGTGTGTGTGTGACCACTAGCACTCGATGTCCTAGCAGTCGGGGGTCTGTTTTAAACACAGCAGTAAATCAGACTCGGGTCTCTCTGTCCCTCATTCTAGCTGATGATGCTGAACCAGGCAGCCATTACTGAGGTAACATAACATCCTGTTCATCATGTTCTTTCTCCCAGTGTGTTTGGGTCCATCACAACACGACACTGGCTCCACCAGCCAACAACTCCAGTAATGCACAGATTACCTAACACCGCTGTCGGCACGACGACCGACATACTCTTAGCTACAGTACATACTGTTACTGCACAGTCATCAGAATAGCATGTCTTATCATTTTTGTCTGACGTTGTGAGAGAGGGAGACCGGTTGTTATCTAGAGGACATTGTGTAAATACACAGAGATTTTAAAGGCTTAGGAGGTGGTTAAACAGGGTTTCATCTTAAATCAAACCCTCTTTGTCCTAACCTAACCATGACCCCTTGCCACACTAGAGAAATCCCTTCAGTTTGTCCCCTTATTTGTCCACAGATGGCCTGGGTTTAAGCTGAGCTGCTAGAGGTGGTGGACATGTGGGACCACCACTGATCATGATTGATGTTACATCAAGCGCTTGAGAGTACAGACTACTATAGTGTGTAGTGATTTCCCCATGGATAGTTCTACAATTTGTATGGATAGGCTCTATATCCTACAATTGATGACAAGTTCAGGAATCAAATATGACAGGCATCCATCCACAAAGAAAACAAGAGAAAGACACCATCCAACCCACGTCATCATGATCAGGTGGTGCTGGTTCTAATGCTGAGGTGGTGAACAGTTTAGTGGAGCTTTGTAAGAGCTTTATAGTGGGTGTGAAGGCTTACTGCTGGCTTATGTAATTGGTGTTGACAACAGCGAATCAGAACTAGCCCGGGTTCAAAATTCCATTTCAGATCTCTGAGGACAAAGTTGACATTAGGCTGAAAATGTTTGGAAACAATGCTGTCTGTCATGTACTGATGACAAAGGAGTGGAGTAGGAGGAGCAGGGAGGCCGGAGAGGGTAAGAGTGAGATACAGCAGACAGAAAAAGAGGAAGTGGAACGAAAAGTTGAGAGAGGATGGAACAGAGGAGAGGGAAATAAAACATCTAGTCAGGCAGAAAGATCTTCGGGAGAGGCACAGAAAAAGAGATGAAAGATAAAAGGAGAGGGGAGGAAAAGAGTTTCTGAGGATAGCTAGGCCAGGGCAGGCTGAGACCTATAGGGGGAGAGGAGAAAAAATGAGGGGAAAAACAACTTTTCCTGCTCTAATCTATCATTCGTGGCAGCGTGCCACACCTTGTCTGTGTTTCTCAGTTGTTGCAGTCAACACACTGAACTGAACCCCTTATGAAACCAGAGGGGTATCCTATGAAGCAAGTTAGATCTACTCAGGCTTTTATAAAGCTAGCCAGCTTCAGTTAGCTTCACATTCCAGCTCAGGCTTCATCCGTACTACGAACGGTGCATATTGCTCATCCGCCTGCCGCTAACTCTAGCAAGCTTGTAACACTGCGTACATGTCGCACATGGCTAGTTGAACACCGAACTCCTCATTGAGACAATGCTGAAACATCAATCCAAAGGCGAGTCAGTGCCACATTTTCATTTGTGCCAAAATCAAAATGACAGAAAAGTTATCTTGTGAATTCAGCAGGCTGTGGTGTGAAATAGGCTTTTAGAAGTGTAGTCTTTATTTTATGACTTATCATTAATGCTGACTTTGGTGTGCTTATTAATGCACAACAACAATCACCTTTTTCCCCCACTCCTATCGATAAAAATAATTGTATTAAGCTAAACAAAAGCGTTACAGTGCATGAAGTTTAAAATGTGTTCTGTCAGTGCTAAATGTGTAATGTGATATGTTTTTACGTTACTATTTTTGAACACACAAAAAAACATTTGATTAATAAAATATTTAATCTGTCTTCTTCCTCAAATGAAGGGGATGATGACGCAATCTTTGCAAGAGGGAGGAAATCTTATTTCATTGGTCCTCAACTCATGGCTCAGTCATTTCATTCAGGAAAAGTGGAGTTAGCCCTGAGTTAGCCTGCCCCAGAGCAGGTTAGTTCTAAAGGATTCGTTGCCATAGAAATGTACCTGGCTAAAAGGTGAGCCACTTTTGTATAACCGGTTATCCCGAGTTGAACTCAGAGTTGACCAAAGCTATCTCGCTAACTCCTCAAACCAGCTTCGTAGGATACGTCTCTGGCGTGTTTGCAAGCGCTGAACTACAAATGCCAGAGAGGCCCCTGATACTCCCTCTAGCACTACATTCAGGGAAAGGGAAATTACTCTCTAGGATCAGCTTACCCTACTCCAATGCAATGGAGAGTGGGAATTGAAAACTGACCTGAGGTCAGTGATATGGGGCCAATAGGCCCTTTACCCATAAAGAACGTCAATCAACGTTACGCTTTCATTGGACTATTTTGTTTGATTGGCGGATCAAAGGGAGGGTCCGTAGCCTATTGGCCCTGTCATGGAACGGCAGCAGGGTGGTTGAACCCTTTCTTGACCCTTTTGACCTTTTGAAATCCATCTGACACAACGCTGGAATGACGAGCGAGATGGGTGTCACTAGAAAGCAAAACAAGTGACCTAACCAGAGCTTTTGTAACTTTACAGTTTAGTGCCATTGGACTTTAGACGGTGCAGGAGGTCATAAACAGACACACATTGTCTTAAAATTAGGGCATGAGATCCTGTGTCTATTGTTGGCAAAGAGAGACCACGCACTGTCGCAGTCATACAATGTCATACAACAATCAAGGCAACAATTCCTGTACATGAATCCGTAGGATACGTCTCTGGCGTATCTTAGATTGTAACTGATCAATCTAAGAGCATTGTGTACCTTTCACAATCGTAGCCTGTATCTTTCATGTGTGTTTAACTTAACACAAAGGTGTGTTATTGTACATGTAGTGTTTGAGATGTCCCAGGGGAGGATATATTGGTCAGCTGGGTGTGTTTTACGGTGTGTTTTAGAAATGAGGACTGAGTGAAATACTGTGTATGTGTGTGTGTGTTTCTGTGTACAGGTGGCCATCTGACAAACATGCTGTCATCACCCCTTCTTTCCTCACTAATATTTATCCTCTCATCAGATCTCTCAGCAAATACAAACACACACATGACAGAACAACTGTTTGGGTCTTTTTGGTTTCGCCTGTAGCAAACTAGTTGTCATATTGGATAATTTATGCTATCATTTAATAACATCTGTGAAATTAAGGTTTGTTATGCTCATGAGAAGACTTGTTTTCGGGAATCTTTCTTGGAACAGATTTGGGGTTAGTTTCAAGAAACACTCAAATATTTTGAGGACTTTTTCTGTAATGAGTTTCTATGACATAAATCAACTGCAGAGAGAAAGGAGAGAGAGAGGGAGGGAGGAGGGAGGAGGGATGTAACTAGTGAGAGAGGGCACTTTGGTATGTTTGTTCTTTTCTTGTTTGTACTGTGTGTGTGTGTGTGTGTGTGTGTTAAGATGTTGTCCGTGGGATGAGCAGTGTCATCCTCCTCATCTGAAGTGGTTGTCGAGCTGGTGATGCCTCATCATGGCAGTGTGCTGAACACATCTGTTATGAGTCCTCCACACCCTGAGATCAGCTTACTCAGTAACTCTGGACACTAACTGTGTCTGTTTGCCAATGTGTGTGTGTGTGTGTCTGAGCTCAGCCTCCTCCCTTCTGCAGGCATGCATCCAGCTCCTATTAATACTAGGTTCTGACCTCTCCTTTATTCTCTCCATCCATCATCCTGAAGACTTGCAGAAAACAGAGCGAGAGAACAGAGAGAGCAGCAAAACAACAAGCTCGCTCCTCCCCCTCTGCCGCTCCCATTGGCCTGTGATTGGCCAGATGCAGACACACCTCTAGAATCTGTTTGTGTTCTGCAAGAAACATAACCAACAGTGAAGGGAAAGAGGAGGAGACTGGGAGGAGCGAGAGGGAGGGGGGAGGTTTTTGGTTTGAGAGGAATGGGATGGGGGGGGGGGGGGGGAGTCTGGGCTGAGGGGATTGGGAGGGGTGAGATATGGGAGGGTGGGGGGAGGTTTGCAGATTGGACATGGGATTCTGGAAAACATCCATTGGAACCTTTTCAAAAACTTCTAGGAAACTGGAGTGTGTGTGTGTGTGAGAGAAAGAGATACCAGGCCAACCTCATTTAGGCAGCAGTATTTATGGGCCCCTGTGCTCAACTGGGAGTGTGTTTCCCCTTTTAAAAGGTTGGCCAACAACTTGGACTTAAAAAACAACTCAGTACACACACAGCAGATCTTTGTTTAGATAGAAAAAGCAACATCTTCATAGCTGCAATAATACTAACGATATTGACTTGTTTTTGTGGTTGAATAGCCCAACTGTAACCAACAGACATGAATCACCGCCTGCTATTCAAGTGTCAATCTATCATCAACTTACTTTTCTTCAGAAAGTATTCATACCCCTTGACTGTTTTCATGTTTGTCATATTCACGTGCTGGCTCAGGAAAAACATGGATAAGTGTCATGTTTAATCTGAACCTAGTGAGCCCCATAGGCTGTTATTCATAGAGAGCATAGAAGCCTAGCAGGTTTGGTGGGTCTGGTACAGTAGGTCTGTGGAGGGGTTCCAGACCAGAACAGAGACCGTGAGAGGGCCTGCTGTCTGGTTGTCTATTGTTGGTGTTCATAGACTCTCAGGGGTGATGGTGGGGTCAAGGCCTGTTCAATGCAGGTGTGAAAGGAGAGCAATGCTCCCATCCTTATTTTGAAATCAGAGTGAGATATAGGGAGATTTTGGCCTTGTTCCAAGATCTAGGGAATTCATACGTTCTTCTTTAAGAATAGACCACTCTGAGAGGTGGATTGGTTAGTCCTGGGTCATAGGCAGCTGAGCGGTTCTGGTCTCCATATGCCAGAATAGGTTTGCCACTATGTATCATTGTGTATGTGCTTGCTCGTATCTGCATATTATTGCATACCTTTGTGTGTTGTCTGTCGTGTGTGTTGTTTACATGAACCAGGTCAAGGGCGGGGATGTGTGCCACTCTAGAGTTATGAAAGTGGAGAGCACAGTGTCATCCCAGCCTTGTTTACCACTTCCCAAGTGTGTGTGGGTGAGTGTGTATGTGTGACGGAGAGAGTGAGTGTTATGTGTTGGTGATAGCTATTAAAGACCCTGGGGATAGCATGTCAAGGGTGTGTTTGTCAGGAGGGGGTGTGTGTGCGCTTGTTTCTGTGCTCACATTTTTCACAGAGCACTTCTTTCCAATGTGACCAAGGCTAAAGGTGGAGCCAGGAGACCCTAACTCCCATTGTCTGAACCGCTATACACAATGTCCATACTGTGGGGGGTGGGGGGGAACACTGGGGAGTTCTCATTGACCGCATGCATAAAAAGCCTCCATTTTACATGTTGCTTATAGGGCTGGGAATTTCCAGGGACATCACAATATGATATAACACGATACTTTGGTGCCGATATGTATTGCGATTCTCAAAATTCTATATGTAGTTCAATTCGATACTGTCATTTTATTGCAATTCGATGTTCCGAACATATTGCTCACCATATGTCTGCTGCAGATGGACAAGAGGCATTCTCTCAACCAGTTTCATGAGATAGTCACCTGGAATGCATTTCAATTAATATGTGTGCCGCCTTAAAAGTGAATTTGTGGAATTTCTTTCCTTCTTAATGCGTTTGAGCCAATCAGTTGTGTTGTGACAAGGTAAGGGGGGTATACAGAAGATAGCCCTATTTGGTAAAAGACCAAGTCCATATTATGGCAAGAACAGCTCAAATAAGCAAAGAGAAACAACAGTCCATCATTACTTTAAGACATGAAGGTCAGTCAATACGGACAAGTGCAGTCGCAAAAACTATCAAGCGCTATGATGAAACTGGCTCTCATGAGGACCGCCACAGGAATGGAAGACCCAGAGTTACCTCTGCTGCAGAGGATAAGTTCATTATACATTTACATTTACATTATTTAGCAGACGCTCTTACCCAGAGCGACTTACAAATAGGTGCATTCACCTTATAGCCAGTGGGATAACCACTTTGCTATATATATATATATATATATATATATATATATATATATATATATATATATATATATATATATATATATATATATATATATATATACACAGTGGGGAAAAAAAGTATTTAGTCAGCCACCAATTGTGCAAGTGTTCCCACTTAAAAAGATGAGAGAGGCCTGTAATTTTCATCATAGGTACACGTCAACTATGACAGACAAATTGAGGAAAAAAAATCCAGAAAATCACATTGTAGGATTTTTTATGAATTTATTTGCAAATTATGGTGGAAAATAAGTATTTGGTCACCTACAAACAAGCAAGATTTCTGGCTCTCACAGACCTGTAACTTCTTCTTTAAGAGGCTCCTTTGTCCTCCACTCGTTACCTGTATTAATGCCACCTGTTTGAACTTGTTATCAGTATAAAAGACACCTGTCCACAACCTCAAACAGTCACACTCCAAACTCCACTATGGCCAAGACCAAAGAGCTGTCAAAGGACACCAGAAACAAAATTGTAGACCTGCACCAGGCTGGGAAGACTGAATCTGCAATAGGTAAGCAGCTTGGTTTGAAGAAATCAACTGTGGGAGCAATTATTAGGAAATGGAAGACATACAAGACCACTGATAATCTCCCTCGATCTGGGGCTCCACGCAAGATCTCAGCCCTTGGGGTCAAAATGATCACAAGAACGGTGAGCAAAAATCCCAGAACCACACGGGGGGACCTAGTGAATGACCTGCAGAGAGCTGGGACCAAAGTAACAAAGCCTACCATCAGTAACACACTACGCCGCCAGGGACTCAAATCCTGCAGTGCTGACGTGTCCCCCTGCTAAAGCCAGTACATGTCCAGGCCCGTCTGAAGTTTGCTAGAGTGCATTTGGATGATCCAGAAGAGGATTGGGAGAATGTCATATGGTCAGATGAAACCAAAATATAACTTTTTGGTCAAAACTCAACTCGTCGTGTTTGGAGGACAAAGAATGCTGAGTTGCATCCAAAGAACACCATACCTACTGTGAAGCATGGGGGTGGAAACATCATGCTTTGGGGCTGTTTTTCTGCAAAGGGACCAGGACGACTGATCCGTGTAAAGGAAAGAATGAATGGGACAATGTATCGTGAGATTTTGAGTGAAAACCTCCTTCCATCAGCAAGGGCATTGAAGATGAAACGTGGCTGGGTCTTTCAGCATGACAATGATCCCAAACACACCGCCCGGGCAACGAAGGAGTGGCTTCGTAAGAAGCATTTCTAGGTCCTGGAGTGGCCTAGCCAGTCTCCAGATCTCAACCCCATAGAAAATCTTTGGGGGAGTTGAAAGTCCGTGTTGCCCAGAGACAGCCCCAAAACATCACTGTTCTAGAGGAGATCTGCATGGAGGAATGGGCCAAAATACCAGCAACAGTCTATGAAAACCTTGTGAAGACTTACAGAAAACGTTTGACCTGTGTCATTGCCAACAAAGGGTATATAACAAAGTATTGAGAAACTTTTGTTATTGACCAAATACTTATTTTCCTCCATAATTTGCAAATAAATTCATTAAAAATCCTACAATGTGATTTTCTGGATTTCTTTTCCTCATTTTGTCTGTCATAGTTGACGTGTACCTATGATGAAAATTACAGGCCTCTCTCATCTTTTTAAGTGGGAGAACTTGCACAATTGGTGGCTGACTAAATACTTTTTTTCCCCACTGTATATATATATATATTTTTTTTTTATAGTTTTTTTTTTGGGGGGGGGGTTGGGGTAAGGGGGGGGGTAGAAGGATTACTTTATCCTATCCCAGGTATTCCTTAAAGAGGTGGGGTTTCAAATGTCTCCGGAAGGTGGTGAGTGACTCCGCTGTCCTGGCGTCGTGAGGGAGCTTGTTCCACCATTGGGGTGCCAGAGCAGCGAACAGTTTTGACTGGGCTGAGCGGGAACTATGCTTCCGCAGAGGTAGGGGAGCCAGCAGGCCAGAGGTGGATGAACGCAATGCCCTCGTTTGGGTGTAGGGACTGATCAGAGCCTGAAGGTACGGAGGTGCCGTTCCCCTCACAGCTCCGTAGGCAAGCACCATGGTCTTGTAGCAGATGCGAGCTTCAACTGGAAGCCAGTGGAGTGTGCGGAGGAGCGGGGTGACGTGAGAGAACTTGGGAAGGTTGAACACCAGACGGGCTGCGGCATTCTGGATGAGTTGTAGGGGTTTAATGGCACAGGCAGGGAGCCCAGCCAGCAGCGAGTTGCAGTAATCCAGACGGGAGATGACAAGTGCCTGGATTAGGACCTGTGCCGCTTCCTGTGTAAGGCAGGGTCGTACTCTCCGAATGTTGTAGAGCATGAACCTACAGGATCGGGTCACCGCCTTGATGTTAGCGGAGAATGACAGGGTGTTGTCCAGGGTCACGCCAAGGCTCTTCGCACTCTGGGAGGAGGACACAACGGAGTTGTCAACCGTGATGGCAAGATCATGGAACAGGCAGTCCTTCCCCGGGAGGAAGAGCAACTCCGTCTTGCCAAGGTTCAGCTTGAGGTGATGATCCGTCATCCATACTGAAATGTCTGCCAGACATGCAGAGATGCGATTCGCCACCTGGTTATCAGAAGGGGGAAAGGAGAAGATTAGTTGTGTGTCGTCAGCGTAGCAATGATAGGAGAGGCCATGTGAGGATATGACAGAGCCAAGTGACTTGGTGTATAGCGAGAATAGGAGAGGGCCTAGAACTGAGCCCTGGGGGACACCAGTGGTGAGAGCACGTGGTGCGGAGACAGCTTCTCGCCACGCCACTTGGTAGGAGCGACCGGTCAGGTAGGACGCAATCCAAGAGTGAGCCGCGCCGGAGATGCCCAGCTCGGAGAGGGTGGAGAGGAGGATCTGATGGTTCACAGTATCAAAGGCAGCAGACAGGTCTAGAAGGACAAGAGCAGAGGAGAGAGAGTTAGCTTTAGCAGTGCGGAGAGCCTCCGTGACACAGAGAAGAGCAGTCTCAGTTGAATGACCAGTCTTGAAACCTGACTGGTTTGGATCAAGAAGGTCATTCTGAGAGAGATAGCAAGAGAGTTGGCTAAAGACGGCACGCTCAATAGTTTTGGAGAGAAAAGAAAGAAGGGATACTGGTCTGTAGTTGTTGACATCAGAGGGATCGAGTGTTGGTTTTTTGAGAAGGGGTGCAACTCTCACTCTCTTGAAGATGGAAGGGACATAGCCAGCGGTCAAGGATGAGTTGATCAGCGAGGTGAGGTAAGGGAGAAGGTCACCGGAGATGGTCTGGAGAAGAGAGGAGGGGATAGGGTCAAGCGGGCAGGTTGTTGGGCGGCCTGCCGTCACAAGATTTTATCTGGAGAGAGAGGGGAAAAAGAAGTCAAAGCAAAGGGTAGGGCAGTGTGAGCAGGACCAGCAGTGTCATTTGACTTAACAAACGAGGATCGGATGTCGTCAACCTTCTTTTCAAAATGGTTGACGAAGTCATCCACAGAGAGGGAGGATGGGGGGGGGGGGGGGGAGAATGTGGCAAAGAGCTTCCTAGGGTTAGAGGCAGATGCTTGGAATTTAGAGTGGTAGAAAGTGGCCTTAGCAGCAGAAACAGATGAAGAAAATGTAGAGAGGAGGGAGTGAAAAGATGCCAGGTCCGCAGGGAGTCTAGTTTTCTTCCATTTCCGCTCAGCTGCCCGGAGCTCTGTTCTGTGAGCTCGCAATGAGTCATCAAGCCACGGAGCTGGAGGGGTGGACCGAGCCGGCCGGGAAGATAGGGGACACAGAGAGTCAAAGGATGCAGAAAGGGAGGAGAGGAGGGTTGAGGTGGCAGAATCAGGAGATTGGAAGGATTGAGCAGAGGGAAGAGATGATAGGATGGAAGAGGAGAGAGTAGCGGGAGAGAGAGAGCGAAGGTTGCGACGGCGCATTACCATCTGTGTAGGGGCAGAGTGAGTAGTGTTGGGAGAGAGAAAAGGATACAAAGTAGTGGTCGGAGACTTGGAGGGGAGTTGCAGTGAGATTAGTAGAACAACAGCATCTAGTAAAGATGAGGTCAAGCGTATTGCCTGCCTTGTGAGTAGGGGGGGACGGTGAGAGGGTGAGGTCAAAAGAGGAGAGGAGTGGAAAGAAGGAGGCAGAGAGAAATGAGTCAAATGTAGACGTAGGGAGGTTGAAATCCCCCAGAACTGTGAGGGGTGAGCCATCCTCAGGAAAGGAACTTATCAAGGCGTCAAGCTCATTGATGAACTCTCCAAGGGAACCTGGAGGGCGATAGATGACAAGGATATTAAGCTTAAATGGGCTAGTGACTGTGACAGCATGGAATTCAAATGAGGAGATAGACAGATGGGTCAGGGGAAAAATTGAGAATGTCCACTTGGGAGAGATGAGGATTCCTGTGCCACCACCCCGCTGACCAGATGCTCTCGGGGTATGCGAGAACACATGGTCAGACAAGGAGAGAGCAGCAGGAGTAGCAGTGTTTTCAGTGGTAATCCATGTTTCCGTCAGCGCCAAGAAGTCGAGGGACTGGAGGGTAGCATAGGCTGAGATGAACTCTGCCTTGTTGGCAGCAGAACGGCAGTTCCAGAGGCTGCCTGAGACCTGGAACTCCACGTGGGAGGTGCGTGCAGGGACCACCAGGTTAGAGAGGCAGCAGCCACGCGGTGTGAGGCGTTTGTGTAGCCTGTGCGGAGAGGAGAGAACAGGGATAGGCAGAGGCATAGTTGACAGGCTGCAGCAGATGGCTACAATAATGCAGAGGAGATCGGAATGAAATGAACTAAACATCTGGGAAAGGAGAGAGCGGGGCCTCCCTCACCACAACCCCCAAATATAACTCTCCCAACTTCCACCTCAGAAACTATAATTGTTGTAAACTACAGCGGTTCAATGTTTTCTAGGAATAGACTAACTTAGTTTATTCAGCTAGCTAACTAGGTGCAGTATTATTCCGTGAAAATCGTCCGGGCACCTCGTCATAAGACGCCACAGCCAGCTAGCATGCCGGCCACAACAAACCACCAGTGTATCAACACGCAAGCAGATCGTTCGTGTCCGTGTCTAACGTTGTGGGTTAGTCCCGACAGCTTGAGCGAGTCCGTCGTCAACTTATTCAGCCAGTTAGTTAGCTAGAATAGTTAGCAAACTAGCTAGCCATTGCTTTCAGACAAAGAATAACCCCTCCTTTCGAGGCACGAACACACAGAGAGAGCCAAACTAACGTTAACTAGTCACCCATGTCCCGAATTCCTTGAACGACTCGGGCTATCAATATGTAAAAAAAAAAAAAAAAAAAACACATGTAGGTTATGACTTACCCCTAGCAGCTACTGTTAGCTAGCCAAGTGCAAAGCTAGCCACTAAATTGACTCAACCAGTTCGCGTCTGTTCGCTCGGTCGTTCCAGCTATTGTTTACTAGTAGCTATCCAGGTAACAACAAGCTAGCTAAATTTCAAGCACAGTAGCCACTTGCTACCTAACGTTAACGGTTCAGACAATGAGGTTAGAAAACAGCTGAATGGTAGGCAATTATTGTATGTAATTACTGTAGGCAGCCAGCTAGCGTAATTACAGGCACTCTCAGGCGTGAAACAACTATACCGTTGCTAATAGCTACTCGCCAGCTAGTCCAGGTGGTGGGTTAGCTAGCTAGCTTCGTGCTACACCCGGCACAGCCAAATACAATACTAACCTACAATAATTACATACAACAACCCACGATAACTACCTACAATACCTAACTACAATCTAAATACATAGTTTAAGCCTTACTCGACAAAGCCCAAGCTATGTATAAAGCCAAGCTTACCCGACGCCAAGCTTACCCGATGACCTCCTCCTTCGACGACCTCCTCCTCCTGCATAGTTACCTGCCTCAGAAATTGCAGCCCAAATAAATGCTTAACAGCGTTCAAGTAACAGACACATCTCAACATCAACTGTTCAGAGGAGACTGTGTGAATCAGGCCTTCATGGTCGAATTGCTGCAAAGAAACCACTACTAAAGGACACCAATAAGAAGAAGAGACTTGCTTGGGCCAAGAAACACAAGCAATGGACATTAGACCAGTGGAAATGTATATTTTACCAAGATGGAGAGTGATGGAGTGCTGCATCAGATGACCTGGCCTCCACAATCCCCCGACATCAACCCAATTGAGATGGTTTGGGATGAGTCGGACCGCAGAGTGAAGGAAAAGCAGCCAACAAGTGCTCAGCGTTTGGGCTATCTTCTGTATACCCCGCCTACCTTGTCACAACACTTGCTGATTGGCTCAAACGCATTAAGAAGGAAATACATTCCACAAATTAACTTTTAAGAAGGCACACCTGTTAATTGAAATGCATTTCAGGTGACTACCTCATGAAGCTGGTTGAGAGAATGCCAAGCGTGTGCGAAGCTGGTTGAGAGAATGCCAAGAGTGTGCAAAGCTGTAATCAAGGCAAAGGGTGGCTATTTGAAGAATCTCAAATATAAAATATATTTTGATTTGTTTAACACTTTTTTTGGTTACTACATAATTCCATATGTGTTATTTCATAGTTTTGCAGTATTCACTATTATTCTACAATGTAGAAAATAATAAAAATAAAGAAAAACCCTTGAATGAGTAGGTGTATCAACTTTTGACTGGTACTGTATATTAGCAAAAAATATATATGGGGGATTGGAAATGATGCAGACAATTACATCGATGGAAGTTCCAATCTATCTGCAATATTAAAGCTGATCTAACCCACAAAAAATAAATCAAATAAATAAATCAAAACAACATTGTAATCCTACAAGAACAGAATTTTTTGTTTGTTTAAAAGTAATAACTAGGTCAATCTAGGCTATGTTGAATGGGCGCAGATGGCGAATTTTCCCCCAAGGTGGTCGTGGTTTAGAGCAGGGGTTCCCTAACGTGTTCACTCGGGGCCCCCCTTCCAGCATTGGGGAACATCCCGTGCCCTGTCTATTTCGATTGACACAAACACTGTTTATGACACAAACTGTTCACACCACTCTTGTTTGTGGAGATAATTCCGCTGTTAGTCAGCTTATTTCCTGCAATTCTACACATTTTGTCATGGGGTGCAAAGAACATTTTGCAGTTTTAAAGCTAATTTTCTTGCAAAAAAATTACAACAATATCTATGGGCAAAAACCCCCGAAATAACAAGATGTTAGCTGACATTGGCCAGTTGATCTGGACATTTCTGACAAGTTATAAATAATCCTCTAAATAGACCCCCGTGCCCCCCCTGTCGACCCCTCGCACGCCCCACAGTTTGGGAACCACTGGTTTAGGGGACTACTTCTTCATGACATGAATAGCGACTCTGAGTATTCTTATGTCACTTGTCCAGCCCCATTATTGTATGCCACACAAACACCCTCCTGTCCTTATGTCACTACCCCCCATGTTTGTCAGCCCCCTCCTGTGTCGTGTTTTTGAGAATAGTTGTTCTCTCTCTAGTGTGTGCGTGCTGGTGTGTAGAGCTGTTGATTCCATCCCCACCAGATTGCTGTCAGTTGTTTACGGTGTGTGACATGCTTGGGCATGTTTGTCTCAAACCTCTAGCAGTACGGCTGTATAGCCAACATGTCCTGTTCCCCACGCTGTTAGTCACTGCAGGCCTGTTTCACTAGACATTCTGTTCTCTTGTTCTGAATGACTAGTTAAACTTGAACCTTTACAGAAACTTTAGACGTAAAGACACAGTTTGCTACTGTGTTCCCTGTTCTGTTACATGTATGTGTCTGTCCACATTGCCTTCATAAATCCTCAAACATATGTAGGCTACCTCTTTTTCCATGTACCTCTTCTGTGCGGAGCGGAGTTGGGTACATTGTCCACACCTTATATGAAGATGTGTTGGTACATTCCTCAGAGGAGAGGGAGCCTGTCGGGCGGAGCTCCTACAGCACACACAGCCACAGAGCAGAACGTACAGCGCACACAGACAAACACACACACACACACACTGAAGAGAACTCACAGTCCTGTCTGTGTGTCTGGGTCAGTTTACATAGGGGTCAAAGGTGATTCTACTTACCATGTCTAAGAAGTACCAAAAAATGGATGTGCATATCTAAAACTCACTGGGTCGTTCCACCTCAAAAAAGCACAAGGAAGAGTATTGACACCCACCATCTCAGATTGTTCTGAAATCGTTTCTGTAGTTAGAAACGGATAAGATTAGCATTCCTGCAACATATTATTTTGTTGAAATATACAATTATAGGATTCATGTAATATTCAATAAATATAGTACATAACATCCGATTTGGATTCAAAAAAATTCTAACAATGAGTAAGACATTGGCACATGCCAATCCCAACAACGAGTATACAGTATCAGTTCTCTACGTTGATATCCCAACCAGAAGCCATGGATTACAGGCAACATCCGCACTGAGCTAAAGGCTAGAGCTGCCGCTTTCAAGGAGCAGGACATTAATCCGTAAACCTATAAGAAATCCCGCTACGACCTCCGACAAACCATCAAACACTAAGATAGAATCCTGTTACGCCAGCTCTGACTCTTTCAAGGATTACAAAGGGAAACCCAGCCGCAAGCTGCCCAGTGACGCAAGCCTACCAGACGAGCTAAATGCCTTTTATGCTGTCTTCGAGGCAAGCAACATTGAACCGTGCATGAGACCACTAGCTGTTCCGGACGACTGTGTGATCACGTTCTCCAAATGTCTTCACTGACATTTTCAACCTCTCTCTGACCTAGTCTGTAATACCTACATGTTTCAAGCAGACCACCATAATGTTTTAGATTGAACATCCCTCCCTGGCCTGGCCTAGCCCAAACCAACACCCCAACTATTTCTTATTGCTCCTGACCTACAGTGCCTTCAGAAAGTATTAACACCTTTTTTATTTTTCCGTTGTTACAGCCAGAATTTTTTAATTGATTACATTTAGATGTTTTGTCACTGGCCTACTCACAATACCCCATAATGTCAAAAGTGGAATTATGTTTTTTGAAATGTTTACGAATTAATAAAAAATGAAAAGCTGAAATGTCTTGAGTCAATAAGTATTCAACCCCTTTGTTATGGCAAACCTAAAGTTTAGGAGTAAAAAAAGTTGCTTAACAAGTTGCATGGACTCACTCTGTGTGCAATAATAGTGGGTAACATGATTTTTGAATGACTACCTCATCTCTGTACCTCACACATACAATTAGCTGTATGGTCCCTCAGTTGAGCAGTGAATTTCAAACACAGATTCAACCACAAAGACCACAGAGGTAAAAATTTAAAAGCAGACATTGAATATCCCTTTGAGCTTGGTGAAGTTATGAATTACACTTTGGATGGCGAATCAATACACCCAGTCACTACAAAGATACAGGCATCCTTCCTAACTCAGTTGCCGGAAGGGAAGGAAACCGCTCAGGGATTTCACTGTGTGTGTGTGTGTGTGTGTTCATTAGGCATGAGCCCCCCAGTCCCTGCTGGTTTAAACTAGTTCCTCTTTCATTGTGGGATGTAGCACAGCGGCTCGGCTACACAAAACAGTTAGTAATAACAGAGGCCTTCCCACTGCACAGGATGGGGGAGTTGGGTGTTAGGAGACAGGGTAGGGTTGGGGGGAGACTGGGTAGGACTGTAGGGGGGGACTGTGGGGGGACAGGGTAGGACTAGGACAGCACAGCATTATTCACATCAGAGGGTTACCTACCAAGAAGCCATGGTATTTCTGCCCTACAGCATTGGGTAGTGTTCTATGATAGTTTTAGGCTCCATGCTCTCATGTGTTAAACGTGTAGTGTGTTCCAGTGTAGTAGATGATAGGATATTGCTGCTAGTAAGATTGCACCTAAATCAACCATTTATCGGATCATCAAGAACTTCAAGGAGAGAGATTCAATTGTTGTGAAGAAGGCTTCAGGGTGCCCAAGAATGTCCAGCAAGCGCCAGGACCGTCTCCTAAAGTTGATTCAGCTGCAGGATCGGGACACCACCAGTGCAGAGCTTGCTCAGGAATGGCAGCAGGCAGGTGTGAGTGCATCTGCACGCACAGTGAGGCAACATTTTTTGGAGGATGGCCTGGTGTCAAGAAGGGCAGCGAGGAAGCCACTTCTCTCCAGGAAAAACATCAGGGACAGACTGAAATTGTGCAAAAGGTACAGGGATTGGACTGCTGAGGACTGGGGTAAAGTCATTTTCTCTGATGAATCCCCTTTCTGATTGTTTGGGGCATCCGGAAAAAAGCTTGTCCGGAGAAGACAAGGTGAGCGCTACCATCAGTCCTGTGTCATGCCAACAGTAAAGCATCCTGAGACCATTCATGTGTGGGGTTGCTTCTCAGCCAAGGGAGTGGGCTCACTCACAATGCTGCCTAAGAATAAAGAATGGTACCAACACATCCTCCGAGAGCAACTTCTCCCAACCATCCAAGAACAGTTTGGTGACAAACAATGCCTTTTCCAGCATGATGGAGCACCTTGCCATAAGGCAAAAGTGATAACTAAGTGGCTCAGGGAACAAAACATCGAAATCCCCTTAATCCCATTGAGAACTTGTGGTCAATCCTCAAGAGGCGGGTGGACAAACAAAAACCCACAAATTCTGACAAACTCCAAGCATTGATTATGCAAGAATGGGCTGCCATCAGTCAGGATGTGGCCCAGAAGTTAATTGACAGCATGCCAGGGCGGATCGCAGAGGTCTTGAAAAAGAAGGGTCAACACTGCAAATATTGACTCTTTGCATAAATTTAATGTAATTGTCAATAAAATCCTTTGACACTTATGGAATGCTTGTAATTATACTTCAGTATACCATAGTAACATCTGACAAAAATATCTAAAAACACTGAAGCAGCAAACTTTGTGAAGACCAATACTTGTCATATTCAAAACATTTGACCACAACTGTACACACACACACACACAAACACACACACACTGCCAATCTTTCTCTGTGGCAAAAGTCTGGCTGTTATTGTAGGCAGCAGCTGGTGGTGGGCTTTTCGGTCTAAACAGCCCCAAATGCTGAGGTGGCAGAGCTGTGGAAATAGAGGAGGAGAGACAAGGCTCCAGACTAACATTTACCCTGGTGGCGCTGGTGCCACTAAGTTTGTCAGTTGGTGGCACCAGCCAATGATTTGGTCTCACCCAATTTTTCTGCGGTGTCATGCAATAGAAAAAATGTGTATCATCGTATAAAGTTATTCACAGTGCTTTATTAAAAAGTGTAATTGACTACTGAGATTGTATTCAATAAATAAGTTCATATTTTCATGTTGTGATTCAGAATATGTTAATGTGCAACCAAATACAGTGATTGTCATGCATTTCTTTGGTTCAATAGAGATTAATCTATGTGCATCTTTATGTGCTCTAATATCATAGGCTCATTTATTTGGGGCTAATTCACCACCTGAGTAAGTGGAAACTCAAAACACATTAGCTAGATCGCTAACTCTAAATATAATACTCACTGCTAGTAGCTATGTATTAATCTAACAGTACATGTAAAGTCCAAAACAACTTCCCAATGAGGCCTTTGCAATCACAATGCCAAAGCACATAATAATTTGGCATGCTCCATATCTCGAATCTCAAAGCCATATCAAATATATTGGTTGTAAAATTGTTGCTATTGAGCACAAAATGTAGAGTTGAAAAATACAAATTATACCTACAGAAAGCTGAAAACCTCCTCTCTTCAACTGTGACAACATGATAGCTGTGTTTTGCCAGCAATAGGATTTTTTATTTCTCCCCGAGCATTACTTACCCCGGGAAAGGAGAGAGGGAGTGGCTAGCTTGACACAGCAGCAGGCCCTAGGGAAAAAGGTACAGGGGCAGGCAGACACCCATTACAGGAATCATGAGGATAATGTACTTTACTGTTTGACCAAATCATGGTTTTATGCTCCTATGAGGTGACCATGTAGAATGTGCAGCTCGCACCGATGCGACCAGTTAAAAATGTAACTCGCACAGTCAAGCAAAATTTGACTAAATGGTCGCAGTCTGGAGCCCAGGAGTAGAGCGGAAGGCTCGGTGGGGTGACCACTAAGCCTGAGAGAGGGAGGATGGGATCCCTACTGGGCCAAAGCAAGGGCAGGAAACTGGGAGCATGGGAGATGGGCGAGGGCCAACGAATTCTTCCTCTTGCCCTATTATTATTATATTATTACTGACAGAGGAAACACGGACAGACACACGGACGCACCCCAGCTCATGTGAAACCATGTACAGTGCCTTGCAAAAGTATTCATCCCCCTTGGCGTTTTTCCTATTTTGTTGCATTACAACCTGTAATTTAAATGGATTTTTATTTGGATTTCATGTAATGGACGTACACAAAATAGTCCAAATTGGTGAAGTGAAATGACTTGTTTAAAAAAATTAAAATTAAAAAAATACGGAAAAGTGGTGTGTGCATATGTATTCACCCCCTTTGCTATGAAGCCCCTAAATAAGATATGGTGCAACCAATTACCTTCAGAAGTCACATAATTAGTTAAATTAAGTCCACCTGTGTGCAATCTAAGTGTCACATGATCTCAGTGTATATATACACCTGTTCTGAAAGGCCCCAGAGTCTGCAACACCACTAAGCAAGTGGCACCACCAAGCAAGCGGCACCATGAAGACCAAGGAGCTCTTCAAACAGGTCAGGGACAAAGTTGTGGAGAAGTACAGATCAGGGTTGGGTTATAAAAAAATATCAGAAACTTTGAAAATCCCACGGAGCACCATTTAAATCCATTAAAAAAAAAATGGAAAAAATATGGCACCACAACAAACCTGCCAAGAGAGGGCCGCCCACCAAAACTCACGGACCAGGCAAGGAGGGCATTAATCAGAGAGGCAACAAAGAGACCAAAGATAACCCTGAAGGAGCTGCAAAGCTCCACAGCGTAGATTGGAGTATCTGTCCATAGGACCACTTTAAGCCATACACTCCACAGAGCTGGGCTTTACGGAAGAGTGGCCAGAAAAAAGCCATTGCTTAAAGTAAAAAATAATCAAACACGTTTGGTGTTCGCCAAAAGGCATGTGAGAGACTCCCCAAACATATGGAAGAAGGTACTCTGGTCAGATGAGACCAAAATTGAGCTTTTTAGCCATCAAAGAAAACGCTATGTCTGGCGCAATCCCAACATTTCTCAACGCCCCGAGAACACCATCCCCACAATGAAGCATGGTGGTGGCAGCATCATGCTGTGGGGATGTTTTTCATCGGCAGGGACTGGGAAACTGGTCAGAATTGAAGGAATGATGGATGGCGCTAAATACAGGGAAATTCTTGAGGGAAACCTGTTTCAGTCTTCCAGATTTGAGACTGGGACGGAGGTTCACCTTCCAGCAGGACAATGACCCTAAGCATACTGCTAAAGCAACACTCGAGTGGTTTAAGGGGAAACATTTAAATGTCTTGGAATGGCCTAGTCAAAGCCCAGACCTCAATCCAATTGAGAATCTGTGGTATGACTTAAAGATTGCTGTACACCAGCGGAACCCATCCAACTTGAAGGAGCTGAAGCAGTTTTGCCTTGAAGAATGGGCAAAAATCCCAGTGGCTAGATGTGCCAAGCTTATAGAGACATACCCCAAGAGACTTGCAGCTGTAATTGCTGCAAAAGGTGGCTCTACAAAGTATTGACTTTGGGGGGGTAAATAGTTATGCACGCTCAAGTTTTCTGTTTTTTTTGGTCTTATTTCTTGTTTGTTTCACAATAACAAATATTTTGCATCTTCAAAGTGGTAGGCATGTTGTGTAAATCAAATGATACAAACCCTCAAAAAATGCCAAGGGGGTGAATACTTTTGCAAGCCACTGTAACCCCTCCAGCCATCCTCTGAGGTTATGAGAGGCAACTTAAGCGCCCCACGGCCCTGTCCTTTCGCCCCCTTCCTCTTTACGTGGTCTACTCTCGCCTGCCTTGTCCCAACACTGGGGGCTCCATTCATTCTGACTCACATTACATTATTTACACAGTAGCCTAGGCCCTATAAACATACTTTCCCCCTCCAAATAAAATCACAGAATGGGTTTATGGTACTGTACAAATACACCCCCCCGCCGCCCTCACACTCATTGAATGGACACTACTAGGCAGTAGTAGTAGGCTATGTAAACAAGATGTTGCATAAACCTTGCATAAACTAAGGCCTGGCTGACTGAGTCAGGCTTGGGCCCCAATGAAGCACTGAAATGCTCTACATCTGTAGTTGTTAGTCTGAGGGGAACTGGTGACTGCTGTGTGTGTGTGTGTGTGTGTGTTCACTCTAGTTATTGCTCTCTAGTGTTAACAGCTTGTTCTGTGTTTTTCACTGTAGATTGTTTTGGTTGATCTTCATATCGTCATCAGTACCATTGTCAGTGTTCTGTGTGGGTGTATGAGAGAGTGTGGGAATTTGGGGAATCGGCCAGTGGAGTACATTTCTCCACCCCCATCCCTCAGCCAGCCTACTTACCAAAACAAGTGGCGGGTTTACCATTTTGTTGTTTTTCGAATCCCAGATTGCCCTTTTAAGGAAAGAGGGGAAATAAGGTGATTGCTTGGGAGAAAGCCACGTGTGTGTGTGTGTGTGTCCTTATGGAGGTGTATGTACTGCATTATCAGAATGCTGTGTAACTATTATTCAGAAGCAGGACTCTTTGTCCCAGCCTCTTTTCTGATAGTGTTGTTCGCACACAGAACCTCCATACCACTCTAGACTTATTTCTGTTAAAGGTAGGGCCAAGCGTTCTGAGGAGGAGTTCGGAGAAGGAATTCTGAGAAGCCCTGTCCTACTGATGATGCCATGATCAGAAGACTGGTGATGATGACGACACAGGACACGTGAATGATGATGTGAATTGCTCTCTCTCTGTGTGTGTGTGTTTTGCGATGAACAGCAGCACCGCAGGGAATGAAGGTCTCAGTGAGGTGGCAAACCCCAATGGGGAGGGTATTCAACTGGAACGGGATTTGGGAGGGCACTTTAAATCTGGGTGTGTTTCTCACACACACACACACACACACACACACTCCCAAACAAACACACCCTCTCCTCATGGAGCACTGTCTGACCCAGCTTTCTCAGGACAGCACAGAGGAACGTTAGGAGCCTTCATCGTCGTCATGGTGACCGGTCCATTTATCGGGCCCATGAGAAAACAGGCCCCCGCCTTCCTTGGCTCCTTTCCCCAACTCTGACTGAGTCCTTTATTAAAATGTATCATTCTCTGTCCGTCCCTTCTCAGAACTGTAGGTATGCCCCTAACGAAGGGGGAGGGAGACCCTTTCAGCTGAAGTGAACTTAAAAGAAAGCCTCATAAGTAGCAAAACACCTAGCGTTAACATGAATGCTAACCCCATTAGCCTTGGAAACTATGACACGGCATGCTCTTTAGCATTTGCCTAGCTTAACTTAGCCTCATCATTGCCAGAGAAGCTAATGGAAATAGTGAATGGGGAGAGAAATGGCAGTGCTATAAGGTCACACGCTGTCATTCCAGCAGGGGTTCTTTGTAGAACCGCCAATGTTCCATTCAATAGCCATGTAAACCCTGGTGATAGAGTGCTGATGTCATGATGTACGCTCGCTGGTGTTCTGTTAGCGTTCTATGAGCGTTTTGTGAGGCCTCATTTCCTCACGGCTTCCTTTTCGGAAACCAGGAGGGGTGTGTTTCTCTTCCTTCCTGACCCCTGAACCCTGAATCTCGGTCACCCTTACCTCAACTTTCCCAACAGTTGCACTGTACTGTGGTTCTGTGCGTTCCACTTCACTGTGGGTTGGTGGTTGACACTTTACTGTGGGTTTGTGCGTGCCGTTGTGCATGTTTGCAGCTAATAAATGTCTAGAAAGTAAGTTCTGTGACTCACAGAGAATGAAACTTCTGAGAAAGAACAAGATTAAAGAAAAATGTAACAAAAGGAGAGATGTCACAGCCCATGAAAAAGTTGTCACAAACCAGGCGATCAAATCAAAGTTTATTTGTCACGTCAACCAGATACACTAGGTGTAAACAGTACAGTGAAATGCTTACTTGCAAGCTCTTTCCCAACAATGGCAGTATTCAATATCAAAGGTAAAAAGAGAATAAGATAAAATACAAACTAACAAATAGAAACACATGAGAATGTATGTTATACAGGGTCAGTAGCAGTACCGTATCAATGTGCAGGGATACTTATAACAATTGAGGTACAGTGGGGAGAACAAGTATTTGATACACTGCCGATTTTGCAGGTTTTCCTACTTACAAAGCATGTAGAGGTCTGTAATTTTTATCATAGGTACACTTCAACTGTGAGAGACGGAATCTAAAACAAAAATCCAGAAAATCACATTGTATGATTTTTAAGTAATTAATTTGCATTTTATTTCATGACATAAGTATTTGATACATCAGAAAAGCAGAACTTAATATTTGGTACAGAAACCTTTGTTTGCAATTACAGAGATCATACGTTTCCTGTAGGTCTTGACCAGGTTTGCACACACTGCAGCAGGGATTTTGGCCCACTCCTCCATACAGACCTTCTCCAGATCCTTCAGGTTTCGGGGCTGTCGCTGGGCAATACAGACTTTCAGCTCCCTCCAAAGATGTTCTATTGGGTTCAGGTCTGGAGACTGGCTAGGCCACTCCAGGACCTTGAGATGCTTCTTACGGAGCCACTCCTTAGTTGCCCTGGTCGTGTGTTTCGGGTCGTTGTCATGCTGGAAGACCCAGCCACGACCCATCTTCAATGCTCTTACTGAAGGAAGGAGATTGTTGGCCAAGATCTCGCGATACATGGCCCAATCCATCCTCCCCTCAATACGGTGCAGTCGTCCTGTCCCCTTTGCAGAAAAGCATCCCCAAAGAATGATGTTTCCACCTCCATGCTTCACGGTTGGGATGGTGTTCTTGGGGTTGTACTCATCCTTCTTCTTCCTCCAAACACGGCGAGTGGAGTTTAGACCAAAAAGCTCTATTTTTGTCTCATCAGACCACATTACCTTCTCCCATTCCTCTTCTGGATCATCCAGATGGTCATTGGCAAACTTCAGACGGGCCTGGACATGCCCTGGCTTGAGCAGGGGGACCTTGCGTGCGCTGCAGGATTTTAATCCATGACGACGTAGTGTGTTACTAATGGTTTTCTTTGAGACTGTGGTCCCAGCTCTCTTCAGGTCATTGACCAGGTCCTGCCGTGTAGTTCTGGGCTGATCCCTCACCTTCCTCATGATCATTGATGCCCCACAACGTGAGATCTTGCATGGAGCCCCAGACCGAGGGTGATTGACCGTCATCTTGAACTTCTTCCATTTTCTAATAATTGCGCCAACAGTTGTTGCCTTCTCACCAAGCTGCCTGCCTATTGTCCTGTAGCCCATCCCAGCCTTGTGCAGGTCTACAATTTTATCCCTGATGTCCTTACACAGCTCTCTGGTCTTGGCCATTGTGGAGAGGTTGGAGTCTGTTTGATTGAGTGTGTGGACAGGTGTCTTTTATACAGGTAACGAGTTCAAACAGGTGCAGTTAATACAGGTAATGAGTGGAGAACAGGAGGGCTTCTTAAAGAAAAACTAACAGGTCTGTGAGAGCTGGAATTCTTACTGGTTGGTAGGTGATCAAATACTTATGTCATGCAATAAAATGCAATAAATTGCAAATTAATTACTTAAAAATCATACAATGTGATTTTCTGGATTTTTGTTTTAGATTCCGTCTCTCACAGTTGAAGTGTACCTATGATAAAAAATTACAGACCTCTACATGCTTTGTAAGTAGGAAAACCTGCAAAATCGGTAGTGTATCAAATACTTGTTCTCCCCACTGTATATATGTGCAAGTAAGCTGGGTAAAAGCAGGGTTCTCTGTCCCTGTAACATTAACAGCTGCCGCCACGGCACAGCTAGGTGGGTTAAGGCCTCTGGTATGTTACCACGGTGACGCACTGTGCCTCCAGAGCAGATTAAGTCACCTCCAGGGAACAGTGGTGTGTGACATCAGTGGATACCCTAGCTTGAGGTCATAGGTCAACACAGACAAACATTTGTTTTAGCTCGCTTTGTGCGCCAGTAGAGATTTTACTTTAACTCAGCTCACTCGCTGCCACGGGCGAGCTAAAATGACTGCACCTAGAGACAGAGCGGGAAGAGACCGAAAGAGAGAGACACACAGAGACAGAGAGAGGAGAGGAGAAGAGATAAGGGAATGAGGGACAGAGAGAGGGGGATGATTTGGGGACAGAGGGGCGAGTGGTTGCGGTCATCAGTGGATTGTGAGACTGATGGCTGGTCTCTTATCTAGGCCTTCTGGAACATTTGGCCATAGATGTCTGTCATCGCTGTGGGGACCATGTGTTTGTGTACTGCTGTTGGCACCGTGGCAACCAGGGGTGTCTTTGACAGGACCTGTCTCTCACCCTTTGTTAGAATTCAGTCCTGTAGACCTGCCAGGCAAGCTCTGGATACTTCACACACACTGAGTAAATGTATGTGCACAGATGTTCCTCTGCCAATGTACCCATGGGTAGAGATAAGCCTGCATACTTTATGTGGAGCCTCATGAAAAACATCTACTTTATTTATCTGAAGTTCTCTCCATGTGTCCACGTGTTGTAACAGTGGCTTGCGAAAGTATTCACCCCCCTTGCCATTTTTCCTATTTTGTTGCCTTATAACCTGGAATTGTATCATTTGATTTACACAACATGCCTACCACTTTGAATATGCAAAATATTTTTTGGGGTGAAACAAATAAAACAAAAAAACAGAAAACTTGAGCGTGCATAACTATTTACCCCCCCCCCCCCCCCCCCCCAAAGTCAATACTTTGTAGAGCCACCTTTGCAGCAATTACAGCTGCAAGTCTCTTGGGGTATGTCTCTATAAACTTGGCACATCTAGCCACTGGGATTTTTGCCCATTCTTCAAGGCAAAACTGCTCCAGCTCCTTCATGTTGGATGGGTTCCGCTGGTGTACAGCAATCTTTAAGTCATACCACAGATTCTCAATTGGATTGAGGTCTGGGCTTTGACTAGGACATTCCAAGACATTTAAATGTTTCCCCTTAAACCACTCGAGTGTTGCTTTAGCAGTATGCTTAGGGTCATTGTTCTGCTGGAAGGTGAACCTCCGTCCCAGTCTCAAATCTGGAAGACTGAAACAGGTTTCCCTCAAGAATTTCCCTGTATTTAGCGCCATCCATCATTCCTTCAATTCTGACCAGTTTCCCAGTCCCTGCCGATGAAAAACATCCCCACAGCATGATGCTGCCACCACCATGCTTCATTGTGAGGATGGTGTTCTCGGGGTGATGAGAGATGTTGGGTTTGCGCCAGACATAGCGTTTTCTTTGATGGCCAAAAAGCTCAATTTTAGTCTCATCTGACCAGAGTACCTTCTTCCATATGTTTGGGGAGTCTCCCACATGCCTTTTGGCGAACACCAAACGTGTTTGCTTATTTTTTTCTTTAAGCAATGGCTTTTTTCTGACAACTCTTCCGTAAATCCCAGCTCTGTGGAGTGTACGGCTTAAAGTGGTCCTATGGACAGATACTCCTATCTCCGCTGTGGAGCTTTGCAGCTCCTTCAGGGTTATCTTTGGTCTCTTTGTTGCCTCTCTGATGAAAGCCCTCCTTGCCTGGTCTGTGCATTTTGGTAGGCGGCCCTCTCTTGGCAGGTTTGTTGTGGTGCCATATTCTTTCAATTTTTTTATAATGGATTTAATGGTGCTCCGTGGGATGTTCAAAGTTTCTGATTTTTTTATAACCCAACCCTGATCTGTACTTTTCCACAACTTTGTCCCTGACCTGTTTGGAGAGCTCCTTGGTCTTCATGGTGCCGCTTGCTTGGTGGTGTCCCTTGCTTAGTGGTGTTGCAGACTCTGGGGCCTTTCAGAACAGGTGTATGTATACTGAGATCATGTAACACTTAGATTGCACACAGTTGGACTTTATTTAACTAATTATGTGACTTCTGAAGGTAATTGGTTGCACCATATCTTATTTAGGGGTTTCATAGCAAAGGGGGTGAATATATATGCACGCACCACTTTTCCGTTATTTATTCTTTAAATTATTTTGAAACAAGTAATTTTTTTCATTTCACTTTATCAATTTGGACTATTCTGTGTATGTCCATTACATGAAATCCAAATAAAAATCAATTTAAATGACAGGTTGTAATGCAACAAAATAGGAAAAACGCCAAGGGGGATGAATAATTTTGCAAAGCACTGTATTCATAGTTAGGATCAGCTCCTTCCATGGCCATGTCAGTCACCTACCCCCTGCTCAGAGCAGACGGAGACCTCCTCTATCTCAGGCTAGAGAGACGAGAGAGGAAGGGAAGAACGGGGAGAGGGAGGAAAGAGATGTGCAAAGACAGGGATGGAGATAAACAAGAGTAATGGAGACAACCACAGTCTGAGAGACTGATAGAGAGAAAGAATGAAGTGAGAAAGATAGAGGGTTAAAGATGTGGTCGCACCAACCCTCTCCAAAAAAACAAACACATTTTCTCTGAAAAGCTCTCCAAACTTTCTGTTTGTCCCCAAACACCCTTCTGCTCAGCCCACAAACGGGTTCCTTTTCCTAAACCCAAACAGAACCTGCACAACACTACCTCAGAGCAAACATTCTCCTACACAACCCACTAAACAAAAACAGACCCCTCTCTGAAAATACAATTCCTGGTCGCCGGAATATAAAATGCTTTTCAAGAAGTGTTTTCGTGTTTGCTGATTGCTGAAATGTTTGTAAAACATATTTTCTTGTTTTGTACACTTGTTTCCATATTGAGCCAACTGTACAATGACTTAGTTGTAGGAGTGCCAGTGTGTGGGTAGAGCTTGACGTCACAGTTTGGTTTGTGTCTTGATAAAGGTATTTAGCAGCAAAGTTAGAGCAAAAGAAAGCCCCAGAATAGCCTTGAACTTGAACTTAAATGCATGTCTTTTGTCTTTAGTTTGGTCGGGGGAGGTGTGACCTTGTCCGGCTGGGGTAGAGGGCCTAGTTTCTCAGGCCAGTCTGGGGATTGAGGCCTACTCTGGCTGCTGCTGGTTTTGGGGTGGGGGTTGGATAGAAGGGTTGAAGTGGGTTTTTCATGTCTGGTGTCCAGGCAGGATCCAGACAGTGTTGTGTTCCCTGCTGTATGTGTGACAGCCATGGAGGCTGATGAATTTGCTGGGGTTTGAGCCTGAGCATCTGGTTATTTTGAGTAGGCCTGCTATTTATCAAACTGAAGCAAAGTCTGCAGGGAGGGAAAAAAACATACTCTGCTATGTAGGTTAACCCCCCTTAACTCTCTCTCTTCCCTCTCTAGCTCTCTCTTGCTCCCTCGCTCTGTTATTCAAAGTCCTGTTTGTTCAGGGAGTTGTGCAGCGCCCTAAAGGAGAAAGAAAGGGAGAGAGAAAGAGCGAGAGAGGAGGTGGGACGGTAGAATGTACAACCCAGTTGCGTCTCTCTGGTCTGTCAAAAAAATAATAAAAATAAAATGGTTCTGGAATTTTGTTGCACAATCAGAGAAGCTGGCACCTGTGTTGTTATTCTCCACTTTAAAAACAAGTCTACTTATTGTAATGTAGATCATTAAGCTTTTCAGGAATCCGTTTTTCTTAGAAAGACTGGAAGATAAAGGGTCTGTTGACACAAGCTAGCTCACTCAAGTTGAATGGTTGGATATTTCCCACTATGCAATGCTGTCGAGTTGATAAACACTCATTGTTTTCTGTTTTATGCAATTTTTTAAAAGGTGGTTGCGGGATGAGTTATTTAAATGGCACTCATACTTGATTCAGCCCATTGGTTCCCTCTGACTGGGCTGACTAATGTGTTGACCCTCAGGGTTGCGTTGGACCGTGCTTTGACCAGACCTGGGTTCAAGTACAGTGCCTTCAGGCATTATTCATACCCCTTGACTTATTCCACTTTTTGTTGTGTTACAGCCTGAATTCAAAATGGATTAAATTGATTTTTTCCTCACCCATCTACACACAATAACCCATAATGACAAAGTGAGAGCATGTTTTTAGAAAATTTTGCAAATGCATTGAAAATGAAATACAGAAATATCTAATTTACATAAGTATTCACACCCCTGAGTCAATACTTTGTAGAAGCACCTTTGGCAGCTATTACAGCTGTGAGTCTTTCCACACCTGGATTGTGCAACATTTGACCATTTTATTATTTTCAGAATTCTTCAAGCTCTGTCAAGTTGGTTGTTGATCATTGCTAGACAACCATTTTCAGGTCTTGCCATAGATTTTCAAGTAGATTTAAGTCAACTGTAACTCTGCCGCTCAGGAACATTCACTGTCTTCTTGGTAAGCAACACCAGTGTAGATTGTCCTTATGTTTTAGGTTGTTGTCCTGCTGAAAGGTGAATTAATTTCCCAGTGTCTGGTGGAAAGCAGACTGAATCAAGTTTTCCTCTAGGATTTTGCCTATGCTTAGCTCCATTCCGTTAATTTTTTATCCTGAAAAATTCCACAGTCCTTAATGATTACAAGCATACCCATAACATGATGCAGCCACCACTATGCTTGAAAATATGGAGGGTGGTACTCAGTAATGTGTTGTATTGGATTTGCCCAAAACAAAACACTTTGTATTCAGGACAAAAAGTGAATTGCTTTGCCACATTATTTGCATTATTACTTCAGTGCCTTGTTGTAAACTGGATGAATGTTTAGGATTTTTTTTGTTCTGTATAGGCTTCCTTCTTTCACTCTGTCTATTAGGTTAGTATGGAGTAACTACAATGTTGTTGATCCATCCTCAGTTTTCTCCTATCACAGTCATTAAACTCTGCAACTGTTTTAAAGTTGGTGAAATCCCTGAGCGGCTTCCTTCCTCTCCGGAAACTTGAGTTAGGAAGGACGCCTGCATCTTTGTAGTGACTGGGTGTATTGATACACCATCCAAAGTGTAATTCATTACATTTACATTTTAGTCATATAGCAGACGCTCTTATCCAGAGCGACTTACAGTTAGTGAGTGCATACATTTTCATACTGGCCCCCCATGGGGAAACGAACCCACAACCCTGGCGTTGCAAGCGCCATGCTCTACCAACTGAGCTACAGGGGATTGCCATTCATAAATTCACCATGCTCAAAGGGATATTCAATGTCCTTTATTTTATTGTTATGTATCTACCAATTATAGGTGTCCTTCTTTGCAAGGCATTGGAAAACCTCCTTGGTCTTTATGGTTGAATCAGTTTGGAATTCTCTGCTCGACTGAAGGACCTTTACAGATACTTGCATGTGTGGGGTACAGAGATGAGGCAGTCATTCAAAAATCATGTTAAACACTATTATTGCACACAGAGTGAGTCCATGCAACTTATTATGTGACTTGTTAAGCACATTTTTACTCTTGAACGTATTTAGGCATGCCATAACAAAGGGTTGAATACTTTCGGAAAAAATAATTCCACTTTGACATGATGGGATATTGTGTGTAGGCCAGTGACCAAAAATCTCAATTTAATCAGTGTGAATACTTTCTGAAGGCACTATATATGCACATTTGAGTATTTGTTATTTAAATACTTATTTTCTGTGTATTTGAGTATTTTCAAACAATTTCCTATAAATAGCCCACTATTTGAAATTATTTTCAAATTCCTGGGTTAAATGCATGGGAGTGTATCAGATACTTTCCAAGTGTATTTCCAAATGCATTGCAATATTCAACTACTTGTCATAAAAAAATAAAATAATCTAAATACTTACTTCCAAATGTCTTTGAAAGTAATGAAATAGCCTAAATAGTATTTGAACCCAGGTCTGGTTCGACCGCATTCCACCAGTTGTCTCATTGACAAAAACAACAATCAGAGAGAATGCTCCGAGGCAGAGTCAAGGGCAAGTAAGAAATGGATGTACAAGAAGAAGAGAAAGACCGAAAGGGTAGGGTGACAGAAGAGGGGTGGGAGATAAGGGTGACAGAAGAGGGGTGGGAGATAAGGGTGACAGAAGAGGGTTGGGAGATAAGGGTGTGAGGAAAGAAATTGATTGACAGAAAATAATGAAAACAACTTGAGGTTAGTCTTTCCAGGTACTGGTAGAACATATTGTTTTAGATTGAACCTCCCTCCCTGGCCTAGCCCAAACCAACACCCCAACTATTTCCTATTGCTCCTGACCTACAGTGCCTTCAGAAAGTATTCACACTCGTTGACTTTTTCCACATTTTGTTGTGTTACAGCCTGAATTTAAAATGGATTAAATTGAGATTTTTTTTGTCAAAGTGGAATTATGTTTTTGGACATATTTACAAATTAATAAAAAATGAAAGGCTGAAATATCTTGAGTCTAAGTATTCAACCCCTTTGTTATGGCATGCCTAAATAGGTTTAGAAGTAAACATTTGCTTAACAAGTCACATAATAAGTTGCATTGACTCATTCTGTGTGCAATAATAGTGTTTAACATGATTTCTGAATTACTATCATCTCTGTACCCCACACATGCATACAATTATCTGTAAGGTCCCTCAGTCGAGCAGTGAACTTAAAAACACAGATTCAACCACAAAGACCAGGGAGGTTTCCAATTCCTCATAAAGAAGGGCACCTATTGGTAGATGGGTAAAAAATAAAAAGACATTGAATATCCCTTTTAGCATGGTGAAGTTATTCATTACACTTTGGATGGTGTGTCAATACACCCAGTCACTACAAAGTTACAGGCGTCCTTCCTAACTCAGTTGCTGGAGAGGAAGGAAACCGCTCAGGGATTTCACCATGAGGCCAATGGTGACTTTTTTAAATAGTTAGAGTTTAATGGCTGTGATGGAAGAAAACTGAGGATGGATCAACAACATTGTAGTTCTCCACAATACTAACCTAAATGAAAAGAAGGAAGCCTGTAAAAAGGGTGAGAAGAAGGAAGCCTGTACATGCATCCTGTTTGCAATAAGGCTCTAAAGTAAAACTGCAAAAAATGTGGCAAACAAATTAACTTTATGTCCTGAATACAAAGCGTTATGTTTGGGGCAAATCCAACACAACACATCACTGAGTACCACTCTTCATGTTTTCAAGCATGGTGGTGGCTGCATCATGTTATGGGTATGCTTGTCATCGGCAAGGACTAGGGTGTTTATGTTAAAAATAAACGGAATAGAGCTAAGCACAGGTGAAGTCCTAGAGGGAAAACCTGGTTCAGTCTGCTTTCGAACAGACATTGGGGAGACAAATTCACCTTTCAGCAGGACAATAACCTAAAACATAAGCCAAATACTGTAAGAAATGGATTTACAAGTGAGCGAGTGAGAGTTACTTACCAAGACGACATTGAATGTTCCTGAGTAGCATAGTTATAGTTTTTACTTAGATCAGCTTGAAAATATATGTCAAGACTTGAAAATGGCTGTCTAGCAATGATCAACAACCAACTTGACAGAGCTTGAAGAATTTTTTTAAGAGTAATGTGCAACTATTGTACAATCCAGGTGTGCAAAGCTCTTATAGACTTACCCAGAAAGACTCACAACTGTAATCGCTGCCCAAGGTGATTCTGACATGTATTGACTCAGGGGTGTGAATACTGATTCTAACATGTATTGACTCAGGGGTGTGAATACTTATGTAAATTAAATACTGTATTTCTGTATTTCATTTTCAATAAATGTTAAAACATTTGTAAAAACATTTTTTCACTTTGTCATTATGGGGTGTACTGTATGTAGATTTGGTGAGATTTTTTATTTTATTTAATCAATTTTGAATTCGGGCTGTAACACAACAACATGTGGAATGAGTCAAGGGGTATGAATACTTTCTCAAGGCCTGTATATATCCCCTGTTCTTTATCTTTCTCTCCCTTGCTCTCTCTTTCTTATTTTAATTATATTTTCTCTCTATCCCTCAACTGTCCCATTTTTACCTCTCTCACTCGCTCACTTTTTGCCCCTCTGTTTCATACCTCCACTGTGATGTAACACACTGTGCCGAACATATTTTCCTTATGCAACACACACACACACACACACACAGAGGCCCCAGTCATTTGCTGCATCGTTGTTTGTCAATGCACTTCTCTTTGACACAAGCACAGAGTAGTTCACATTTCTCTGCCCCATCTGTCAATATGGCCTTTATTTAAGTAAGATGACTCTTGTTATGGTTTAGCACCCCAAACATGCCTTCTGATATGCTAAAAAATAGAAAACAGAAGAAGGAAGTAATTTCATCCATCGCCTGACTCCTCTGTGACTATATATAGGCAGAGGAGCTGTGGAGGGACAACATGTCTACAGATACTTTTAACTCAGTCTCTCACACACATACACACACACAAACACGCACGCTTACACGCACATACACACTCTTGCTCTTTCTCTCTCATGCTAACACGCACACAAATAATCATGCAGCATTATAATTAATGGACGATTGTGTAGGGGTTGATAAATTTTTTTGTCAGGGCAAATCAGTTCTGACATTTTAAAGTGTAAATTACAAACTTTAGAATCATTTTTAAACCTCTAATACACTACAGGTGTGCATTTCTTGCTGTGCAGGAAATGTCCTGCAACAACCGGCTGATCAAATGAAGATCTTCCGTCTGTATGGTGGTGAGGAGGCTATGTTCTCCAATCTATACTTTCACAGTGCTTTGGCCGTGCTTCTTTCATTTGGAGCTGACCTTTCCCCTACTTCATTTTATGTGCAGTTTTGCCCAGTTACTGTCTCCCTCATACACTGTCTCATTATACCCAGTACTTTCTCCTTATGCTCCATACTGTGTCTGACTTTCACTTTGGCCTATTAATGGTCTCTCCTGTTAAATCCGCTGCATTTGAACTGCACAAATCAAATCACATTTTATTTGTCACATACACGTGTTTAGCAGATGTTATTGCAGGTGTAGCGACATATACCCAATACACACAAATCTAGTAAGGAATGGAATTTAAGAATATATACATATATGGACAAGCAATGACAGAGCGGCATGGACTAAGATACAGTAGAATATAGAATAGACTACAGTATATACATATGAGATGAGTAGTGCAAGATATGTAAACATTATTAAAGTGACTAGTGTTCCATTTCTTAAAGTGGCCAGTGATTTCAATAGGCAGCAGCAGCCTCTAATGTGCTAGTGATGGCTATTTAACAGTCTGATGGCCTTGAGATAGAAGCTGTTTTGCATTCTCTCGGTCCCAGCTTTGATGCACCTGTACTGACCTCACCTTCTGGATGATAGCGGGGTGAACAGGCACTGGCTCGGGTGGTTGATGTCCTTGATTATCTTTTTGGCCTTCCTCTGACATCGGGTGCTGTAGGTGTCTTGGAGGGCGGGTAGTTTGCTCCCGGTAATGCGTTCGGCAGACCGCACCACCCTCTGGAGAGCCCTGCGGTTGCAGGTGGTGCAGTTGCCGTACCAGGCGGTGATACAGCCCGACAGGATGCTCTCAATTGTGCATCTGTAAAAGTTTGTGAGGGTTTTAGGTGCCAAGCCACATTTCTTCAGCCTCCTGAGGTTGAAGAGGCTCTGTTGCGCCTTCTTCACCACACTGTCTGCATGGGTGGACCATTGCAGTTTGTCAGTGATGTGGGGATTTGTAGTTCTGAGATGGTCTGTTGCAGAGTTTTCTGCTATCCGTTTAAGTCTATGGTAATTGAAAGTAAACCCAATGGGTTAAAGTTGCTCCATTGTACTACAGTGCATGATGGGTGCAAGAGTCTCTCTTCTCCTCCCCTCCCCTCCCCCTGGCTAGCTGGTGTGGTGTTAGTGGAAAGGAAGATGACCATCTGCTGCCCCAGTTTCCCAGTGACTGGACAACAGCTTTACAGCCTTCCCTTATGGCACCGTTCCACTTGTCATTGTCTGCCTGCCTGACTGTGTGTATGTGTGCGTGCTAGAGGGAGACCGAGTGCATATGAGTGTGTTTGTGTCATTGTGTGTGTGTCTGTGCACACTGTGTCTACCTCGAGGAGGCCCTTGGCTGTATTGTGTTAGTGTTTCCTGTGGGACTCCCATAAAGAACCCACCCATCCACAGTGCTGCAGTCTTTACACTGAGCCATGGAGCCTGTACACTGGCCTTCAGGAAAGGTAAACATAAGGGCCTCTGCTTTATTCACCTCGCTCTAGTGCAGCAAATGAATGCGCTTCTTCGAGGCGCCGCTACAGCCTGGGGTTCGATCCCACGCTGTGTCATAGCGGCCCGTGACGGGGAGCCCCGTCGGGCGGCACACAATTGGCCCAGTGCCGTCCAGGTTAGGGGAGGGTTTTGCAGGGGGCTTTCCTTGGCTCTTCGCGCTCTAGCGACTCCTTGTGGGTCAGGGCGGGCGCCTGCAAGCTGACTTCGGCGGTCAGTCGAATGGTGTTTCCTCCGACACATTGGTACGACTGACATCCGGGTTAAGCGAGCAGTGTGTTAAGAAGCAGCACAGCTTGGCGGGTCATGTTTCGGAGGACGCATGTCTCATCCTTCGCCTCTCCCAAGCCCATTGGGAAGTTGCAGCGATGAGACAAGGTCGTAACTACCAATTGGATATCACAAAATTGTGGAGAAAATGGGGTGAAATTACGACAAAAATAAATAAGAGAATGCGATTCTGAGTCAAGATCACTTTCTGAGTCAAAATGCAAGCCAAGATCTACCCCTCAGATTTTTTTTAAAACATCACTTAAAAAACATACGCCTATGCAACATTATCCAATTAAAAACAGTTCTGTAGCAATGAGGTTTGTGCAGTAGGCTATAGGCCTAATACCTTATCGCTGCATATTGGCTTTGCTTGAATTGCCCTTCCAATTTTGTTATTCTCAGACCATTTTGAAATTAAAATGTAGGTATATGATCACACTGGTAATAGATAATGTATTGTATTACTTGTGAAGCACAGCTGAGTGACTTTTTACTGGACTGATGGCCTGTATCTGATGGTCAGTCTGAGGGGAAGGAGGGAGCAGTGGTGAGGCTGACTGATGGCCTGTATCTGATGGTCAGTCTGAGGGGAGGGAGGGAGCAGTGGTGAGGCTGACTGATGGCCTGTATCTGATGGTGAGTCTGAGGGGAGGGAGGGAGCAGTGGTGAGGCTGACTGATGGCCTGTATCTGATGGTCAGTCTGAGGGGAGGGAGGGAGCAGTGGTGAGGCTGACTGATGGCCTGTATCTGATGGTGAGTCTGAGGGGAGGGAGGGAGCAGTGGTGAGGCTGACTGATGGCCTGTATCTGATGGTGAGTTTGAGGGGAGGGAGGGAGCAGTGGTGAGGCTGACTGATGGCCTGTATCTGATGGTGAGTCTGAGGGGAGGGAGGGAGCAGTGGTGAGGCTGACTGATGGCCTGTATCTGATGGTGAGTCTGAGGGGAGGGAGGGAGCAGTGGTGAGGCTGACTGATGGCCTGTATCTGATGGTCAGTCTGAGGGGAGGGAGGGAGCAGTGGTGAGGCTGACTGATGGCCTGTATCTGATGGTCAGTCTGAGGGGAGGGAGGGAGCAGTGGTGAGGCTGACTGATGGCCTGTATCTGATGGTGAGTCTGAGGGGAGGGAGGGAGCAGTGGTGAGGCTGACTGATGGCCTGTATCTGATGGTCAGTCTGAGGGGAGGGAGGGAGCAGTGGTGAGGCTGACTGATGGCCTGTATCTGATGGTGAGTCTGAGGGGAGGGAGGGAGCAGTGGTGAGGCTGACTGATGGCCTGTATCTGATGGTGAGTTTGAGGGGAGGGAGGGAGCAGTGGTGAGGCTGACTGATGGCCTGTATCTGATGGTGAGTCTGAGGGGAGGGAGGGAGCAGTGGTGAGGCTGACTGATGGCCTGTATCTGATGGTGAGTCTGAGGGGAGGGAGGGAGCAGTGGTGAGGCTGACTGATGGCCTGTATCTGATGGTCAGTCTGAGGGGAGGGAGGGAGCAGTGGTGAGGCTGACTGATGGCCTGTATCTGATGGTCAGTCTGAGGGGAGGGAGGGAGCAGTGGTGAGGCTGACTGATGGCCTGTATCTGATGGTGAGTCTGAGGGGAGGGAGGGAGCAGTGGTGAGGCTGACTGATGGCCTGTATCTGATGGTGAGTCTGAGGGGAGGGAGGGAGCAGTGGTGAGGCTGACTGATGGCCTGTATCTGATGGTGAGTCTGAGGGGAGGGAGGGAGCAGTGGTGAGGCTGACTGATGGCCTGTATCTGATGGTGAGTCTGAGGGGAGGGAGGGAGCAGTGGTGAGGCTGCCTGATGGTCTGTATCTGATGGTGAGTCTGAGGGGAGGGAGGGAGCAGTGGTGAGGCTGACTGATGGCCTGTATCTGATGGTGAGTCTGAGGGGAGGGAGGGAGCAGTGGTGAGGCTGCCTCTCACCCGCTCTCCCTCCGCTGAGAAAAGGGGACATGGTCTTCCAGCTGATGGCGAAAGTCAAGTCGCACTGCATTATTTCTGCCTCATGCACCAATTCATATTGTTGCTCCTATGACCAGAGAAAGTGAAATATTCCTCTATTATTAAAAAAGACACAAGCCCGGGGCCATATGGTGCCTCTACAGGTGATGGACAGACAGACACCTCAGTAGGTGAATACAGACAGACAGATCATGCCCCTGTAGGTGATCCAGACTTAGTTGGGCTGGTGGAGGATGGAGAATATTCCCCTCTAGCCCACACAGTTCTATTCAAGTCCAATGTCTACATAAAGACAGACAGCAATAGGGCTTACAGTATGCTGTTGGCAACAACAAGAAAAGGCCTAGGTTAGAAACTACAACAAAATATCTACAGTATGTGATAATGAGAGACATGCAAGGGGTTATGGAAAAAACACACCCAAAATACAAATAGATCTCACACTGTAACCCCCAGATATTCTATTCACACCTCTCTACTTAGCCGCTGTGTCTCACATTTGTTTTTCTCTGTTAAGTTTTTTTTCTTCACTTCTGTGCTGTAACTTGTTATTGAGAAAGTGACATTGCAACCTGTTTCTCCTCTTTTCTTTATCTCTCTGTCTGCCTCTCTCTCTGTCTGTCTCTCTCTCTGTCTGTCTGTCTGTCTGTCTGTCTGTCTCTCTCTGTCTCTCTGTCTGTCTCTCTCTCAGTCTGTCTGTCTCTCTCTGTCTCTCTCTCTGTCTCTCTCTCTGTCTCTCTCTCTGTCTCTCTCTCTGTCTCTCTCTCTGTCTGTCTCTCTGTCTCTCTGTCTCTGTCTCTGTCTCTCTCTCTCTCTGTCTCTCTGTCTGTCTCTCTCTCTGTCTCTCTCTCTCTCTCTCTCTCTCTCTCTCTGTCTCAATGGGCTTTATTGGCATGGGAAACATATGTTTACATTGCCAAAGCAAGTGAAATAAATAATAAACAAAGTGAAATAAACAATCAGAATTTAACAGTAAACATTACTCTCACAAAAGTTTCAAATTAATAGAGACATTTCAAAATAAATAGACAGATAAATATAGTTTGTATTTACAATGGTGTTTGTGCTTCAATGGTTGCCCTCTTTTTGTGGCGACAGGTCACAAATCTTGCTGCTGTGATGGCGCACTGTGGTATTTCACCTAATAGATACAGGAGTTTATCAAAATTGGATGTGTTTTCAAATTCTTTGTTGGTCTGTGTAATCTGAGGGTAATATGTGTCTCTAATATGGTCATACATTTGGCATGAGGTTCGGAAGTGCAGCTCAGTTTCCACCTCATTTTGTGGGCAGTGGGCACATAGCCTGTCTTCTCTCGAAAGCCGGGTCTGCCTATGTCTCTCGCTTTCTCTCTCTCTCTCTCTCTCTCTCTCTCTCTGTCGGTGAGAAGGTGAAAGCGTGGGCGGTTTGAGATACAGGGCTCAGTTGCTCATTATGTTGACGACATCCTTGTCAGTCTGATGGCTCGCTCTTCTGTTAGTGATGAAACCTCTGACTACCTTCTGTTAGCTCTATGTTTTGGCACTGGAGAGTATTGGATTTCATAGATGTGAACTTTGTATAACTTAAGCAATGTTTCTCCTATATGCATTTAGCAGCATCGCACCGCCGCTGCTAAATCGTGGCCTCCACTGCCCAAAAAAAGATTTTTCGGGATGGTAAAAGTTTTCAGTGTAAACTTAAACCACTAAAACCAGATATAAAGGATGTAGAAAAGATAATGGAGCTATATATTTTTTTATCACTGAGATCATGCACATTTGACTGTATATGATATATGTGGGCTCATAATATTTTTAGTTGCCCAGTGCATTTGAATCCTAATCTTTAGTCAAGGACAGGATATGGGAGCCTCATAGACTGCATGCATCACTGCCATTGTTCTGAGGTCGTATTGAATGACAGAAATTGCTTGCATGGCAAATAGTTCGTACTTCTGCTTGGCCAGCTGTGCTTGCGAGTGTGTATGTCTCTTCTCTTTTATTACCTGTGGCTAATCTCTCAGCCTGTCACATGACTTCATGGCATGACCGTTTTATTAGTGGTTTCTGGTTTCAATACCGCAGCACAATAACATGCTGGGGACAGAGAGAGAGAGGAGTGGAAGAGCGGGGTGAGGGGGTGAAGAGAGGATTTTGTGGAGGAGTGGTAATGGAGTCTGGGTGATTTAGGGATGGGGAGAGGAGGTGAGGGGGAGGACAGGATGATTGTGGTTTGTGGGGGAGGGAGAAGGGAAGGTTGAAACCTGAGAGGGAAATCTGCTTGAGCCCTTCAATCAGTCACTCTGACAGGAGTTTATCCTCCGATAGGCTGCCTATTGACCGAAGAGATCTTTGTCCTAACTGAGAATGTGTGTGTGCATGTAAATGTGTCTGTCTTTTCCATGTTACAAGTGTGTGCGCCTCAGGTGTGTGGGTGCACAGTCATTGATTTTCAAATAGGAAGTGGCTAGTTATTGATTCTCTGGGACAATGATGTCACTCCAGACTAATGGTACACAGTGTTTGCTTACCCATGAGGTTCTCCATCTCTCGCTCTCACTGTCGGAAAAACCCTTCTCCTCCTCTCTCCCTCCATCCTTGTTATGGTCATAGAGGTAAGTCTATTAAAGTCCAGTTTCTTCTCCTCTCCTGCTTGTATGGTCCTGTTATTGATTAACCACAGGGCAAACATCTCAACCACAGCCCACGCCATCAGAGGAATGCTCAACCGACCGACCACACACACACACACACACACACACCACAATGGTCAGAGTCAGACCTGGGCCATGAAGTCCAGAGTGAGTGAGACGTTTCACCAGCCAGTCCCTTATTCTCTAAATCTCATGTCCTGAGAGTCAAGGTATTACTGTTGTTTTGTGAATAGAGCTAGACATGGAAGACTCATAGACTCTGTCATCCATGAGACACCATGTCAGTTGTACTAAACCTTACCTGGGTCAACATGTTTGTCTGAACAAATCTGTTTTTCCAAAATAGCCTCGGCAGTATGTTTATGCATAAATATACCACAAATGTAACATAAATGTCCCATACATATACCATAAATGTACCAAACTACCCGCCCTCCAAGACACCTACAGCACCCGATGTCACAGGAAGGCCAAAAAGATCATCAAGGACATCAACCACTTGAGCCACTGCCTGTTCACCCCGCTATCATCCAGAAGGCGAGGTCAGTACAGGTGCATCAAAGCTGGGACCGAGAGAATGAAAAACAGCTTCTATCTCAAGGCCATCAGACAGTTAGATAGCCATCACTAGCACATTAGAGGCTGCTGCTGCCTATTGAAATCACTGGCCACTTTAAGAAATGGAACACTAGTCACTTTAATGTTCTATAATATTCTACTGTATCTTAGTCCATGCCGCTCTGTCATTGCTTGTCCATAAATGTATATATTCTTAAATTCCATTCCTTACTAGATTTGTGTGTATTGGGTATATGTTGTGAAATTGTTAGATATTACTTGTTAGATATTACTGCACTGTTGGAGCTAGAAGCACAAACATTTCGCTACACCCACAATAACATCTGCTAAACACGTGTATGTGACAAATCAATTTGATTTGATTTGAATTACCTTTTGGACTAGCATTTCTGTCTAGCATGTATGTAAGCATCATTATCTTGTCCATACTGTGCTTTTTTGTGTGTTCTTGGCAAACTTATGTTTTGTGTTGATTGTTCAGGTTAAGCAGTAGGGCTGGGAATTGCCAGGGACCTCACGATACGATATTATCATGATACTTAGGTGCCGATACAATATGTATTTTGCGATTCTCACGATTCTATATGTATTGCGATTCGATACTGTGATTTTATTGTGATTCGATGTTCCAAACATATTGCTCACCATATGTCTGGTGCAGAGGGACAAGAGTTAGCCATGAGAAAACACGTTTTCATCAGTCATGGAAATAAGTGCTGAAAATGAATTGGCTCCCTATTTAAAAAGAAGATGGAGAACAAGCTATGAAGGAAAAATACTGGAGTTTTGGTGCAGGAACAGCCAACTAACGCAAAAATAATATTGCGACATTGTCAAAACGATATGATATATTGTCAAAAAATATCCCAATATGTAACTATCGATTTCCCCTGTTCACTATTGAACAGTACATGGTCATGTAATGCACTTGTGTGAATTTAGGGAAGTAAATGCATAGCAGACTGCAGATGGTGCGTGTGTACATGCAATGTTTGTGTGTGTTTGGTACTTATGATATTCCCTTGGAAAAAGTGAGTCAGAACATTCAGCTCTTTATACTGTAAATACCACTGTTGAGTAAACTCTACCACTATAGGACATTTAAAGAGGATATAGAGGGAGGGGGGGGGGGGAAGCTAGTCACAGTGAGAGATGGGGACCCTTACGAAGGGAGGGAGTGAAAGATGAGAGACAATAAGACATGAGATGGATAGATAGAGGGCCTCAGCTGTTACAGCCAGTACATTTCCCTCCCTCCATATTTGATGTGTGGAAATATTTAGGGGATGAAGAGGGAAAGAGAGGGAGAGAGGACAGAACTGGGTTGAGGTTCTGCTCGACCAAACAGGCATTTCATAAACAAGTCAATATTAACAGGTCCGTTCTGGCCGTGGTGTGCCCTTCTAACAGGGCTCTGCCAGTGGTTTTGTTCAGCCCACCGGTAGCCAGTAGGTCTGCGATGTGTTGCATCAGACTGTCTGTGTGTGTGTCTGTCTGTCCGCTGCCCAGTATGTCAGTCATTCATATTCAGTGGAAAGGATTAGGCCTGGACGTCCCTCTCATACCTGCACTCTTTCACACTTCCATAATGTGCTATAGTAAGACCTGTCCAATACTCCAACCTTGAAGTTGATCACCTCATGCCTGCTCCTCTCCCAGTCCCGCTCTCTCATACAAAGAGTTAATTGACACTGTCCTTGTTTTTCTTTCCTTTAACCGTATGAGCAATCAGATGAGCCTGATAACGCCCTAGTTGTTATGTACGGGCTGGCAGAGCAGAGAGGTTCAGGTTCATGGAGTTTTATAGAAGTTATGAGGTGTTATTACCTATGATTTAGTGACACACTAACTCACATTAGTGTTGGAACATTGGCCGATGGTGAGCTGTTTTTTTTTACTGTGGTGTGGCCTTGTTGTTTGTGGAGTTGGAGAGAGTTAGGGGAGTGAATCATTGTCTATCAGGTGAGGGGTTGGATCTGTTATCAAATCAAAATCAAATAAAATGTTATTGGTCACATACACATATTTAGCAGATGTTATTGCGGGTGTAGCGAAATACTTGTGTTCCTAGCTCCAACAGTGCAGTAGTATCTAACAATTCACAACAATACACAAATCTAAAAGTAAAATAATGGAATTAAGAAATATATAAATATTAGGATGAGCAATGTCGGAGTGGCATTGACTAAAATACAGTAGAATAGAATACAGTATATACATATGAGATGAGTAAAGCAGTATGTACACATTATTAAAGTGACTAGTGTTCCATTATTAAAGTGTCCAGTGATTCCATGTTTTATGTACAGTGGGGAGAACAAGTATTTGATACACTGCCGATTTTTCAGGTTTTCCTACTTACAAAGCATGTAGAGGTCTGTAATTTTTACCATAGGTACACTTCAACTGTGAGAGACGGAATCTAAAACAAAAATCCAGAAAATCACATTGTATGATTTTTAAGTAATTAATTTGCATTTTATTGCGTGACATAAGTATTTGATCACCTACCAACCAGTAAGAATTCCGGCTCTCACAGACCTGTTAGTTTTTCTTTAAGAAGCCCTCCTGTTCTCCACTCATTACCTGTATTAACTGCACCTGTTTGAACTCATTACCTGTATAAAAGACACCTGTCCACACACTCAATCAAACAGACTCCAACCTCTCCACAATGGCCAAGACCAGAGAGCTGTGTAAGGACATCAGGGATACAATTGTAGACCTGCACAAGGCTGGGATGGGCTACAGGACAATAGGCAAGCAGCTTGGTGAGAAGGCAACAACTGTTGGCGCAATTATTAGAAAATGGAAGAAATTCAAGATGACGGTCAATCAACCTCGGTCTGGGGCTCCATGCAAGATCTCACCTCGTGGGATATCAATGATCATGAGGAAGGTGAGGGATCAGCCCAGAACTACACGGCAGGACCTGGTCAATGACCTGAAGAGAGCTGGGACCACAGTCTCAAAGGAAACCATTAGTAACACACTACGCCGTCATGGATTAAAATCCTGCAGTGCACGCAAGGTCCCCCTGCTCAAGCCAGCGCATGTCCAGGCCCGTCTGAAGTTTGCCAATGACCATCTGGATGATCCAGAGGAGGAATGGGAGAAGGTCATGTGGTCTGATGAGACAAAAATAGAGCTTTTTGGTCTAAACTCCACTCGCCGTGTTTGGAGGAAGAAGAAGAATGAGTACAACCCCAAGAACACCATCCCAACCGTGAAGCATGGAGGTGGAAACATCATTCTTTGGGGATGCTTTTCTGCAAAGGGGACAGGACGACTGCACCGTATTTAGGGGAGGATGGATGGGGCCATGTATCGCGAGATCTTGGCCAACAACCTCCTTCCCTCAGTAAGAGCATTGAAGATGGGTCGTAGCTGGGTCTTCCAGCATGACAACGACCCGAAACACACAGCCAGGGCAACTAAGGAGTGGCTCCGTAAGAAGCATCTCAAGGTCCTGGAGTGGCCTAGCCAGTCTCCAGACCTGAACCCAATAGAAAATCTTTGGAGGGAGCTGAAAGTCCGTATTGCCCAGCGACAGCCCCGAAACCTGAAGGATCTGGAGAAGGTCTGTATGGAGGAGTGGGCCAAAATCCCTGCTGCAGTGTGTGCAAACCTGGTCAAGACCTACAGGAAACGTATGATATCTGTAATTGCAAACAAAGGTTTCTGTACCAAATATTAAGTTCTGCTTTTCTGGTGTATCAAATACTTATGTCATGCAATAAAATGAAAATTAATTACTTAAAAATCATACAATGTGATTTTTTGGATTTTTGTTTTAGATTCCGTCTCTCACAGTTGAAGTGTACCTATGATAAAAATGACAGACCTCTACATGCTTTGTAAGTAGGAAAACCTGCAAAATCGGCAGTGTATCAAATACTTGTTCTCCCCACTGTATATAGGGCAGCAGCCTCTAAGGTGCAGGGTTGAGTAACCGGGTGGTAGCCGGCTAGTGATGGCTATCTAACAGTCGGATGCCCTGTTTTTCAGTCTCTCGGTCCCAGCTTTGATGCACCTGTACTGACCTCGCCTTCTGGATGATAGTGGGGTGAACACGCCGTGGCTTGTGTGGTTGATGTCCTTGATGGTCTTTTAGGCCTTCCTGTGACATCGGGTGCTGTAGGTGTCCTGAAGGGCAGGCAGTGTGCCCCCGGTGATGCGTTGGGCAGACCGCACCACCCTCTGGAGAGCCCTGCGGTTGCGGGCGGTGCAGTTGCCGTACCAGGCGGTGATACAGCCCGACAGGATGCTCTCAATTGTGCATCAATTGTGCAGGTAGGAAGGCTTATGAAGGGTTATTATAATCTTATCAGGGATGTGTTGGTCGGGGTCCCGGTGGTGAGCTGACTCATTTCTGCCCAGTCAGCAAAGTCTGGTTCTCACCAACCAAAAACAACAGCTGGTAATGACTGCCATGAGGCACGCAGCAACTGGAGCAGGGGTTGTATAGTTTGGAGCTGCATGTTGCATCTCACTGATCTGTCAGTTTTGTCTCTCCCCCAATGGTCAAGGTTAGAGTTTTGGGATGGATAACTGACCCCAGATCTTTGTTTATGTTTCTTTACCATGTGCACCCTCTTCCTCTTAAACTTCACTGGTCCTTGAACTTTACCCTTTGAACTCTTTCCTGCACCCCTCTGCAGCGAAACACAGTGGTATCTTCCACAGTTCTCAGAGCTGAACCCTGTGAATCACCGAACTCCGGAAGAGGAGATCAGGGGGAGTTAGAGGGGGGTTGGGGTTATGTTAGCACACATCATACAGAGGAGGAAAGGGTTTTGGAAGGTTTTTTTTCTCTTTTGTTTTAGATTCCTCCCTCCTCTCTACCCTCACTGCAATATTTTACTTTTTTGTGCTCTTTGCTCCATGGAGTTCCGCTCCACTTCATGGAATCCAGGGAAAGCGGTTTCCTCCTGGTGTCCGTGTGCGTTTGTCCTGGGCTGGGGCCCGTTGCTCTCAACCGCGCCTCTCAGCTCAGGAAAGCCGGCGCTTGGTGAGCCTGGGGCACTCTGATAGCATGCCAGAATAAACACACATCAGAGAGGGGAGGAAGAGGGAGAGTGGAGAAAAGGAGAGGGAGTGGGAGTAGAGGGAGGATTAGAGGAGAGGATTTAAACTCTGGTTTATATAATGTCAGTGGTTCCCAGGTTATCTCACCTGTTGCTCTTTGAGTTAATGACTTTCAGAAAAATGCATGAATCAATTCTCACTGGTAATTATTGTTGTTAGGTTACATAGAAGACCACTGATCGACAGCAACATACAGGTAACTGACAAAATAAAGGAAACCCCAACATTTTACATATTTAACTGACACTCTTCTCCAGAGTGACTTACAGGAGCAATTAGGGTTAAGTGCCTTGCTCAAGGGAACATCGACAGATTCTTCACCTAGTCGGCTCTGGGATTTGAACCTGCAACGTTCTGGTTACTGGCCCAACGCTTTTAACCACTAGGCTACCTGCCGCCCCAACATAGTGTCTTAATAGGGTGTTGGGCCACCACGTGCCAGAATGGCTTCAATGCATCTTGGCAAGTGTATTTAACTCTATCAGAGGGATGCAACATCATTCTTCCACAAGAAATTCCATCCTTTGGTGTTTTGTTGATGGTGGTGGAAAACGCTGTCTCAGGCGCTGCTCCAGAATCTCCCAGAAGTGTTCAGTTGGGATGAGATCTGGTGACTGAGACGGCCATGGCATATGTTTTCATGCTCATCAAACCATTCAGTGGCCACTCATGCCCTGTGGATGGAGGCATTGTCATCCTATGGGGGCATAGCCATGGTAGCCAAAATAATGGCCTGCCCAGCATTTCTATAAATGACCTTAAACATGATGGGATGTTAATTGCTTAAGTAACTCAGCAGCCACACCTGTGTGGAAGCACCTGCTTTCAATATACTTTGTATCCGTCATTTACTCAAGTCTTTCCATTATTTTGGCAGTTACCTGTAGAACTCAAGGCTCACCATCTCTAGGTATACAATATAGCTATACAGCTACACAAACAAAGAAAAGCAAGCAATTGAGTTACAATTTTGAACAATGTGACATGCTTGACATTGTTGAAGCATAAAGTCCAACTGTCCTGAACTTCAAAGTGGACATGGATGGGGACGACTTCAACACCATCATTAAGTTTGCCGATTACACAGCAGTGGTAGGCCTGATCACCGACAACGACGAGACAGCCTATAGGGAGGAGGTCAGAGACCTGGCCGTGTGGTGCCAGGACAACAACCTCTCCCTCAATGTGATCCAGACAAATGATTGTGGACTACAGGAAAAAAACAGAGGACTGAGCACGCCCCCATTCTCAACGGGGCTGTAGTGGAGCAGGTTGAGAGCTTCAAGTTCCTTGGTACAGTACATCACTGGGGCCAAGCTTCCTGCCAGCCAGGACCTCTATACCAGGCGGTGTCAGAGGAAGGCCCTAAAAATGGTAAAAGACTCCAGCCACCCTAGTCATAGACTGTTCTCTCTGCTACCGCACGGCAAGCGGTACCGGAGCGCCAAGTCTAGGTCCAAGAAGCTTCTAATCAGCTTCTACCCCCAAGCTATAAGACTCCTGAACATCTAATCAAATTGCCCCCCCCCCCCCCCCCCTTACGCTGCTGCTACTCTGTTTATTATCTATGCATAGTCACTTTAATAACTCTACCTACATGTACATATTACCTCGACTAACCGGTGCCCCCGCACATTGACTCTGTACCGGTACCCCCTGTATATAGCCTCGCTATTGTTATTTTTACTGCTGCTTTTTAATTATTTGTTACTTTTATTTCGTATTATTTTATAAGAAATTTTTTTTGGGTATTCTTTCTTAAAGCTGCATTGTTGGTTAAGGGCTTGTAAGTAAGCATTTCACTGTAAGGTCTACACCTGTTGTATTCGGCGCATGTGACAAATACAATTTGATTTGATTTGAGGGTTAACTGTGCATTGTTATGCCAAGTCTTAGCCGTTATGTTAACTGCTTAGTGATCGAATGGACTGGCTCGAACCAAGAGTGTTGTTTGAAGAGTGGGAGAGCGACAGAGGGAGGGGAAAAGAGAAGGGGAAAGAGGAGAATAGAGGAAAAGGGGAGGTATACCTACTTTTCACTGTTTGCAAATGAACAAGAGTCAACTGTAGTGTATTTGTATGTATATATTGTGTTGATTTATCTCCTGTCCATTAAGTTTAAACAGACGTTACCGACTACTAGAGCGCCTCAACTCTAAACAGCATGCAAAGACCAAGAGAAACAAAGTCGCATAAGGAATATGCTTGCTGCATACACCTCACTGTTGATGTGGCGAAGAGATGTGGGCTGTTTTTGTGAAACCGCTCTAGGTTAAGCTGCGGATAGAAGTCTACCTGTTACTCCCCCCATGCACACACACACCAACACACACTTGTATACACTCTCACACTCAAAACAGCTCTTAAAAACTTGCCGGGAGAATTAGTTAGCAGAGTGAAAAGTTAGTAAAACTCTCTCTCGATTTAGACCAGATATGCTTGTGCACACCACGTCATGCTCTAGCAAAACTTTTTTCTTCTTTTTTTTAACTAGAGGAACAAGAGGGGGAGAGCGAGAGAAACGATTGGACCCTGTAAATGTTGTTCTGGCTTGTGATTGGTGAAAGCCTGTTGCTAGGCTTATGTCATTGTGCGAGAGGGAGTTTTTTGCTTCCTCTCTCTGCTAAGTGAAAGGTCAGGTTTGAACTGGTTAGGAGGACTTCTACCACTTGTTGAACATCCCCACAGTTTTGTGATTTTATCTGGCTCTCTTCTATTTTCATCGCATGTTAAAAACACTGCAGCCACTTCTGGTGCACAGCTTTAGCTTTTGGCTTCTGCTCTCTCTCGTTTTCTCTCTTTTAATCCCTTTGACTTTTTATCCTCTTTTATTGGTAAAAGCAGCTAAAAAGTTTGCAGTTAAAAGAAAAATAATTGCTTTGTTTGCCTCAATTGCCTTCTTCTAAACTTTTCTTGAACTTTTTTCCCAAAATGCCCAAGTGTTTAAATTCTGTTTTACAGACTCTCATAAAAAATATATTTATAAAGTAGGTACAAAAGCACACACTATCATGTTACATATTTACATGTATTATACACGTTAATTATATTGTAATTACTTTTGTCAAAGTTAAGGGAATGATACTGAAATTCCTCTCTACATTCTCTTATGGAGTTGTTGTCCTTTTATGTCAATTGAATTTCAAGTTGAGAGGGATCAACATTTCAGAATTCTAACCGGAGCTTGAACTTGTGACTGGACTGATGTTTGCTCTTGTTGTTTGTTTATTCAGGGCCCACTCGAATCTTAATTACTTTTATCCTGTCTATCAAATGTTCTAAAGATCTTAAACCAGTTGCATGGAGGTGATAGTTAATAGTTTACTAACAGATCTCTAACTTACTACTCTCAAACCCCAGCCAACCCACCCAAATATGTCATTTTTCTATGTCTACCATTGTTTCTTATCTGTAGATTAGAATATATTCCTAGTCAGTTGTAACAATAGGATATTAACTAATGTGTGGCAATGCTCTCCACAAGTCCGTTATCTGCTCGTGTGTGTGTGTGCGTGTGTGTGTGTGTGTGTGTGTGTGTAAATGTAAAATGTGTGGGTGTGTGTGTATGGGTGTGTGTGCAGGTAGTTTGTGCATCATGGTTGGTTTGATAGAACTGTTATGACATAATGTTACAGACGCCACCAGGTCTCACAGCTTGAGACAATCAGCTAATGATGTCAAACCCTCCACACTGGTCAATTAGACCGCTCATTCAGACTCAATGAAGAGAGGACCACGTCCAATCCCTCTATCCCTTCTTCTCAGAGGCTCACTATCTGCACTGTGAGAACCAGCTTGAGAAGGATCCGTGCAGGATCTCCACAAGCCTCCCACTGCATTGTAACTTATCATCATGATGTTATCATAACCCCCTCCTACCACCGCCCCCCCTCTGCTCCTGGCTGGTGGTACAGTAAAGCCCTCAGAGTGGGTGGTGGTGTGGTAGAGGTGTGTATGCCCCTGACAATAGTGTTTGGCCCTGTCCCCTGTCCGGGGGGCTGGGGGCCAGTCGGGCCCCTAGCCTAACTTTTTTTATATGAAAAGGGGATGTCGTAAGCCGAACGCTGACCAGGCCTCTTCTGCTCTGCAACTTTGCTGAGCGATGGGGCTCACACACACACACACACACACACACACACACACACACACACACACACACACACACACACACACACACACACACTGTGCTCACTCTGCTGCTGTTGCTACTTCTGCTGGGAAACTAGAGTGCTGACTCCAGCCCAGGGCATGTTTACCCTGGCCCCCGCCCCTCCCTGGGGGTAACAGGAGTGAGGGAGGGGGGAGAGAGGGGCACTGTCACACAATGAACCTGCAAAATGGTGTGCTATGTATCTAGCCAGGTCCATATCAACCAGGCAGCCAGGCTCTTAAACAGAGTGTTAGATTGGAGCTTGGTTCGGATCAACCAGGCAGACAGGCTCTTAAACAGAGTGTTAGATTGGAGCTTGGTTCGGATCAACCAGGCAGACAGGCTCTTAAACAGAGTGTTGGATTGGAGCTTGGTTCGGATCAACCAGGCAGCCAGGCTCTTAAACAGAGTGTTAGATTGGAGCTTGGTTCGGATCAACCAGGCAGCCAGGCTCTTAAACAGAGACTGTTGGATTGGAGCTTGGTTCAGATCAACCAGGCAGCCAGGCTCTTAAACAGAGACCGTTGGATTGGAGCTTGGTTCAGATCGACTTGGTGATAAACAACGACCTGGGCTCCCTGACACCACCCCTCCTTGTTACCTAATATAACTTGTTTTAGCAGGTTTTTATTTGGTTCTTCCACCCGCCACGCCTGCCTTTTTTTACCACCACTAATGTATAATACAATAGTCAGATACTCAGATTTCATGCCACTGCAGTACCTTTTTTGAGTAGTCATATCCGGACCAAAGCTCCAACCATCTGACAAAACAGCATTATAAAATGACTCATAAATGACTTGTGAATATTCAGGGTACAGTACAGTAAAAAACACCAACACAGGTGACTAATGACATAATCCGCTTCAGGCTGTGTCTATATTGACAGGCTCTATGATAGACCCAGAAAGAGAACCATTGCCTGTCTTTATCTAGACTTCCTGGTAGGTTTGTTTGAGGTGCTATTCAGCCCCGTCTGATTTGGTTTAGGGCTGCTTTATCTGAACTGATAGTCTATGTGGAAAGCTGGAATTGATTTGCTATTGTTTGTAGACTTGTACTGTCCAGGTATCTTACTGGACAGTTGTGATGCTCCCACTCCCTTTTATAACACAGAGTAAAGAACTTGTGGTTGAATTATCTTTTCTCAGTTGTTGTTTTCAATGTACATGACATAGATAGCAGGTGCATGCAAACGTCCATGTAGCAGCCGGTCAGCTGTGGGTGGAAAGGGTGAAAAATATACTTGCAAAGTGAATGACATGTTTGTCATAATTGATTTATGGATCATGTAATAAAGCCATAATAAGCAGGCAGTTGGTCGAAGTGACCTTTTCATGCCACATTGTGCGCTGGAGAGTGATGGCCAGTCGATATCCATTGCCAATCAGCAGGGAACAAAATGAGAGACAGATTGATTATGTTTTCTTGGGGACTCGCTCTGTGCTCAAGTTAAGACGCTCTCCTCTCTGCACAGTTCCCTCCTCCTTACTCTGTCCCCTTATATCTGATTGGATGAATGGAGGTTGTTTTCGCCATTGAATTGGCTTATGCGCATGTCAGTGAACCAGGGCTCCGCTTATTTACGGAGTGTATCTGCAGAGAGAGAACGGTATTCTGCTGTAGGACAGCAACGGCTGACGACTGAGCACTTTATTAACCAGTCCCTCAAGGAACAAAGCGAGAAAGGAAACAGCCATTTAAAAAAATACCTTTATATTTGTATACCTGAAAACACAAGATCGCGCTGAGAACACATTATGAAGCACGCAACTGCAGCAACAGAAACCATTGAAAATAATTCATTTACAGTGACAGACTTATTTAAAATATGCACTCACTGTGAACGGCTAAGCAAAAAGGTAAGAGAAAAATAAAGTAAAGGGGAAATTATTTTGACAACGAATGCATGTTTTTGACAGCTCGTGCTTTCGTTTTGGAAATTAGATTTGAATTTGTGACAAGACAAGTTCATGTCCTTTTAGTCACATATTTCTGTGGCTGCGAGCGAAGGAACTGCAGTGCAGTCTTTTCTTTTGTGTCCAACCTTGTTTACGCGTTTTAGGAGTTTACTTTCTTTCCAGGTCTTTGTCATCCTACCACCAACTCTATAGACTGTTCGGTATATGCTTCTAAATTTTTTGGGTTGGTGTCTTTGAATGCAAGACAGTATTGTCGCTTTCAAGTAAGCTTTGGCCCTCAGTTCTAGGTCATTCATTCTGCCAGCTCATTGTGCTGCGCTGCACAGAGGGACAGGAACAGAGCTGACAGTCTCGAGCCCTAGCCTATAGGACATGTCGCAATCAGCGACTTTTCAAGTTGACAGTTGGCTGTTTCTATGTTGAGATGTGAATCATATCTTGAATTCGTTTATTTAACTACCTTTAGTATGCGAGCCTTTCTGATCAATAACATTGTGTCAAATGATGTATCAAGGGTATTACTTGTATCAAGTGTGTATCAAACTGCAAATGGTTACATAGCTACTGTAAGCATAATACATTGTATCTATCAAGCGTTCTTTTTGTGTATTTTGACAGTTTTGTGGCATTTCTAGAGACTGCCATTTTGGCTTGCTGCAGCAAAATTCTGAACAAAGCGAGTTGGATTTATTTCTGCACAGGCTGCGCTTGCAACGCGCCAACCCGACTATATAATGAATATGTGGGCTAGTGGAGGGGGTGAGAGAGATGTGATTTCCCACAGGATGTACAATATTACACGGTCAGGGCTCGCAGCCAAAATGGTACGAAAAATCGCAATTAGGGTTTTCCCCCTGCCCCTTTAGCTTTTGACGAAAATGAGCACTGTTGCATTTGGCTCTTGCAGAACTATAATATGTGTTTTCTGTACTCTTTTGTCTTGCAGGACTTAGGCGTTCGGATCCCAAGATCCCTGGGAAATGGACCAAGTAGATTTATCCCTGAAAAAGAGGTAAGGAGAACAACAACTTTTTTTTATTTGGGCCTCAAAACATTTACTTGTTAGTTTATCTATGCAAATTATGCATCACTTTGACTTATTATTACATATATTTAGTTATCTTATACCAATAAGTGAATTACATTAAATTCACTGTCTCTATCACGTCAGATCCTTCAAGTCAGTAAAGTAGACCCCAGGACACAATCGATATTCGAGGACGCATTTGCAGCACTGGGTCGCCTTGACAACATCTCTTTGGTGATGGGCTTCCACCCACAGTACCTGGAGAGCTTCCTGAGGACACAGCACTACCTGCTGCAGATGGACGGGCCCTTATCCCTGCACTACCGCCACTACATAGGCATCATGGTGAGGCCCCTAACCCCCTACTCCAACCTCTACACTATCACAGTATAGCCACTACATAGGCATCATGGTGAGGCCCCTAACCCCCTACTCCAACCTCTACACTATCACAGTATAGCCACTACATAGGCATCATGGTGAGGCCCCTAACCCCCTACTCCAACCTCTACACTATCACAGTATAGCCACTACATAGGCATCATGGTGAGACCCCTAACCCCCTACTCCAACCTCTACACTATCACAGTATAGCCACTACATAGGCATCATGAGGCCCCTAACCCCCTACTCCAACCTCTACACTATCACAGTATAGCCACTACATAGGCATCATGGTGAGGCCCCTAACCCCCTACTCCAACCTCTACACTATCACAGTATAGCCACTACAGAGGCATCATGGTGAGGCCCCTAACCCCCTACTCCAACCTCTACACTATCACAGTATAGCCACTACAGAGGCATCATGGTGAGGCCCCTAACCCCCTACTCCAACCTCTACACTATCACAGTATAGCCACTACAGAGGCATCATGGTGAGACCCCTAACCCCCTACTCCAACCACTACACTATCACAGTATAGCCACTACAGAGGCATCATGGTGAGACCCCTAACCCCCTACTCCAACCTCTACACTATCACAGTATAGCCACTACAGAGGCATCATGGTGAGACCCCTAACCCCCTACTCCAACCTCTACACTATCACAGTATAGCCACTACAGAGGCATCATGGTGAGACCCCTAACCCCCTACTCCAACCTCTACACTATCACAGTATAGCCACTACATAGGCATCATGGTGAGGCCCCTAACCCCCTACACTAACCTCTACACTATCACAGTATAGCCACTACAGAGGCATCATGGTGAGACCCCTAACCCCCTACTCCAACCTCTACACTATCACAGTATAGCCACTACAGAGGCATCATGGTGAGACCCCTAACCCCCTACTCCAACCTCTACACTATCACAGTATAGCCACTACATAGGCATCATGGTGAGGCCCCTAACCCCCTACACTAACCTCTACACTATCACAGTATAGCCACTACAGAGGCATCATGGTGAGACCCCTAACCCCCTACACTAACCTCTACACTATCACAGTATAGCCACTACAGAGGCATGGTCAAGCCCTCTATATCTCTCTACCTACAGAGAGTACGTTTTGAATTATTGGACACTCACCTATAGACTGTACATTTAGACTTCTTGGACAGTCTGGTAATTGTCTCCCTTCCCTCCCAGGCTGCGGCCAGACACCAGTGCTCCTACCTGGTCAACCTGCACGTCAACGACTTCCTCCAGGTGGGAGGGGACTCCAAGTGGCTGAATGGCCTGGACGGAGCCCCACAGAAGCTGCAGGCCCTCGGGGAGCTCAACAAGATCCTGGCCCACCGGCCCTGGCTCCTCACCAAGGCACACATCGAGGTACGGGGGGGGACCTGTGACACACACACCCCCAGGACTGGACATAGGGACAGGTCAGGGTTATGTAACAGAGACTGAGATCATGGGATGAGGCATGGCTAGAGTTACACAGCTGCTAACTTGGCAGGGTTAGTTATATAACTTAATCAAATCAAATCAAATGTTATTGGCCACATGCGCCGAATACAACAGGTGCAGACATTACAGTGAAATGCTTACTTACAGCCCTTAACCAACAGTGCATTTATTTTTAATAAAAAAGTAGAATAAAACAACAAAAAAGTGTTGAGGAAAAAAAGAGCAGAAGTAAAATAAAATAACAGTAGGGAGGCTATATATACAGGGGGGTACCGGTGCAGAGTCAATGTGCGGGGGCACCGGCTAGTTGAGGTAGTTGAAGTAATATGTACATGCGGGAGGGAGGATTGGATGTGTAGAGAAGAAAGAAGAAGGGAGGGGATGGGTAGAGAGAAGAAAACAATTGGAAATGGATGGATAGAAAGTGAGGGACAGGAAAAGAAAAGATTCCACCCAAAGGAAACTACTGATTGACTGACGTATCAACTCTCTCTTCTCCTCCCTCTCCAGCACTTGCTGAAGGCTGAAGAACATAGCTGGTCCCTGGCTGAGCTGATCCATGCTGTGGTGCTCCTAACGAACTACCACTCTCTGGCCTCCTTTACCTTTGGCTGTGGCATCACCCCAGAGATCCACAGTAACGGGGGGCACACCTTCAGACCCCCCTCCCTCAGCCAGTACTGCGTCTGCGACATCGCCAACGGCAATGGGCACGGCCACCTGGAGGAGAGGAGAGGCAACCACCAGGTGAGCGGGAGGAGGAGAGTCAGGAGTGTGTGAGAGAGTGAGAGAAGCTGTGGGTTTGTTAGTCACTCGGCTTTGACACCGGTGTGGTTGTGAGCGCAGTGGTTCTTGTGGTTGTGGTCGCCCTGTGTATGACCAGTGCCCTGACCCAGAACGTGTGTGTGTTCCTGTCTAGGTGTCGGAGGTGTCTGGTGAGGTGGAGGTGCTGATGGAGAGGATGAAGCAGCTTCAGGAGTGTCGTGATGAAGAGGAAGCCAGTCAGGAGGAGATGGCCACACGCTTCGAGAGGGAGAAGACAGAGAGCATGCTGGTGGCCACGGCAGAGGACGAGGAGTGTGTGCCGTCCAGAGACGTGTCCAGGCACTTTGAAGACCCCAGCTACGGCTACAAGGACTTCTCCAGGAGAGGAGAACATGTACCCACCTTCAGAGTGCAGGTATATAATACACACACACACACACACACACACTCACACACACACACACCCCTTCACTTATGGAAAAACAGGGAGAGACAGAAAGAGAGCAAAAGAGAGAGAAAGTGAAGAGTTTTCTCAATAGCTTCAAAATTACATTTTCTAAATGTTACGATGTTGCACTATGGAGTATCTATCTGATTGATCAATTGATATCGAGACATTCTGATTAACCCCTTGCTTTCCTCTCCTCTCTTCAGGACTACAGTTGGGAGGACCACGGCTACTCCCTGGTGAACCGTCTGTACCCTGACGTTGGTCAGCTGTTGGATGAGAAGTTCCAGATGGCCTACAACCTGACCTACAACACCATGGCCATGCACAAAGACGTGGACACCTCCATGCTCCGCAGGGCTATCTGGAACTACATCCACTGCATGTTTGGCATCAGGTACACCACTCACTGGGTCTATATAAGCACAAATATACTAATGCAAATGTATATATTTCATGATGTAATATGCTAGATTCAATCAAAAGAAGAATGTTATCACGTGTTTAATACGTTGACAAAGTGCAGTAATTTCATACAGTAATGTAGTTACTAAAGAAATAACTGTATTCATCAGTAGCTCTGACCGTTCTCCCTCTGTGTCTCTCAGGTATGACGACTATGACTACGGGGAGATCAACCAGCTGTTGGACCGCAGCTTTAAGGTCTATATTAAGACCATGGTGTGCAGCCCGGAGAAGACCACCAAACGAATGTACGAGAGCTTCTGGAGACAGTTCCAGCACTCCGAGAAGGTGAGGGGACAACTTTTCTATTTTATATCACTTATTAGTCCATGGGTTTATGTTTCTATTGGTAGCATTTAACGTTTCTATATAGTTTCCTCTCATAGTTCTTGATCTGTGTGAATGGAGTAATGTTGTGTAGCAGTGTTGTAACATATCCTTCTCTCTTTCAGGTCCATGTCAATCTGCTTCTTATGGAAGCGCGCATGCAGGCAGAACTGCTCTACGCTCTGAGAGCGATCACCCGTTACATGACATGAAGTGCTTTTGGTGTTTTGTTGTTTTTTACTGTCATTGTCTTTGCTGTCGTGGGACACATCAGAAGAAAAAAACCAACGGGGGAAAACAGAAAAGAGAGGGAAGGACTGAAAGGAGCCCCGTCCGTCGCCACGAAGCTCGTCCTCGTGATGTGGAAAGAAAAACGAACAGAACAAATGAAAGAGAGAACAAAAAAAGCAAATGAAAGAAGAAGACAAAAAAAGAACTGCAAAAAGAAAAGTCATCTCAACCCACCTGTGGAAAGATAAACTGTCCTCTTTACCCGCGGTGCCAAAACTCACCATGAGGGGCAGCCTGGAGCAGACACTCTGCTGGGCCAGAGGAAAGAAACAGAAGACACAGGCCACCCTTCCAGTATTCCAATACACCTCAGTGGTTGATGTCAATAGAATCTCCGTATAGTGTGAAAACCCACAGTAAATCTCCAGAAAGCAAAGCAGTGCACCAGTCTGCACTCGATAATATAGTCACTGTTTTTTGTTTAATATATTTTTATTTAGGGGTTTTTTTGTATTAAGAGAAGTTGTTATCATCATGTGGTTGTTGTTATTGCGGTAACTGGAGATGATGGAAGCATTATTCGGGCTGTGTGTTAAAAGTGTGCCTGGTTATGTCATACAGCACATCATAGGGTGTAGAGGTGCTGCCTGATACTGCTGCTCATGTAAGCAGGGGGTCATATTGACCCTCCAACCTCCCCCACCCCCTAAGAACCCACAGCATTACCCCCCCTCCCCTTCCCCAATACCCCCCACCCTGAAACTGTTTGTGTAAGCTAACCCAAGAAGTGTGTGAAAACGGAGAGGTGTTGGAAAAACTAAAAATGAACGCTGTCTGAGCCCTATTTAGTTAGACTGTACGTATGATGAACCCATTCTGTATGAGAGACGGCTGTCTGTGACAAATATCATGTGTGGATATGTGTGTGTGACTCTGTGTGTTTTACAGAAAATATCAAGAAAAAAAGTATGTTGAAATTTCAAGCTAAAAAAAAAAAGAAGTAAGAAAGCGAGACAATTTGAAGGATGAAACTTCTTGCCTCTGCTGTATCTCCTTCCGTGTGGTGAATGTTACATGTATTAGTTTTGTTTCTGGTAAGAAGCTTTGTCCTGTAAGGAAAAAAACATGAAAGCTAAAACAAAAAGAAAGAAAAAAATATAAAAACTGGTCTTCCACGGGATTGGGGATTGGCTTCCGGTTGTCATAACAATGACCTCACCTGTCTGTCTTCCGCTCGCCCTTTGACCCTGGCCTGGGCATCCTAACACTTTCAAAGCTTTGGATTGTGAATTGTACCAGTAAATAAATACCTCTTATTTTTTCTCTACTATCACATTAAGAAGTGCTCTTTGGCGAGCAGAATTACTCTTTATATCTCTGGGTCGCTTGGCTTCCATTCGTAGGGAGCCCGGTTGGTCCTCACTGGACCGACTGGCCGATACGGTCCGACCGCAGTCGGTCATAGCTGTGCTTGTTCCCTCTGTGGGAGCCTAACCAGTGCAAAAGCACCTTTTTTTTAACGAGGGGTGGACCCTCCACCCTTTTATTTTTGTTGACTAAAAAACAGTAAAATACTGCATTCTACTGAGGGTGGATTGAGACAGTTGGACAGTTGAATGATTGTTTGACATTAAGAGGAGGAGGAAGATGATGATTATGGAATGGTACATTATTTGGGGGTGGTTGTGAGAGGAAGAGTAGAGGTTTTATCAAACTTCTGATTGATGTCAGTTACTGAAACCTTTTATATAAAAAAAATGATGAAATATCAAAGAAAAAAATAAAATATGTTCTTGAATCATTGTATTATTATTTTTGTTTTCTCCCTAGAACTGTTGCTGCTGCATCAAAAGTATATCATTATTACATATAAATGATCTACACATTGAATCATTCATTAAATAAGCCCACCAAATTGTAGTCACAGTACACATACATGTATTATCTGCAACCTTAACAATAAACATCTGATCTCCATCAATTGCACTTTACAATATGAGATCAGTAATGATATAGGAAACATTTGGCTATTACAGTTACATTTTGCACAGTTAATGCAATAATGACTCCCACACATAAGGAAATGTTTCATACAACAGCATAAAACTGTTGGGTGTGTGAGTCTAAATCCTTTAGGTTTCCTGTGTTGTGTGGACCCACTGGTTCAATGTCTAGTTTTTATTTACATTTGTATTAGTTGTCAACTAACGTGAAGTCAACGTGAAAAAAGGTCACCATGTCATTGGATTTAGGTTAAAAGTTATGTGAAAAAAATGCTAAATTCCCTTATGTTGATTGCTTTTTTCCACTTTGATTCAATGTCATCACATTTCATTTTTTTTGTGGAAATTACGTGGATCCGTTGATTCAACAAATTTTGTCCAGTGGGGAGTCAGTCCTCCCATTCATACTACACTGAACTCTGTGGTTCAATGTTTGGTTGATTTAACGTTATGACCCAAAATGGTCCTTCCTTGTCCAGTCAAGGTTGAATGTTACTCCCACACCTGTTGTGCTAAAACACTTGGACCTGTCTGTAATGTGCAGTGAGATGAGGGGAAATTCCTTCTAGGATCACCTTTGAGCTATGTTCTGCTCACCTTCCTGTCCTGTTCCGTTCTCCCTGGGAAAACTCCCTGGCATCCCTGTGGATGACTGGCTGTAGACTGAATTCTTTGGACGTTCTGGGACTTTTCTATTAAGGGCAAACAGAGGGTGAATTGGTTCATTCAATCACCAGTAGTGTATCTCAACTGATACAGAACTGAACAGCCTCTATTTTTGACCGACTCTCATTTCCCTATGACAATCTGAACACGATGAGACTATTAAACAATTGATGCGCTTAATACCTCCACGATCAGCCAGCTAACTAACTTTCATATCAACCCAGACGGACAGGTATCTATCATGTGGAGAACAATGTGTGTCATTAACTATGGCTGATGAAACGCTATTGGGTTGTGGGTTATTATTGCTGGATACGTTTTTTGTTTTTTTTACAGAGGTGCCGTTTTTGTATTTCTTATTTGATGTAATGATAAAAACACTGTTCTTGACTAACTTTGCAGCAGCACTGCCTGGCCTGGTCCATATCTGTGTAACAATAAAGGCTTTGAGAAAGAGAACGTTTACCACACTTTCTGTTTTGTTGTGGTTTATTATGTACAGCAGTTCACAGATTAACAATGTCTTCACATTTTATCACCACAGAGAGGCAATTTACAATTATGGTCAGATGTTAAGAAGAGTAGCTTATGATAATAAAATCACATTAACCATTTACAGTGTGGTACAACATAAAAACTATCATTTCGGTTATTTAAAGGGAAAACAGTTTGTCATACAAGTCAGAGGCTCAAAGATCCGTATGTCATAGGTAGGGCCAAGAGTGTTTCCTGACTATGTGACCTGACTAGGAAAACACTCTAAACCTAAGTTTTCCCTAGTCAGGGCCTTAGTAATAGTATTAGAGAGAGTGGTAGAACCTGAAGGTAAAGTGCATTGAGTACAGACTGACACTGGAGAAGAGATGGTCTCTAGAGAGTAACTCTAGAGAGGTGACAGTGTTACAGGACGCTAGCAGGGCACAACAAGAAGAAAGGAGAGGACATTGCAAAGATGTCACACTTTAGGGAGGGAGACTGAGTAGATGGCTGACAGTCTGAGTCTGGATCCTGTCCCTCAGCCTCTGAGCCACAGGCAGGAACTCCAACTCCCAGCATGCTCGGTGAAAGTCCCTCATGTCATCACCAGAGGTCCACTGCAGTGCTTCCTCCTCGTCTGAGAGAAAAGAGAGCTTCATCAAAATGATTCAACATCAAAAACAGAGCAAAGTATTTGTTTACAGCAGTAGACCAAAGCATAGAATAACTATAAAAGCTTATTCATGAAACTTTCAGTAAAATAACCTGTTATAAATAATTTGGTATCCGTACCTAGGTACAGTGTAAGGACCTCAAGCAGTGCCTCTCTCCTGGTTGTCCAGTGTGGAGGGGGAGTCTGTCTCCATCCCTGTCCCCGTCCCCCCCTCTTCAGTGAGGTTCCACAGGGCCTGACACACCAGGCCAGCCAGCTGCCAAGCCAGCTGCCAGTCCACTGGTCCAAAGTCCCTCACTGTCTGACAGCCTGCACACAGGCGCACACACGTCACATGACGGGTGAGAGGGGTTTAAGTCACATTGGATTCACACACTGCCTTACATTAGCTCTCCTTGAGTGCATCTGCTCCTAAAGGTGGGCTGATAAAACTCCGGACAGTTCTAATTTTCTCTCACGGGGTGTCAATAGAGCATGAACACCTTTGTTTTATATGATGACGTGGCGAACCTCCCTGGACTGGGACAGGTTTCCAAACACACACATGGCCTCCATAATCCCATCCATACTGGAGATGAGGAGCAGCTTCAACAGCACGAGAGAGAGAGACAGAGAGAGAGCGAGAGAGAGAAGGAAAATATATAGCTTGTTCGGTCATATTATCGCAAAGATATTGCGGTTGTACTGTCAACCGGTGCCTGCGTCATAGTGTTTGTTTCGTTTCTGGATCTGACTGGAAAGGCCCTTTGGTGTGGTGGAGAATATCTCCTCCTCTCCCTGTCTCTGTCTCTAATGTAAAGCAGCATGCATGACCTGTCATAAACTGTGATCAAAACAGGATATCATTGAGCTGCCTGATTTGGGTCCACAGCCAGTGCAGAGAGGAGCGAGAAGAAAACGTCTGTCTGTTTCAGTTTCAAGTTTGATTTGTCACATGCACCAGTACAGTGAAATGCTTAACCTGCTAGCTCTACCCAACAGAGCAGTAATCAATATACACGTTTTCTGTAAGTCTTCACAAGGTTTTCACACACTGTTGCTGGTATTTTGGCCCATTCCTCCATGCAGATCTCCTCTAGAGCAGTGATGTTTTGAGGCTGTCGCTGGGCAACACGGACTTTCAACTCCCTCCAAAGATTTTCTATGGGGTTGAGATCTGGAGACTGGCTAGGCCACTCCAGGACCTTGAAATGCTTCTTACGAAGCCACTCCTTCGTTGCCCGGGCGGTGTGTTTGGGATCATTGTCATGCTGAAAGACCCAGCCACATTTCATCTTCAATGCCCTTGCTGATGGAAGGAGGTTTTCACTCAAAATCTCACGATACATGGCCCCATTCATTCTTTCCTTTACACGGATCAGTCGTCCTGGTCCCTTTGCAGAAAAACAGCCCCAAAGCATGATGTTTCCACCCCCATGCTTCACAGTAGGTATGGTGTTCTTTGGATGCAACTCAGCATTCTTTGTCCTCCAAACACGACGAGTTGAGTTTTTACCAAAAAGTTATATTTTGGTTTCATCTGACCATATGACATTCTCCCAATCCTCTTCTGGATCATCCAAATGCACTCTAGCAAACTTCAGACGGGCCTGGACATGTACTGGCTTAAGCAGGGGGACACGTCTGGCACTGCAGGATTTGAGTCCCTGGCGGCATAGTGTGTTACTGATGGTAGGCTTTGTTACTTTGGTCCCAGCTCTCTGCAGGTCATTCACTAGGTCCCCCCGTGTGGTTCTGGGATTTTTGCTCACCGTTCTTGTGATCATTTTGACCCCACGGGGTGAGATCTTGCGTGGAGCCCCAGATCGAGGGAGATTATCAGTGGTCTTGTATGTCTTCCATTTCCTAATAATTGCTCCCACAGTTGATTTCTTCAAACCAAGCTGCTTACCTATTGCAGATTCAGTCTTCCCAGCCTGGTGCAGGTCTACAATTTTGTTTCTGGTGTCCTTTGACAGCTCTTTGGTCTTGGCCATAGTGGAGTTTGGAGTGTGACTGTTTGAGGTTGTGGACAGGTGTCTTTTATACTGATAACAAGTTCAAACAGGTGCCATTAATACAGGTAACGAGTGGAGGACAGAGGAGCCTCTTAAAGAAGAAGTTACAGGTCTGTGAGAGCCAGAAATCTTGCTTGTTTGTAGGTGACCAAATACTTATTTTCCACCATAATTTGCAAATAAATTCATAAAAAATCCTACAATGTGATTTTCTGGATTTTTTTTCCTCAATTTGTCTGTCATAGTTGACGTGTACCTATGATGAAAATTACAGGCCTCTCTCATCTTTTTAAGCGGGAGAACTTGCACAATTGGTGGCTGACTAAATACTTTTTTCCCCCACTGAAAAAATAGTAGAACTAATAACAAAAAAAACAGGAGAAATAATACAGGACGCTATGTACAGGGTCAGTGCCACATTTACAATGTGCAGGGATACTGGAGTATTCAGGTAGATATGTACATGTGGGCAGGGAGGAAGAGAAAGTGACTGGTAGCAGGAGAAATAATAATAATAATAATAATAATAGTAAACAGTGTGTGTGGTTATGAGTGTGTGTGTGTGTGTGTGTGTGTGCAAAGGTGTCAGCATAGGCGTGATACAGTGAGTGTACAAACACACTTCCATGACCTAGACTAACCAGGTGAATCCAGGTGAAAGCTATGATCCCTTATTGATGTCACTTTTTAAATCCACTTCAAATCAAATCAAATCAAAATGTATTTGTCACATGCACCGAATACAACAGGTGTAGACCTTACCGTGAAATGCTTACTTACAAACCCTTAACCAACAATGCAGTTCAAAATATTTACTAAATAAACTAAAGTAAAAAATCAAATAAAAAGTAACACAATAAAATTACATAACAATAACGAGGCTATATACAGGGGGTACCAGTACCGAGTCAATGTGCGGGGGTACAGGTTATTTGAGGTAATTTGTACATGTAGGTAGGGGTAAAGTGACTATGCATAGATAATAAACAGAGAGTGGGGGGGGGGGGGGGTCAATGTAAATAGTCCAGGTGGCCATTTGATTAATTGTTCAGCAGTCTTATAGCTTGGGGGTAGAAGCTGTTAAGGAGCTTTTTGGACCTAGACTTGGTGCTCCGGTACCGCTTACCGTGCTGTAGCAGAGAGAACAGTCTATGACTTGGGTGACGAGTCTTTGACAATTTTATGGGCCTTCCTCTGACACCGCCTAGTATATAGGTCCTGGATGGCGAGCAGTTGCCATACCAGGCAGTGATGCAACCGGTCAGGATGCTCTTGATGGTGCAGCTGTAGAACAATCAGTGTAGATGAAGGGGAGGACAGGTTGAAGAAGGATTTCTAAGCCTTGAGACAATTGCGACATGGATTGTGTGTGTGTGCCATTCAAAGAGTGAATGGGCAAGACAAAATATTTACGTGCCTTTGAATGGGGTAGTAGGTGCCAGGAGCACCGGTTTGAGTGTGTCAAGAACTGCAACGCTGCTGGGTTTTTCACGCTCAACAGTTTCCGATGTGTATCAAAAATGGTCCACCACCCAAAGGACATCCAGACAATTTGACATAACTGTGGGAAGCATTGGAGTAAACATGGGCCAGCATCCCTGTGGAATGCTATCGACACCTTGTAGAGTCCATGCCCCGACGAATTGAGGCTGTTCTGAGGGCAAAAGGGGGTGCAACTCAATATTAGGAAGGTCTTCTTAATGTTCTGTACACTCAGTGTACATATAAACAGGGCTGAAATGTGACCGGTAGCAGGAATATATAAAAACGTATGTTAATATACTAATGGTAAACCGGAGTAATATTGACTAGTAGCAGGATAAATAGATAGATATTAATGGTAATTACAATCAATAACCAATGAACAGCAGCGTAGGTGTGAGGGGGAGCAGTAGTCTGTCTGTCTGTCTGTCTCTGTGTCTGCCTGTCTCCCCTCTCTCTCTCTCTCTTTCTCTCTCTCAGTAACAGTACACTACAGTGTGTGGGAGGGAGGCGGAAGGGAAGAGCTCACAGCTAAAGCTGAGAAACTGAGAATTTCACACCCACCTGAACATGGCCTGTACCAGTCAGTCCTGAAACCATCATTCCAACCACCTAGAAGTTTCTTAAGAAACCAACCAGGCTCTAAAGTGCACAGAACATCCTGTTCTCTCTCTGGCTCTTTCAGACTTCAAAAGGACCCAAATTGAAAAAGGAGGTGCAAAAAAAAAAAAGAAAAGCTAGAAATTGAAGAACAGAATAGGTGTTAGATGTTTTATCCCCAGCACACAGGAAGCTGTGGTACCAAAGGACTGACTGTACAGAGTTTTACAGTAAAGGCTTTGTACAGTGTGATACGTTTATTGACGGGACATACAAACAGGCACACGTTTCAGAGTAAATCGCCTTCATTAGAGCCTTGGCTGGCCTTGGTTTGTCCTGTCAATAAACTTATCAGATCTATTCAAGTGTGGGCTCTTTGGGTGCACCTTTTTTCAGATGTTCTGAGAACAGTATTGTGACGTTATTAGAACATTTTGGGAACATTATGGGGATGTTATGAGAACATTATGGGACCATAATTTCACCCTTACATTACCCTCAAAGCACTGAAACTCACCCAGTGTGTCCAGCAGGTTGTGTACTAGGTGTGTGCTAGCTGCCAGGGTAGGTCCCACTGCAGGGTGGATGGACATGTTAGCCAGCACCCTAACCAGCTTCACCCGCATGTCCTCCTTCTCCCGCCCCCACACAGGAGCAGTGCAGGGTGTACGGGCGTCCCTGGCTGGAGGTGTGTGGGGTGTGTGTACGGTAAGGGCCCCCCCCCCCCCCTGGTAGGTGTTGTAGAGCCCAAGCAGCACGGACACACACCCCTCAGCTGTGAAGAGGTGCTCTCTGGCCTCACTGCTCCGAGACGTTAGGTTACCCAGAGTGAAGAGTAGACGCACCACCAGGTCCTGTGTGGGGGAGAGACAGAGGATCAGGTGTAATGTGTGTGTGTGTGTGTGGGTGTGTGTGTGTGTGTGCATGCATGCATGTGTGTTATCCACATAAACAAATACCTTGGTGATTACAGAGAGTAAGACAGTCATTTCTCCTATCAGATATGACCTGGCATTCGTCATATTTACCGTTTCTCTCCCACCACAACAACAAGGATCGACAAATTACCCAAAAAGGAGAAGAAAACAACCTGTATACCACGTTTGTTTCTTAATCGCACTCTGTCCGTCCCCTAAAGTGTGTGTCACAAACACAGAAACACAGAAACACACACAGAGTTACCCTGGGCCTGGCTGGGCTGACTGGCCAGTGTGGCTGAGATGAACTGGGCTGTAACATACTGTACTGACAAGGTTATGGGGACAAGCTGTCCTGTCAAAGAGTTATTCAGGACACAATGTGATCAACCGTGTGTCTATGTATAATAACAGGAGAATATATGTGTGTCTCCTGTGTGTGTGTGTGTGTGTGTGTGTGTGTGTGTGTGTGTGTGTGTGTGTGTGTGTGTGTGTGTGTGTGTGTGTGTGTTTATTTCCTGGGTGATTAAGAGTCCTCTCTGATTGCCAGAGCCTACCTCCCCACCTCGTCTCCCTAAGGGCAGGATTACTTCCTCAGTTTCTCCTGGGACGCTGATTAATGTCAAAATGCGCGCGCACACACTGCTGTAACTATAATGGGACTTGAAGTACATAAACAACTTCCTGAAGACAGACTTAGTCAATGTACAGTATAAACACTGGGAGTGAATGGGCTCTTTTGCTTCCTATACCACACACACACACACATACAAACACACAGACACATACACACACACACACACACACAGCGATACACACACAGAGATACACACACAGCGATACACACACAGACAGAGATACACACACAGATAGAGATACACACACAGAGATACACAGGGGGCCCGGCTCACCTGTTTCCGCTGGTGTTTGCTCATCAGTTCTATAAATAGTGTGTAACAGCCAGGGGTCTTGGCCAGAGTAGGAGGACAGTTTACTGGAGGACAGACAGAGGGACAACAAATAACACTGACCAGATTGTCACAGACTGGACTGCTATTGTCACAAAAAAAGAATTGGGTTTATTGGTATTAGTTGTGGAAATAGGAAGTGCTACATGCTTTTAGAATCATGTACTGTCATATAGTGAACTGTTGATTCATATAAGGTTGTATGTGAAATAACAGTTTTGGCTGATGTGGTCGGAAAAAGTATCTGAGCTATCTTTAACTATCACCTCATTTTTTTACACACTAAAAAGTAATGCACAATGTCAAGGAGTGTTGTGAATGGTCTGAGGTCTGTATTGTCCCACTTTCAATTAAACAGTTAAATGTAAGGTGAGATGTTTTAGGTGTGTGTGTGTGTGTGTGTGTGTGTGTGTGTGTGTGTGTGTGTGTGTGTGTGTGTGTGTGTGTGTGTGTGTGTGTGTGTGTGTGTGTGTGTGTGTGTGTGTGTGTGTGTGTGTGTGTGTGTGTGTGTGTGTGTGTGTGGTACAGGTACCTGAATAACCTGGCGATGTTGGTACAGATATCTTGGTCTCCGTGGTGATGGTGCAGCGCCTAGCACAGTTTGGTCAGGGCACGGTGGGAGACGAAGAGGGGGCGGGACTCTGGGAGGTCAGCCAGATTCCTCAGGGTCGCTGTCAACTGCAGGGGTCGGAGGTTAGAAGAGAAGATGGTGAGAAAGAGAGAAGAGAGAGAGAGAGAGAGAGAGAGAGAGAGAGAGAGAGAGAGAGAGAGAGAGAGAGAGAGAGAGAGAGAGAGAGAGAGAGAGAGAGGTCACTATCATGAAGGAAACTGTGATTTCTAACACCACACAAAGCGTTTTCTGCAATTGCGCTGAATGAGAAGAAAACTGGAACATTCTATTACTCTGAGTTCCCTCAGACTGCCAGCAGCATAACAAGCAGCCAGACAGGCCGCCGTGGAGCCTTTCATATCAAATAATCTGTTAACCGCTAACTCAGGATGTTATCTTAATCAGACTGAAGTTGTTAGCAATACAGAGATGATTTTCTATAGAATTAAACATACTGTACTGTACTGTACTGTGGAGCAGAGCTGTGTATGTTGTGGCCAGAACAGATCAGAACATTATGAAGCAGTAGACTAAAAACATCATTCCTAATAGCAGGAAAGGCAAATTAAAGTTCCCCTCACCAGAACTCTGAGAAGTTCCCTGAAGCTGAATATTTCGCAGTTTGTTCCTTTAATTGTTTTCTGTTTCACATTTTTTACTTCTACTGAGAAGTTAACTGTTCAGTTGTCGAGGAATTTAGCAGAAAGTTGCTCAAGTAACTGCCCTTGACTGATTTGTGATCAGCTCTACCGGGCCTTTACCATAGTGTGCATAACTGATCCTAGATCTGAAGTTCGGGGTAATTTCTACCCCAAGCAACTTGTCTATCTAGACAGACAGGTTGCCCCCCACAATGTACCAATGTTCCGGCTTACAAGCCTGTACGGATACAATGTCAGTTTGGCATAGAGGATCTATGCCACTGCCTCATCCGCTTGTTGCCCACATCCCCCGGACAGAAAATAGTAACTAGCAAGATGGAGATCACAGAGGTTACTTTTAATGAATACATTTCTCAAGTGGCTAGTTTGCATCAACTACCTTCTCTAAAACCAATGTAAAGGTTTTGCCTGCAAACCTTGGTTTTGAATTGTGATGTTCTGGCATGTCTACCTCGTGATTTGTTGGGAGAGTTGTCTGTCTGAAGAGGACCCTCCCCGGACATTTTTTTTCTTCCATTTTCGATGTTACCAAGAGAGTCTGTCATTTCCAAGACTTCCACGCTACCATCTCACCTACAGTGAGGGAAAAAAGTATTTGATCCCCTGCTGATTTTGTACGTTTGCCCACTGACAAAGAAATGATCAGTCTATAATTTTAATGGTAGGTTTATTTGAACAGTGAGAGACAGAATAACAACAAAAAAATCCAGAAATACGCATGTCAAAAATTTTATAAATTGATTTGCATTTTAATGAGGGAAATAAGTATTTGACCCCCTCTCAATCAGAAAGATTTCTGGCTCCCAGGTGTCTTTTATACAGTTAACGAGCTGAGATTAGGAGCACACTCTTAAAGGGAGTGCTCCTAATCTCAGCTTGTTACCTGTATAAAAGACACCTGTCCACAGAAGCAATCAATCAATCAGATTCCAAACTTTCCACCATGGCCAAGACCAAAGACCTCTCCAAGGATGTCAGGGACAAGATTGTAGACCTACACAAGGCTGGAATGGGCTACAAGACCATCACCAAGCAGCTTGGTGAGAAGGTGACAACAGTTGGTGCGATTATTCGCAAATAGAAGAAACACAAAATACCTGTCAATCTCCCTCGGCCTGGGGCTCCATGCAAGATCTCACCTCGTGGAGTTGCAATGATCATGAGAACGGTGAGGAATCAGCCCAGAACTACACGGGAGGATCTTGTCAATGATCTCAAGGCAGCTGGGACCATAGTCACCAAGAAAACAATTGGTAACACACTACGCCGTGAAGGACTGAAATCCTCCAGCGCCCGCAAGGTTCCCCTGCTCAAGAAAGCACATATACAGAGCCGTCTGAAGTTTGCCAATGAACATCTGAATGATTCAGAGGAGAACTGGGTGAAAGTGTTGTGGTCAGATGAGACCAAAATCGAGCTCTTTGGCATCAACTCAACTCGCCGTGTTTGGAGGAGGAGGAATGCTGCCTATGACCCCAAGAACACCATCCCCACCGTCAACATGGAGGTGGAAACATTATGCTTTGGGGGTGTTTTTCTGCTAAGGGGACAGGACAAATTCACCGCATCAAAGGGACCGCATTTCTACTGTCAAATCTTGGGTGAGAACCTCCTTCCCTCAGCCAGGGCATTGAAAATGGGTCGTGGATGGGTATTCCAGCATGACAATGACCCAAAACACACGGCCAAGGCAACAAAGGAGTGGCTCAAGAAGAAGCACATTAAGGTCTTGGAGTGGCCTAGCCTGTCTCCAGACCTTAATCACATAGAACATCTGTGGAGGGAGCTGAAGGTTCGAGTTGCCAAACGTCAGCCTCGAAACCTTAATGATTTGGAGAAGATCTGCAAAGAGGAGTGGAACAAAATCCCTCCTGAGATGTGTGCAAACCTGGTGGCCAACTACAAGAAACGTCTGACCTCTGTGATTGCCAACAAGGGTTTTGCCACCAAGTACTAAGTCATGTTTTGCAGAGGGGTCAAATACTTATTTCCCTCATTAAAATGCAAATCAATTCATAACATGTTTGACATGCGTTTTTCTGGATTTTTTTGTTGTTATTCTGTCTCTCACTGTTCAAATAAACCTACCATTAAAATTATAGACTGATCATGTCTTTGTCAGTGGGCAAACATACAAAATCAGCAGGGGATCAAATACTTTTTTCCCTCACTGTATACGAGGATGTGTCCTGCGATGGTGAACTGGGCGTAGTCTGGTCGGGCCAGTGGGTGGAGCCTCTGAATGAGCAGGGTGGCCACACTCACACGGTCCTTGGCCAAAGGGAGCCTGAGGAGGGCGGAGTTCCCTGAGAAGAACTTCAGAGTGCCCACACAGTACAATACAGCCTCCCCAGACACACACACATCCTCACAGTTCAGCACACACAGCAGGGAATCTAGGTATAATACAAAGTCACACATAACACACTTGTTAAGACACTTCAACCTCAGTCATTACAATGAGCCCGTCCTCCTATAGCTCCTCCACCAGCCGCCACTGATCCTTACAAAGGTAAAGACAAAAACAAACATTCAAACATATATAAGCAACATTATACAATCAGTGTACACACATATTGTACAGTGTGTCAATGTGTTACCTATGATGGAGTTGTTCTGGAAGAGGAGCTCGTTGCTCTCACTGCGGCTGATCTTGAAGATGAGTTTACAGATGTTAAGCAGGTCGTTGCCACTGACGCTCAGCTGAACAACGCAAAGTTATCAGACAATCTACTAACACAGCAGGAACCTTACGCTGTTGCTTTGTACTAATGATGTCTCCCAACAAGGCTAACTAAGGTCTGGTCTGAGAAAGCTACTGTTGTGTCTTAGGGCAGGGAAGAGATGGGAGAAAGAGAACCATCATGATGACATTGATTGTACTCACAGCCAGGGTGAGTTTGGCGAGCTGCTGGTTGAGTTGGGCAGAGTCGAGGTCGATGAGGCAGAACAGCGCTTTGAGAAGCCCAGCCCTACTCCTGCAATGCTGGCCCAGCATGCCTTGCTCGGCCAGGGTGCCATGGAGACGGTCACACGTGTTACACAGCCTCTCCACGGCGTCCTCTGATTCACCTGAGGAGAGTCACATGATTGAGAAGAATGTATATATTTTAAAACTTGTTATAACTTTTTTTGTGCAAATATACCACTGCCATGTATGATTTATGCATATGCAGACAGAGTTATGAGTTATGCACTCATATCTTATGTTAGGATTTGGCCCTCAGTGAATATGCATGATTAACATAATGTACTTTACATAGAGGAAGAGAGAGGGTGGGGCGCTTTTCCTTGGGTTTTCTAGGTTAAATAAATGTTTTTCTTCTGTAGAAAAAGGCGGCCAACTGCCTCTTTCAGAACCAGAAAGTTTGGCTACACACTCGACTCAACATACTGCAATTTCCCAGCCAATCTGAGAAGTGTTTTATGCATGAGCCAGAAGGTACTTGGTACAATAAATATTTAACATTTATCCTTCAAATGAATTTCCATTAAATTAAAAAAGTGTTTAAATATTTACAGTGGGGGAAAAAAGTATTTAGTCAGCCACCAATTGTGCAAGTTCTCCCGCTTAAAAAGATGAGAGAGGCCTATAATTTTCATCATAGGTACATGTCAACTATGACAGACAAATTGAGAAAAAAAAAACCAGAAAATCCCATTGTAGGATTTTTTATGAATTTATTTGCAAATTATGGTGGAAAATAAGTATTTGGTCACCTACAAACAAGCAATATTTCTGGCTCTCACAGACCTGTAACTTCTTCTTTAAGAGGCTCCTCTGTCCTCCACTCGTTACCTGTATTAATGGCACCTGTTTGAACTTGTTATCAGTATAAACGACACCTGTCCACAACCTCAAACAGTCACACTCCAAACTCCACTATGGCCAAGACCAAAGAGCTGTCAAAGGACACCAGAAACAAAATGGTAGACCTGCACCAGGCTGGGAAGACTGAATCTGCAATAGGTAAGCAGCTTGGTTTGAAGAAATCAACTGTGGGAGCAATTATTAGGAAATGGAAGACATACAAGACCACTGATAATCTCCCTCGATCTGGGGCTCCACGCAAGATCTCACCCCGTGGGGTCAAAATGATCACAAGAACGGTGAGCAGAAATCCCAGAACCACACGGGGGGACCTAGTGAATGACCTGCAGAGAGCTGGGACCAAAGTAACAAAGCCTACCATCAGTAACACACTACGCCACCAGGGACTCAAATCCTGCAGTGCCAGACGTGTCCCCCTACTTAAGCCAGTACATGTCCAGGCCCGTCTGAAGTTTGCTAGAGTGCATTTGGATGATCCAGAAGAGAATGTCATATGGTCAGATGAAACCAAAATAGAACTTTTTGGTAAAAACTCAACTCGTCGTGTTTGGAGGACAAAGAATGCTGAGTTGCATCCAAAGAACACCATACCTACTGTGAAGCATGGGGGTGGAAACATCATGCTTTGGGGCTGTTTTTCTGCAAAGGGACCAGGACGACTGATCCGTGTAAAGGAAAGAATGAATGGGGCCATGTATCGTGAGATTTTGAGTGAAAACCTCCTTCCATCAGCAAGGGCATTGAAGATTAAACGTGGCTGGGTCTTTCAGCATGACAATGATCCCAAACACACCGCCCAGGCAACGAAGAAGTGGCTTCGTAAGAAGCATTTCAAGGTCCTGGAGTGGCCTAGCCAGTCTCCAGATCTCAACCCCATAGAAAATCTTTGGAGGGAGTTGAAAGTCCGTGTTGCCCAGCGACAGCCCCAAAACATCACTGCTCTAGAGGAGATCTGCATGGAGGAATGGGCCAAAATACCAGCAACAGTGTGTGAAAACCTTACAGAAAACATTTGACCTGTGTCATTGCCAACAAAGGGTATATAACAAAGTATTGAGAAACTTTTGTTATTGACCAAATACTTATTTTCCACCATAATTTGCAAATAAATTCATTAAAAATCCTATGTGATTTTCTGGATTTTTTTTCCTCATTTTGTCTGTCATAGTTGACGTGTACCTATGATGAAAATTACAGGCCTCTCTCATCCTTTTAAGTGGGAGAACTTGCACAATTGGTGGCTGACTAAATACTTTTTTCCCCCACTGTATAACCGTAGATTTCGTTTGGCGGTAGTCAGACTGCAAAGTCAGTCTAGGAGAATTCTGTAGGGACGCCAAACACAACACTGCTTAGTTTTAATTTTTTCGACGGTTAAAATGGCTCTGTGTTTATTTATTTTATTTGTGTGCGTGTGTGTGTTTTTCTACCTAAATCTATTTCCGACTGTACATATTAGCATGATAATGAAATCAGTTGAATAGCACATGAGAAACTTTGTTTTCGCAATATTTCCCCAGTTCACAAAAAGTAATAAAATAATTTGTGCATTTATGAAAGAGGTGCTTTTTGTACAGGACATAGATGGATTAGGGAAAGAATTGCAATTCAACACCGTCCAGTCATCATTGTCCTAATATTGAGGATAACATCTTTCTTTTGGGGTCCGTTTCATAGCAAACAGAACACTACCTGCAGCGATGGACTCCAGCTCTTGCAAAATAGGGACAATCTTAACTTCCACACCACTGATTCCTCCTCAGCCTCCTGGCTGGCTGGTCTGTCTCCGTTGCCTAACTCTGTTCCTAACTCTGACACAGAAACAAGGAGATGAAAAGGGAAGAAAATAAAACAGTTAGACAAGGCTACTGCCTCAAACCTCAACTTGGTGCAAGTATGGCTCACAAGTTCAGCGTCTTAAAATAAATTGCTCTGCAGGAAGTTTGATGCCTGCAACGAAAGTTCATCGTTCCCATCTGCACTTCCTCTGATTTGTGTGTGTGTCTGTGTGTCTGTGTGTGTGTGTGTGTCTGTGTGTGTGTGTGTCTGTGTCTGTGTGTCAGTGTGTGTGTCTGTGTCTGTGTGTCTGTGTCTGTCTGTGTGTGTGTGTGTGTGTGTGTGTGTGTGTGTGTGTGTGTGTGTGTGTGTGTGTGTGTGTGTGTGTGTGTGTGTCTGTGTGTTTTCTATCTCACATCCTGACATCTCTTTAATGAACATTTGCATATTATCTGTGTGCCTGGCTGCCTGGTGCAGGAAGCGGTGGTTACAGACCAACAGCTCTGACAGCCATTGGCTGCTGCTTACAGAAGGTGGGAGTGAGGCCCTTAGCAACACCACTCTGCCTGATCAGTGTGCCACTCTGCTAAGCTCTCACAGTCGAGAGGAAAGAAATGTGTTTATGTTGGAGATGAGATTAACACTACATTCTTGGTTCTTTTCATTTAGCAGCTTACTGTGTCCTCCACCAGTCAATGTGTAAATATCAAACCAACTCTGAATTTAAGCTAAAATAAAATAAAAACATCATTCAAAGTCAGGGTAACAAAGGTAAAACTAAATCAAAATCTATATTCAAAGGAACTTGTTACAGACTTGTTATAAGCACTAAAGGTTTTGACACACATCTACCCATCTACAGATTAATTACAAATGAAAAGATAAAAGATCAAATGTCTTGAGTCAATAAGTATTCAACTCCTTTGTTATTGTAAGCCTAAATATGTTCAGGAGTAAAAATGTGCTTAAACAAGTCACATAATAAGTTGCAATAATGTTTAACAGGATTTTTGAATGACTACCTCATCTCTGTACCCCACACATACAATTAGGTCCTCCAGTCGAGCAATGAATTTCAAACACAGATTAAACCACAAAGACCAGGGAGGTTTTCCAATGCCTCACAAATAAGGACACCTATTGGTAGATGGATAAAAAAGCAGACATTAAATATACCTTTGAGCATGGTGAAGTTATTCATTACACTTTGGATGGTGTATCAATACACACAGTCACTACAAAAATGCAGGTGTCCTTCCTAACTCAGTTGTCAGAGAGGATGGAAGGCCAATGGCGACTTTAAAACAGTTACAGAGTTTAATGGCTGTGATAGGAGAAAACTGAGGATGGATCAACAACAATGTAGTTACTCCACAATACTATTGTTTGCAATAAGGCACTAAAGTAAAACGAAAAGAAAAAAAAAAAAAGAATTGCTAAGAAATTAACTTTATGTCCTGAAAGCATTATGTTTGGGGCAAATCCAACATATCACTGAGTACCACTCTTCATATTTTCAAACATGGTGGTGGCTGCATCATGTTATGGGTATGGTTGTCATCGGCAAGGACAAGGGAGTTTTTTTTAGGATAAAAATAAATGGAATAGAGCTAAGCACAGGCAAAATCCTAGAGGAAAACCTGGTTCAGTCTGCTTTCCAACAGACACTGGGAGACAAATTCACCTTTCGGCAGGACAATAACCTAAAACATAAGGCCAAATATACACTGGAGTTGCTTACTAAGACAACATTGAATGTTCCTGAGTGGCCTAGTTACTGTTTTGACTTAAATCGGCTTGAAAATCTATTGCAAGACTTGAAAATGGCTGTCTAGCAATGATCAACAACCAAATTGACAGAGCTTGAAGACATTTTAAAAAGAATAACGAGCTAATATTGTACAATCCAGGTGTGCAAAGCTCTTCGAAACTTACCCAGAAAGACTTATAGCTGTAATCGCTGCCAAAGATGATTCTAACATGTACTGACTCAGGGTGTGAATACTTATGTAAATGAGATAGTTCTGTATTTCATTTTCAATAAATGTGCAAAAATTCTAGAAATATGTTTTCTCTTTGTCATTATGGGGTATTGTGTGTAGATGAGCAAAAAACAAATATGTATTTAATCCATTTTGAATTCACACTGTAACACAACAACATGTGGAATAAGAAAAGGGGTGTGAATACTTTCTGAACTGTATGTGACCAGTTACTTCAGTTAACACTAGGTGTCCCCATTGCAACAGAGGTTGCAGAAACTGAAGCTGCACCGCCTGATACTGTATCTTATATAGCCTGTGTTCTCTGCCCCTGTGTGTGTGTGCCTGAGCTTGTGTCAGTCTCATACAAAGCGATCTGCAACAGACAGGAACTGAGACCACAGCTTCGTGGGTTAACCATGGTTAAAGCCGTTCATGCTTTGTCACTGTGACTTTACTCAACAGTTATTTTCAGTTACAGAACGGACAGTAACACCAATAACTTGCTGTTTTAATCTGCACTGTTTTGTTCACAGATGATCAAATTAATCTTGAGAGTGCTCTAATATCCCTACCGTATGTAAGTCATTGTAAGAGCATATGGGAGAATAGATACAGTTGAAGTCGGAAGTTTACATACACCTTAGCCAAATACATTTAAACTCAGTTTTTCACAATTCCTGACATTTAATCCTAGTAAGAATTCCCTGTATTAGGTCAGTTAGGATCACCACTTTATTTTAAGAATGTGAAATGTCAGAATAATAGTATAGAGAATTATTTATTTCAGCTTTTATTTCTTTCATCACATTCCCAGTGGGTCAGAAGTTTACATACACTCAATTAGTATTTGGTAGCATTGCCTTTAAATTGTTTAACTTGGGTCAAACGTTTCAGGTAGCCTTCCACAAGCTTCCCACAATAAGTTGGATGAATTTTGGCCCATTCCTCCTGACAGAGCTGGTGTAACCGAGTCAGGTTTGTAGGCCTCCTTGCTCGCACACGCTTTTTCAGTTCTGCCCACATATTTTCTATAGGATTGAGGTCAGGGCTTTGTGATGGCCACTCCAATACCTTGACTTTGTTGTCCTTAAGCCATTTTGCCACAACTTTGGAAGTATGCCTGGGGTCATTGTCCATTTGGAAGACCCATTTGCGACCAAGCTTTAACTTCCTGACTGATGTGTTGAGATGTTGCTTCAATATATCCACATAATTTTCCTTCCTCATGATGCCATCTATTTTGTGAAGTGCACCTGTCACGACTGTCTGTGAGATGCGGTAAACGAAGTCAGGCACAGGACACAGAACTCTCGGATACGTACTTTTAATACGAAAAGGATCCAAAAGGACACAGAAAATAACTCCACGCAGGGAGGAAATAACCCGCTCGCAAAAATGACAACCGTGAAGGGGAAAACAATCACACACAAAGTACAGATGAGAGACAGGGGTAATTATAAGGGAAACAAATAACATAATGACGAACAGGTGTAAACAATACAGACAAAACTAAACAAACACCGATAACATCGAACGGCAGTAGCTAGTACTCCGGGGACGACGAACGCCGAAGCCTGCCTGAGCAAGGAGGAGGAGCAGCCTCGGCAGAATCCGTGACAGTACCCCCCCCCCCTTGACGCGCGGCTCCAGCCGTGCGCCGACCCCGGCCTCGGGGACGGCCAGGAGGACGCGGAGCAGGGCGAGTTGGGTGACTCCGGTGGAACTCTGTCAACAGGGAGGGATCTAGGATGTCCCTCCTAGGGACCCAGCACCGTTCCTCCGGACCGTACCCCTCCCACTCCACGAGATACTGCAGACCCCCCATCCGACGCCTCGAATCCACGATGGAACGGACTGAGTACGCCGGAGCCCCTTCGATGTCTAGTGGGGGCGGAGGGGCCTCTCGTACCTCATTCTCCTGGAGTGGACCAGCTACCACCGGCCTGAGGAGAGACACATGGAACGAGGGGTTAATGCGATAATTAACAGGCAGCTGTAACCTATAACATACCTCGTTCAATCTCCTCAGGACTTTAAATGGCCCCACAAACCGCCGGCCCAGCTTCCGGCAGGGCAGGTGAAGGGGCAGGTTTCTGGTCGAGAGCCAGACCCGAACTCCCGGTGCATAAACCGGACCCTCACTGCGGTGGCGATCGGCGCTCGCCTTTTGCCGTCTGATGGCCCGCTGCAGATGGACGTGCGCAGCGTTCCATGTCTCCTCCGAGCGCCGAAACCATTCATCCACCGCAGGAGCCTCGATCTGGCTCTGATGCCAGGGTGCCAGAACCGGCTGATAGCCCAACACACACTGGAAAGGAGTGAGATTAGTGGAGGAGTGGCGGAGTGAGTTTTGGGCTATCTCTGCCCAGGGAATATACCCCGACCACTCCTCCTGCCGGTCCTGGCAGTAGGACCTCAGAAACCTACCCACATCTTGGTTTACTCTCTCCACCTGCCCATTACTCTCAGGGTGAAAACCCGAGGTAAGGCTGATCGAGACCCCCAAAAGTTCCATAAACGCCCTCCACACTCGGGACCCCGATCAGACACTATATCCTCAGGCACCCCGTAGTGCCAGAAAATGTGAGTAAACAGGGCTTCGGCCGTTTGTAGGGCTGTAGGAAGACCTGGCATAGGGATGAGACGGCAGGCCTTAGAAAACCGATCCACAACGACCAAGATCGTGGTATTCCCCTGGGAGGGGGGAAGGTCCGTGACAAAATCCACCGACAGGTGAGACCACGGCCGTTGTGGAACGGGGAGAGGTTGTAACTTCCCCCTGGGCAGGTGTCTAGGCGCCTTACACTGGGCGCACACCGAGCAGGAAGAAACGTAAACTCTCACGTCCTTAGCTAAGGTGGGCCACCAGTACTTCCCGCTAAGACAGTGCACCGTCCGACCAATACCAGGATGACCAGAGGAGGGTGACGTGTGAGCCCAATAAATCAGTCGGTCACGGACCTCGAGCGGCACGTACCTCCGTCCCTCTGGACACTCTGGGGGAGAAGGGTCGGTACGTAACGCCCGCTCGATTTCCGTGTCGACCTCCTACACCACCGGTGCCACGAGACAAGACTCCGGTAGTATGGGAGTGGGCTCAATGGACCTCTCCTCTGTGTCATATCGTCGGGACAGGGCGTCTGCCTTAACGTTCTGTGACCCGGGGATATACGTGATCTTAAAGACAAACCGGGCCAGAAACATGGCCCACCTAGCCTGACGAGGGTTCAGTCTCTTCGCTGCCCGGATGTACTCCAGGTTACGATGGTCAGTCAGAATGAGAAAAGGGTGGTTAGCCCCCTCAAGCCAATGTCTCCACACCTTCAGGGCCTGGACCACAGCTAGCAGCTCCCTGTCCCCCACGTCATAATTGCGCTCCGCCGGACTGAGCTTCTTAGAATAGAAAGCACAGGGGCGGAGTTTTGGAGGTGTGCCCGAGCGCTGAGACAGTATAGCACCGATCCCCGCCTCGGACGCATCCACCTCGACTTGGAACGTCAAAGAGGGATCCGGATGTGCCAGCACCGGAGCTGAGGTGAACAGGTCCTTCAAATGACTAAACGCCCTGTCCGCCTCAGCCGACCACTGCAAACGCACCGGGCCTCCCTTTAGCAGGGAGGTAATGGGAGCCGCTACCTGTCCAAAACCCTGGATAAACCTCCGGTAGTAATTGGCAAAACCCAAAAACCGCTGCACCTCCTTTACTGTAGTTGGAGTCTGCCAATTACGCACGGCTGAAACGCGGTCAATCTCCATCTCCACCCCTGACGCAGACAACCGGTGTCCCAGGAAGGAGATGGACTCCTGGAAAAACAGACATTTCTCTGCCTTCACATACAGATCATGCTCCAACAGTCTACCTAGCAACCGACGTACCAGGGACACATGCTCGGTACGTGTAGCGGAGTATATCAGAATGTCATCAATATACACCACTACCCCCTGTCCATGCAAATCCCGGAAAATCTCGTCTACAAATGATTGGAAGACTGAAGGAGCATTCATTAGACCGTATGGCATGACGAGGTACTCATAGTGACCCGAGGTGGTACTGAAGGTTGTTTCCCACTCATCTTCCTCCCGAATGCGCACCAGGTTGTAAGGGCTCCTGAGATCCAATTTTGTGAAGAAGCGCGCCCGTGTAATGACTCCGTCATACTAGCAATCAGAGGGAGAGGATAGCTGTATTTAATAGTGATCTGATTGAGACCACGGTAATCAATACACGGGCGTAAACCCCCATCCTTCTTCTTCACAAAAAAGAAACTTGAGGACGCAGGAGAAGTGGAAGGCCGTATGTATCCCTGTCTCAAGGATTCGGCGACGTATGTCTCCATAGCAGCCGTCTTCTCCTGAGACAGAGGATACACATGGCTGCGAGGGAGCGCTGCGCCAACCTGGAGGTCTATCGCACAATCCCCCTGTCGATGAGGTGGTAATTGAGTCGCCTTCTTCTTACAGAAGGCGCTTGCCAAATCGGCATACTCAGGAGGAATGTGCATTGTGGGCATTTGGTTCGGACTCTCCACCGTCGTTGCCCCTACGGAAACACCTACACACCGCCCCACACACTGATCAGACCATCCCTTGAGAGCCCTCTGTTGCCATGAAATGTTGGGGTCATGAGATATTAACCAGGGAAGTCCCAACACCACTGGAAACGCAGGAGAGTCAATTAAATACAACTGTATAGTCTCCTCATGACCCTTCTGCGTATTCATCTTCAGTGGCGCTGTGACCTCCCTAATCAATCCCGACCCCAAAGGCCGGCTATCTAGGCCATGGATAGGGAAGGGCACATCGACTGGTAACATAGGGATCCCTAACTTATATGAGAAATGACGATCGATAAAATTCCCAGCTGCGCCTGAATCGACTAGCGCCTTATGCTGGGAGTAAGTAGAAACTTCTGGAAACATCACTTGGATACACATATGAACAGCAGAGAGCTCTGGGTGAGTTGGGACCTTACTCACCGGGAATGACTCATCAGTGCGCTGCCTGCTGCCTCGAATCTGAGGAGACCCTCCCCAGCATCGAACCGCCGTGTGTCCTCGGCGGCCACAGTTGGTGCAGGGAACAGCCTCCTTCCTGGCCTCCCTACTACCAGCACCCCCGAGCTCCATAGGGCTCGGCTCGGAGGTGCTGGGGGATGGAATGGACGGCCCCAGCGCTGGACGTCCGCGGGTAGCCAACAGGGTATCCAAGCGAATCAACATGTCCACCAGCTGATCGAAGCTTAGGTTGGTGTCCCTGCAGGCCAGCTCTCGACGAACGTCCTCCCTCAGGCTGCATCTGTAGTGGTCGATGAGGGCCCTCTCATTCCATCCCGAATTGGCAGCCAGAGTCCGGAAGTCCAGTGCGAATTCCTGCGCGCTCCTCCTCCCCTGTCTGAGGTGGAATAGACGCTCACCCGCCGCCTTCCCCTCCGGGGGATGATCGAACACTGCCCTGAAGCGGCGGGTGAACTCCGCATAGTTCACAGTAGCGGCGTCTATCCCTCCCCACTTGGCATTGGCCCACTCCAGTGCCTTGCCGGACAGACAGGAGATGAGGGCGGACACGCTCTCGTATCCCGAGGGTGCCGGGTGAATGGTTGCCAGGTAAAGTTCCACCTGGAGCAGGAAACCCTGACACCCGGCTGCGGTGCCATCATAAGCCCTCGGGAGCGAGAGCCGAATCCCACTGGACTCCGGATGTGAGACGATAGGAGTAGCCGATGGTGGTGGTATCGTTGGAGGAGGTGTGGGCAAACCTCCTCTCTCCCATCGTCCCAAAGTGTTCATAACGTTATCCATAGCGGCACCAAGATTTTGGAGCATCGCTGCCTGTTGTAGGACGCGCTCCTCGAGTGATCCAGTCGGTGCCGTCGCTCCTGCTGACTCCATGGTAGGGTGTGTGTGATGCGGTAAACGAAGTCAGGCGCAGGACACAGAACTCTCGGATACGTACTTTTAATACGAAAAGGATCCAAAAGGACACAGAAAATAACTCCACGCAGGGAGGAAATAACCCACTCACAAAAATGACAACCGTGAAGGGGAAAACAATCACACACAAAGTACAGGTGAGAGACAGGGGTAATTATAAGGGAAACAATTAACATAATGACGAACAGGTGTAAACAATACAGACAAAACTAAACAAACACCGATAACATCGAACGGCAGTAGCTAGTACTCCGGGGACGACGAACGCCGAAGCCTGCCCGAGCAAGGAGGAGGAGCAGCCTCGGCAGAATCCGTGACAGCACCAGTCCCTCCTGCAGCAAAGCACCCCCACAGCATGATGCTGCCACCCCCCGTGCTTCACGGTTGGGATGGTGTTCTTTTTGTTTCATCAGACCAGAGGACATTTCTCAGAAAAGTCCGATCTTTGTCCCCATGTGCAGTTGCAAACCGTAGTCTTGCTTTTTTTATGGCGGTTTTGGAGCAGTGGCTTCTTCCTTGCTGAGCGGCCTTTCAGGTTATGTCGATATAGGACTCGTTTTACTGTGGATATAGATACTTTTGTACCTGTTTCCTCCAGCATCTTCACAAGGTCCTTTGCTGTTGTTCTGGGATTGATTTGCACATTTCGCACCAAAGTACGTTCATCTCTAGGAGACAGAACGCGTCTCCTTCCTGAGCGGTATGATGGCTGCGTGGTTCCATGGTGTTTATACTTGGGTACTATTGTTTGTACAGATGAACGTGGTACCTTCAGGCATTTGGAAATTGCTCCCAAGGATGAACCAGACTTGTGGAGGTCTACAATTGTTTTCTGAGGTCTTGGCTGATTTCTTTTGATTTTCCCATGATGTCAAGAAAGGAGGCACTGCGTTTGAAGGTAGGCCTTGAAATACATCCACAGGTACACCTCCAATTGACTCAAATGATGTCAATTAGCCTATCAGAAGCTTCTAAAGCCATGACATAATTTTCTGGAATTTTCCAAGCTGTTTAAAGGCACAGTCAACTTAGTGTATGTAAACTTCTGACCCACTGGAATTGTGATACAGTGAATTATAAGTCAAATAATCTGACTGTAAACAATTGTTGGAAAAATTATTTGTGTCATGCACAAAGTAGATGTCCTAACCGACTTGCCAAAACTATAGTTTGTTAACAAGAAATTTGTGGAGTGGTTGAAAAACGGGTTTTAATGACTCCAACCTAAATGTATGTACACTTCCGACTTCAACTGTAAGTAAACAGAGTCAAATTCTGCATGGAACTTACAACTCCCTCAAGGGCTAAAGCATCTATTGGATGACTTACTAACATAACTGAAGCTGGTACACATCACATAGACTAGAGCAGAGAGCACAAGCAGAGACAATTGTTATTCTAAATGTCAGAGAGAGAGAGGGAGGAAAAGAGGGAGAGAGACAAACACACACACAGAGAGACATACTGCAGACAGAGAGAGAGAGAGAGAGAGAGAGAGAGAGAGAGAGAGAGAGAGAGAGAGAGAGAGCATGGGGTCTGTGTGATGGGATTAGGGCCTGATAATAGGGCCTCTGTGTGTGATAGTGCATTCTCCGAGACATGATCTCATCTGTGTCTTGGGCCTGGGCATGGCTTGGCCTGTGGACAGCAGTCAGTCAGTCAGTCCCAGCAGAGATGCTGCTACGCGGCTTCTAGCCGTACCCAGATGGGCACCCAAATCTAATAGACAGCCATTTGGAGCTATAAAGCCCAGGCCTATTGGAGAAAAAGAAGCAGCCAATGTCTAATCTCTCTCTTTTTATTTCTCACTCTCTTTCTCCATTTCTCAAGCGTGCACTGCACACTCCAAATGACTCTGTATATCAGTCTGTTATTCGTTCTCTATCTCACCCCTGGCTCAACCCCTCACTCTCTTTTTTCTGTCTCTTTCCACTCTCTCTAAGATGGCCTGGTCTAAATAGGAAAGTTCTTAACAAGGAGAATGACTGGAGGTAGAGAGTACAGACATGTAAACCTTGAACACTGAACTTGAACTGTGCAAAAATAAAATGAAGGTATGAGTTTGCAAGACAAAGAGCCAGCTGCAGTGAATAACGTTTTCCACCTCAACCAACCAAGTGGGAATGTAAATCAGGTATAATTTCCTCCTTTGAATAGTTCCATTCATTTCCCTTTGGGAGAAGAGCTGCTCCAGCCCTCTGCCTGAGCAAATGATTTATTAATAATAAAATGACTGGCAGACAACACGCTGAGATATTTCCTTACAATAATAAAGTGTTAATGTTTTGCTTATTGCAACCATCGACCATCCCTCTCCACTCCCTCCTCCCTCCTCCCCCCTCAAAAACCCTAACATGCATCTCTCTATATCTTACTTTATATTACCTCCCATCTCTCTTTCATTTCTCCCTCTCTCTCCATCTCCCCTTACCGTGCCACAGGTGGGAGTGTTGTCAGAGAGCCAGCTCTGAGGAGGCGCGCCCTCGCCCCTGCCGCCCTCCTCTTCAGCTCCAGGGGGTCAGAGGGGGGTTTTGGGAGGGCTTTGGGGCTGGCGGGGTCTGGTTCCTCATCCTGGGCCACTGGCAACCTGGGCTTCTGGTAGCCCACAAAAATGACTTCCTCATTGAGGGACCAAGCACTGATGTAGTATGTGTAGTCTTCAGCTGATCAGAACAATAGACTCAGGCTTTCCTAGATCCCCAACAAGTTCACAAGGATACACACAGATGAATGTACAGTTCAACAGTAAGGATATGAGATGTACAATGAGGAGAAGAACCCACATGTTCCAGAGGAGACAGGCGAGTTCCAGAACCCGGTATGGAGTCTGGTGCTTCAAAGTTGCGAGTGTAGATGCTGAAAGAGGAAAAGAGAGACCTTATTAATTTAGTACACTGTATGGATGTGACACTAGACTACTTCTAGGGGGGTTACAAGATAGGGGCTTTAACCAGATCCCTAACCTGAACATAGAGGGAGGTTGGAGCATCTTGGGCTCGAGAGGAGGTCTCCCCGAACAGCTGTCTGTGGTCCTCAGCGAACACCTGATCTCGGTGACGATCTCTGCGCTGGTCTTCCTCCGAGGGTCAGGTTTCAGGGTAAAAGGGCTGTGTTTCTCACGCTTCCTCCCCAAAGAAGACATTTTGTGAGGGTTGTTGCCAGCAGGACCAGGGATGAGGTCAGGAGGATTACTGTGCACTGTGCACTGATATGCAGAATTACAGTGAATTAGGCTTGTTGTGAATGAGAAAGCATGCGTGTCCTCGCTCAGTCACCAATGGAGTCACGAGAGCAGCAGAGGCAGTCTAGGTTGAAGATGTTTCACCTAGGAGACAGCAGGAAGCATTTGACTAGTGACAACAAACCGGAGTGGCTCAAAAGTAACAGAAACTGTGTACAGAAACAAGCAAATTCAATTTTCATCTTGGTTGCACTCAGAAATGTTCAACCGATAGCACTGCCAGGAATACACACCATGAACTGCTGTACCTCCGGAGAGGTGTAAAAAACCAAGCATGCTAGATATGCTACACTAACGTCACACGTTAGCCAGGCTAGCTTGTTAACATTTTTGGGATCAGAAGAAGTACCTAGAATTCCTATTGCTAAAATAAACTTACCGTCTATTGGTGATCACCATAAAATGACTGGCCAATTTTGAGACAACCCAACTTCTACAGCCAAACAGGAAAAGTAATTGCTTCTCAAGTTTGACTCAAGTGAGTTTGCAGAGGTAGCTAGCCAGCTAGCTGAAAATGACTGACGTTGTCGCGTCTCGGGCACAAGCCTCAACATCCGTTTGTCATCATGATATGTGTCCAGCATTTGCCCAGGTGAGTCCCTCAGCATCTTCACAGTGTTTTCGTACAAAAAATAGTTGTCACAGACAATAATATAATATCCTTCATTTCCATTTCTCACTAAACTGACATGACCAAAAGCAGGTCAATTGCATCACACCACCACATACAGTGGGGAAAAAAAGTATTTAGTCAGCCACCAATTGTGCAAGTTCTCCCACTTAAAAAGATGAGAGAGGCCTGTAATTTTCATCATAGGTACACGTCAACTATGAAAGACAAAATGAGAAAACAAAATCCAGAAAATCACATTGTAGGATTTTTAATGAATTTATTTGCAAATGATGGTGGAAAATAAGTATTTGGTCAATAACAAAAGTTTCTCAATACTTTGTTATATACCCTTTATTGGCAATGACACAGGTCAAACGTTTTCTGTAAGTCTTCACAAGGTTTTCACACACTGTTGCTGGTATTTTGGCCCATTCCTCCATGCAGATCTCCTCTAGAGCAGTGATGTTTTGGGGCTGTCGCTGGGCAACACGGACTTTCAACTCCCTCCAAAGATGTTCTATGGGGTTGAGATCTGGAGACTGGCTAGGCCACTCCAGGACCTTGAAATGCTTCTTACGAAGCCACTCCTTCGTTGCCCGGGCGGTGTGTTTGGGATCATTGTCATGCTGAAAGACCCAGCCACGTTTCATCTTCAATGCCCTTGCTGATGGAAGGAGGTTTTCACTCAAAATCTCACGATACATGGCCCCATTCATTCTTTCCTTTACACGGATCAGTCGTCCTGGTCCCTTTGCAGAAAAACAGCCCCAAAGCATGATGTTTCCACCCCCATGCTTCACAGTAGGTATGGTGTTCTTTGGATGCAACTCAGCATTCTTTGTCCTCCAAACACGACGAGTTGAGTTTTTACCAAAAAGTTATATTTTGGTTTCATCTGACCATATGACATTCTCCCAATCCTCTTCTGGATCATCCAAATGCACTCTAGCAAACTTCAGACGGGCCTGGACATGTACTGGCTTAAGCAGGGGGACACATCTCGCACTGCAGGATATGAGTCCCTGGCGGCGTAGTGTGTTACTGATGGTAGGCTTTGTTACTTTGGTCCCAGCTCTCTGCAGGTCATTCACTAGGTCTCCCCGTGTGGTTCTGGGAATTTTGCTCACCGTTCTTGTGATCATTTTGACCCCACGGGGTGAGATCTTGCGTGGAGCCCCAGATCGAGGGAGATTATCAGTGGTCTTGTATGTCTTCCATTTCCTAATAATTGCTCCCACAGTTGATTTCTTCAAACCAAGCTGCTTACCTATTGCAGATTCAGTCTTCCCAGCCTGGTGCAGGTCTACAATTTTGTTTCTGGTGTCCTTTGACAGCTCTTTGGTCTTGGCCATAGTGGAGTTTGGAGTGTGACTGTTTGAGGTTGTGGACAGGTGTCTTTTATACTGATAACAAGTTCAAACAGGTGCCATTAATACAGGTAACGAGTGGAGGACAGAGGAGCCTCTTAAAGAAGAAGTTACAGGTCTGTGAGAGCCAGAAATCTTGCTTGTTTGTAGGTGACCAAATACTTATTTTCCACCATAATTTGCAAATAAATTCATTAAAAATCCTACAATGTGATTTTCTGGATTTTTTCTCTCTCAATTTGTCTGTCATAGTTGACGTGTACCTATGATGAAAATTACAGGCCTCTCTCATCTTTTTAAGTGGGAGAACTTGCACAATTGGTGGCTGACTAAATATTTTTTTCCCCCACTGTACTGTAGTAGGTAGGCTATGTAATACATCATCAATAATCATTTGAACCAGGGATAATAACCAATTTGCCAGCATTGTTTTCTAGATTAGAACCACTGCCAAAATGATACAGTTTCCCTCCTCTGTCATTCCATTTCAAGGTGCTCCATCTTTAGATTATCTTTAAAATGGACATTGTGCTGTTTGTCACATTCTTATATTTTTCTATGTCCTTCCCAGTGCCCCAGGGATGTTTTAAACCCAGACGTAAACTGTCTCAAACAATAGTCACTCTGGTTAAGTGTTCAGAATAAGGCATTGATTTATAACAATAACCATAAATTGAGAGGGCGTGCACCCTGTCCCTTTCAGCTGAACAGGCTTTATAGTACCCTGATTCCCGATTTATACCCTCTGGCTAAATAAGAAATCTGCATTAATGTGTCTACCCCTTTGAATTTTACATTTACATTTTCGTTATTTAGCAGAAGCTCTTATCCAAAGCGACTTACAAATTGGTGCATTCACCTTATGATAGCCAGTGGAACAACCACTTTACAATATTATTATTATTATTATTTTTATTTTTTGGGGGGTGGGGTAAGGGGGGGTAGAAGGATTACTTTATCCTATCCCAGGTATTCCTTAAAGAGGTGGGGTTTCAAGTGTCTCCGGAAGGTGGTGAGTGACTCCGCTGTCCTGGCGTCGTGAGGGAGCTTGTTCCACCATTGTTGTGCCAGAGCAATGGTGGAACAAGCTCCCTCACGACGCCAGGACAGCGGAGTCACTCACCACCTTCCGGAGACACTTGAAACCCCACCACCTTCCGGAATCACCCACCTCCTCTTTCTACATTTACATTTACATTTTCTCTTTCTCACTGGCACATTAAACCACTGCTGACATTTAAACTCATAATTAAGTAGTGAAAACTGGTACAGCTTGATTTAGACTACAGATACAATATTTAAAGAATTCGACTGTCTCAGTCTGGCACAGACATGTACATTTGGTCATACGTTTTTTGCAATTATACCTTTTATTTCCAGTCAAGGTTTATAGAATTACTGGAGGGAATAACCTTTCATGTTCATGACTATAGTAGAAGGCTGTCTGTTGTTGTTTGTTATCATCGTTAGGGTTACGGTAAGATGGCATGGGTTGTTGCTATACAGTACTTTCACCTCTCCTTTTACTAAAGTTTCCACTCACCTTAAAGGTACACAGGGTCATTCTCTGCCTGTACAACTGAAATACCAAGTAGTTAATGTTTTATTCAACACCATAAAATCGGAACTTTTTATATAAGCTGTAAATGGCAACAGTGTAGACACAGAGATGAAAAGATAAATCAAAGTTATTTATTTGTATTTACATAAATGATGGTACAGTTGAGACATTCAGCCATTTTAATGTACATGGGTCATACATGTAGTTTACTTTGAAATTAAGATAAAATCTGATTTACAAAATAAAAATCTTTAAAAAGTGTTTCCAAAGTCCATCAAAAAATTATGGTCACCATTACGGCATATGTTGCAGGTGATATTGTCGGATTAAATTCAACGAAAACAAATCTCGAAACGACCGTAATGGCTGACCTGGCGGGAGAAGAATTGTCCGCCATTTTGTGGTCTGTGATAATGTGACGTTGTTCAAATAAAAAAGAGCAAACACAAAATGGCAGCGGACTTACGTCGTCTTTTTCATCCGGTGCTTTGCTTTCGAATGCTGCTCCTCTGCAAGATGTAGAATATTTTTCGTAAACATTCCTGTGGCATGAACAACCTATACTCAGTGGCCCCCCTGACACAGTGGTACAGGAGAAAAGAGACCTCCAGCTTTAGTTCATCCTGTCCACACGATTTCGCCGTTCAGTCTCCGCTCACTGCCACAGCTTCATTTAGGGCAAAGCAGGCATGAATGCAAGTAAGGGATAGAGTTCTATCAATATTCATAAACAAACTCAGGGTAGAGGGAAAAAAGAGTACAACATGCATTGATACTCTGCTTTCATTCATTCAACTCACGCTTCGCCCTGGGTCAGTTTAACCCCGAAGATGGGTTGACCACTTTGCAACGATCTGGTCTGTCTGGATTTGCAACATTTGTCCACTCGCAAACCTTTTTTTAAAAGTAGAAATGTACATCTAAGCAATCTTGTGTGTCTCTGGTTGGATTTAAATAGCCCTACATGCTTCAGTCTCATAGATACAGTGAGCCTGATTGGCCGAGAGTGCATGCTGGACATGACCAATCAGAGGGCATCACCATGGTGCTTCCCAACCAATGGGAGGAGGAGGATAGTCTCTGTGATTTCATTGTCACTAAGGGAGGGGGAAACATACTGCCAGGACAGTTGGCACTAACATGGTGAGCAGTGGAGGAGGCTGTTACAGTCAAACTGTATGTCACTGATATGGCCTGGGAGCAGTAGCCGTGATGCAGTAGTCATTGAGAGAAAGAACGGAATGGCTCGAAAAACGAGGCTACAGGATATGCTTCCCAGTAAACACTACCACCACACACACACACACACACACATCACTGTTATCACTGGTCCTCACGTCACAGTAAGGAATAAATGGGTTGATTTGCGAGAGCTCTCATCCTCCTTGAAGGTGGTGCGTCTCCTTGGCAACCAGCTCTGTCTTCTTCGGCCAGGAGCTTAGTATGATAGAGGGACACACTGACATGGAGGATAGAGGAGAGGAGCTTTTTCTCTTCTTCTCTCCCCAATCACTACTTAGTCCAGGACCCCAATATGGTGTCCCTCCCTCCCTCCCTCCCTCCCTCCCTCCCTCCCTCCCTCCCTCCCCTCTCTCTCTCTCTCTCTCTCTCTCTCTCTCTCTCGCTCGCTCTCTCTCTCTCTCTCTCTCTCTCTCTCTCTCTCTCTCTCTCTCTCTCTCTCTCTCTCTCTCTCTCTCTCTCTCTCTCTCTCTCTCCTCTCCTCTCTCTCTCTCTCTCTCTCTCTCTCTCTCTCTCTCTCTCTCTCTCTCTCTCTCTCTCTCTCTCTCTCTCTCTCTCTCTCTCTCTCCTCTCTCTCTCTCTCTCCCCCCTTCTCTCTCTCCCCCCCCCCCTCTCTCTCTCTCTCTCTCTCTCTCTCTCTCTCTCTCTCTCTCTCTCTCTCTCTCCCCCCCCTCTCTCCCTCTCTCTCTCTCTCTCTCTCTCTCTCTCTCTCTCTCCCCCCTTCCCCCCCCCCCCCCTCTCTCTCTCTCTCTCTCTCTCTCTCTCTCTCTCTCTCTCTCGCTCTCTCTCTCTCTCTCTCTCTCTCTCTCTCTCTCTCTCTCTCTCCCCCCCTCTCTCTCTCTCTCTCTCTCTCTCTCTCTCTCTAAGGTCCTCTCATAGCAAACCCATGTAAAAACATTTCCAAAGTGTTATTGACAGTGCAACCTGCAGGCATCATGTGATGAATACAATAGAAAACTGCTGATATCTTGTCTGTCTGAACTAAAGGGGGCATCACTTCCCTCATATGTGCAGCTGCAGCAGTCTGACCAAGAGGTCACTCTGACACAAGACACAGGTGCCTTTGGCCGTTTATTCCTCTTCACTATGGTCTCTTACTCTTTATTTTTTTTCTCGATATCCAGCTTCCTCATGAGGTCTGTCACCCTCTTGGAACAGGCTGATAAGAAAGCCCTGAGTCAGGGTAAAGTTGTCATGTGCCAGCATACCGTGGCCATGTTGTAACGTGAGAGAGACTTGCGGTGAGGATCTTTCTATGTTATGGCAGAAAACCACAGCTGGCTAATGATGGATGTATCTAGGCCTCCGCTCCTGTACAACACAAGCTGTGTGATCTCCCTCTGAAACGCTGACATTTACCCATGGTCTATCGATACCACAGGTTTTCCAGTGCAGAGTAGTACAGGAAATCCATGACTTTGCGGTTTCATCAGATAGATTTCAAGTTCAAATGTGTCTTCAGGAGATTGTTGCCTGCATATTTCTGGTGATAAAAAAGAAGCGCCAACTTTGCTAACTTTTTTCACTCCGTCAACCTTGGCTGTCTCAACTTTTTGGTGGAAGAAAGAAAGAGAGAGAAAGAAAGAGAGAGAGACAGAGAAAGAGAAGAACAATATGACTCAGAAACCCACTCGAATGATTCACTTGTTGAGGCCTTTAACCACCAACAATACAGATGTATGATCTTAATTTGATCACTCTTTTGTTGCTGAGAATATTTCCTGCAAAGCAGGAAATGCAAACTTGTAGTATATATTCGTTTTGAAAAAGGCTTATAAAGTTTGTAATTTCCACTTAGAAATTTCAGACATGATTTGCCCTAACAAAAAATGTATCAACCCCTACAAAATTTAAAATTATAATTCACATAATAATTCACATTTCCTGTTGCTGCAGGATTACTTTCCTGCTGTAGCAAACTGGCTCAAATTAAGATCCTACATCTGTATGTTGTGAGTTGACTTCTTTTTCCACATTAGTCAATTAGCCACACAAGCACATACACTGTCTGCAGCCTGTCTGTAGGGCTGAATAGAAGTCACTGACACGGTCCACAGCCATTCAAATAAAGCAGACACACTCGACAGACAGTCGCCCTCTTATCACCAATCTCTGTCTGTCATCACGGAAAAGAACCACACTGACATGCACACACTCATATTACACACAGATCACAGGAGGCTGCTGAGGGGAGGACGGCTCATAATAATGGCTGGAATGGAGTAAATGGAATGGTATCAAACACATGGAAACCATGTGTTTGATGAGTTCGATACCATTCCATTAATTCCGTTTGAGCCATTACTATGAGCCTGTCCTCCCCAATTAAGGTGCCACCAACCTCCTGTGACACAGATCTTTTTTTTTTTTGTGACACACTTGGAGACATGCCCCATGGGTCATGCGCCACACACACACACAAACACGCACAAACACACATTATGGAGAAGCATCCCTCTGTATTATATCCCTTTGACTACTGCCAGACACCCACAGACTCCAATGAAGCGTATCCATCTCATTTCATATGCTAATCAAAAGGAGAGAGCCTCAATCTAATCTTGATGGAACTGATTAATGTTTCCTAGCTTCATGGGTGTTGGTGATGCTGTCTGTCTGTCTGTCTCTGCACAGGCGGTGTTGGTGATGCTGTCTGTCTGTCTCTGCACAGGCCCTGTCTGTCTGTCTGTTTCTGCACAGGCCCTGTCTTTCTGTCTGTCTGTCTCTACAAAGGTCCTGTCTGTCTGTCTGTCAGTCCGTGCGTCTGTCTGTCTGTGCACTGTGTTCCTGCTCTATGACAGTCTGTATGTGGTCCAATGACGACAGACACTCTCTGACTCAACTCCTCCACAATGCAGCCTGAATGCACTCTCAACCTGTTACTGTGGCCTGAATGAACAGACATACACAGAGGTACAGATACTCATACAGTACATTCACTCTCTGACGCACACAGACAGACACCCGTTGGAATGTAATTTTCTATCCACGGTTCGTACGCTTGAGCACGTGCCCTAGACCTGGGGCCTTGTAGTCTGGAGAATACTAAAAAATAAACATCACAAAGCTGGAGGTTAAATCCTAGGTCTGTTCATAATGTAAAATATAAAGGCGGTTATTTCAATAGCAATTGCTTGTTCTATAGGGAATTGTGATGCACCTGTATAAACACACAGGTTTGAAATGACAGGGCTACAAACTGTTGAATGGACTGCCCTCTACCAACCCCAGCTTGAATAAGTTGCAATACTGTAGGTTGAAGTGTGTATTAGTGTGTGTGTGTGTGTGTGTGAGAGCGTGTTTGTGTGTTAGTCTGTCTCTTTATGTCCTTGCTGTGTGTAGACGTTTGACAGTGACTAATCTCTCCTCCCTTTTCTTTAGTGCTTTTTGCACGTCACTGAATGGTTGTGCAACCCATGGTGAGTCTGTAGTGTATATCCACAATAGAGTGTACTGCTCATTCTCTCTCGTCCTCTCTCTATAGTTCTATTGTGAGCACTGCAATTAGAAAATAGTACACCCTTAGTGTTGTTTCAGATACCTTCCTACCTTCCCTATCAGTGCAAACACAAACACTTCAAGTCAGCTCAAGGGGAGATATGGTATTATGACACATTTGGCTTTTCTTTCTGTCACATAAGAAGGATGAGCAATCTAAGTGAAATGTAATCTTGTTTGTCTTGTCCTTCTAGCCAACTAACTCCTCAGGTGAGAGAGAACGGCATACATGAGATCACTCAAGGACACACAAACACACGTTAGCAGGGCTTAAATAACGTACGTCCAACAGGACATCAGAGACATGCCTGTATTGAGAACAATCATTTGATCGTCCCCTTCATGGCCCCCCACACACACCACTTTCACTTGTGTACAGGGGCGGAGCAGCACATTTCTGTGAAAACAAACACATCATATTTCCAAGAACCACATTGTTACATCACCCCACACACTTCATGTCTCCCTTGGGTTTGTGGTAATAGCAGGAGTGTCCTCTCCTCCAGTTTCCTCCTGACAGGAGCGGATTTGCCATCTGGCAAATTCTGCCAAATGCCAGATGGGCTGGACAATTTTTGTTGTCTGCCATGCCCTAGCCAAGTTTTCCTCAACTCCAAGATATACATCACACCAATGTAAGTGGAGACGAGAGTGTATGGACTCTATCCCACAGGGGTGTCAAACATACGGCCCGTGAAGGGGTCCGATCCAGCCCGCGGGCCATATGCTTGACACCCCTGTGGGATAGAGTCCACACACTCTCGTCTCCACTTACATTGGTGTGATGTGCATCTTGGAGTTGAGGAAAACTCGGCTAGGGCAAGGCAGACACTTTCAATACAAGAATGAAGATAATGCATTTTATTATTTGACAAAATCTTGGTTTTATCCGCCCAAAATAGGATGTTTTGGTTGAGGTGACAATGTACAGTGCTGTGAAAAATGTGCCCCCTTTCTGATTTTCTCTATTTTTGCATGTTTATTTATACTGAATGTATGTATACAGTGCCTTTGGAAAATATTCAGACCCCTTGACTTTTTCCACATTTTGTTACGTTACAGCCTTATTCTAAAATTGATTAAATAGTTTTTCCCCCTTATCAATCTACACACAATACCCCATAATGACAAAGCCAAAACAGGTTTTTAGAATTTTTTGCTAATTTATAAAAAATAAAAAATGGGAATATAACATTTACATAAGTATTCAGACCCTTTACTCAGTACTTTGTTGAAGCACCTTTGGCAGCGATTACAGCATTGAGTCTTCTTGGGTATGACGCTACAAGCTTGGCACACCTGTATTTGGGGAGTTTCTCCCATTCTTCTCTGCAGATCCTCTCAAGCTCTGTCAGGTAGGATGGGGAGCGTTGCTGCACAGCTATTTTCAGGTCTCTCCAGAGATGTTCGATCGGGTTCAAGTCCGGGCTCTGGCTGGGCCACTCAAGGACATTCAGAGACTTGTCCTGAAGCCACTCCTGCGTTGTCTTGGCTGTGTGCTTAGGGTCGTTGTCCTTTTGGAAGGTGAACCTTCGCCCCAGTCTGAGGTCCTGAGCGCTCTGGAGCAGGTTTTCATCAAGGATCTCTCTGTACTTTGCTCCATTCATCTTTCCCTCGATCCTGACTAGTCTCCCAGTCCCTGCCGCTAAAAAACATCCCCACAGCATGATGCTGCCACCACCATGCTTCCCCTTAGGGATGGTGCAAGGTTTCCTCCAGACGTGACGCTTGGCATTCAGGCCAAAGAGTTAAATCTTGGTTTCATCAGACCAGAGAATCTTGTTTCTCATGGTCTGAGAGTCTTTAGGTACCTTTTGGCAAACTCCAAGAGGGCTGCCATGTGCCTTTTACTGATGAGTGGCTTCCATCTGGCCACTCTACCATAAAGGCCTGATTGGTGGAGTGCTGCAGAGATGGTTGTCCTTCTGGAAGGTTCTCCCATCTCCACAGAGGAACTCTTGAGCTCTGTCAGAATGACCATCGGGTTCTTGGTCACCTCCCTGACCAAGGCCCTTCTCCCCCGATTGCTCAGTTTGGCCGGCCGGCCAGCTCTAGGAAGAGTCTTGGTGGTTCCAAACTTCTTCCATTTAAGATGATGGAGGCCACTGTATTCTTGGGGACCTTCAATGCTGCAGAAATGTTTTTGTACCCTTCCCCAGATCTGTGCCTCAACACAATCCTGTCTCGGAGCAGTGAGTGTGAAATGTGAGGGCATATGTCTAAAGGTCTAATGGGTAGTAGCTACACCTGCAAAGTTTATTTTAATGATATATGGCTACTAACAGTGGGTATTATCTTCAGAGTTAGCGATCTACTTAAGTTTTTTGAGTTTACACTTCCTCAGGTGTTGAGCCCCAAATGAATAAGATGGTATTAGTTAGTGCACATAAAGATGTATGTAATTCATCTCTATTGAACAAAACACAAAATATTTGACAGTAAAATAGCAACTATAGTCTAATTGTCAACAAAACAAATATTTATTGAATACCTTAGTAGTCTATTTATTATACTTCAAATCAAATCAAATCAAATTTTATTGGTCACATGCGCCGAATACAACAGGTGCAGACATGCAGTGAAATGCTTACTTACAGCCCTTAACCAACAGTGCATTTATTTTAAACAAAAAAAGTAAGAATAAAACAACAACAACAAAAAGTGTTGAGAAAAAAAGAGCAGAAGTAAAATAAAGTGACAGTAGGGAGGCTATATATACAGTAAAATAAAGTGACAGTAGGGAGGCTATATATACAGGGGGTACCGTTGCAGAGTCAATGTGCGGGGCACCGGCTAGTTGAGGTAGTTGAGGTAATATGTACATGTGGGTAGAGATAAAGTGACTATGCATAAATACTTAACAGAGTAGCAGCAGCGTAAAAAGGATGGGGTGGGGGGGCAGTGCAAATAGTCCGGGTAGCCATGATTAGCTGTTCAGGGAGTCTTATGGCTTGGGGGTAGAAGCTGTTGAGAAGTCTTTTGGACCTAGACTTGGCACTCCGGTACCGCTTGCCGTGCGGTAGCAGAGAGAACAGTCTATGACTAGGGTGGCTGGAGTCTTTGACAATTTGAGGGCCTTCCTTCAATTTTGAGGGCCTTCTACTTCTTTATAAGAACTGTGAATACTCAACATATGATACTCATGATTTGGGTCTGACAAATCATGGGCTGGTGTGGATAAAATGACAGGGCAGAATTCTGTCCCATTCCG
>NC_140018.1:13693311-13875811 GCF_964263955.1 Coregonus lavaretus | reverse complement strand
GTGGACTGTAGTAAACTGTAGTATTTACTGTAGTGTTTAAAGCGGAGTGTAGTATGGTATACTGTAGTATTTACTGTAGTGTTTTTGGGGACATTACTGTAGTATTTACTAAAGTGTTTTTGTTTTATTATCTTTGACATAGAAGTGGGGGGCTTTCTCCTTGAGGAAAAAATCCTAAAAGAGCACATTTTCCATAACCTGTAGGTAGGTAGGACTGGGTTCTGAACGGAGAGTTCAGAGCTTCTGCTCTTTTCTATTACCTGTAGTTAGGTAGGAATGGGTTCTGAATGGAGAGTTCAGAGCTTCTGCTCTTTTCTATAACCTGTAAGGATTTTTGTGGATGATACTGTAGTATTTACTATAGTATTCTACAGTATACTAAGAAATTATATACCAAGTACTACACATGATCGAGGGATACTACAGTGCGTAGTATAGTATTCTACACCGTACTATGGTTTACTCTAGTATTCTATAGTAAACTGTAGTCTTTTTTCTATGGGGGCCCCTGCAGAACACCGTGGTAATCTCGTCTCTGGATAAGAGCGTCTGCTAAATGACTAAAATATAAATGTATACGCAAGTGCCAGCTCCTGTATCATGGAGAAAAAAACATCACTACTATAAAACAGTTTGTTCCAGTGTAGCAGATTAGATAGATAGATGGATAGATGGATAGATGGATAGATGGATAGATGGATAGATAGATGGATGGACGGAAGGTAGCTTAGTGGTTAAGAGCGTTGTGCCAGTAACCGAAAGGTCGCTGGTTCTAATCCCCGAGCCGACTAGGTGAAAAATCGGGGGAGTGAGAAATGAGGGGACCCACTCTCTCAGTCATCCCATGTCACAGAGAACTGGTCCTCCACACATCAAAAGAAAGGAAGAGGAAAGAAAGGAGAAGGGAGAGTAAAACGACAGCAGTACCTGATTGATTGACAAATGGCTTCCTTGTAGGGATAGTGGTCCTGGGATGATAAATGACAATGAGTACACACCCAGATGTCCCATTGGAACTGGACTATAACATAAACCCGTAGAATTACGAAGAGAGACATGAGAGAGAGGGAGAGAAAGAGAGAGAGGTGTGTGTGTGTGTTTGTGTGTGTGTAAAACAGACAGAGTGGAAGGCTCTGTGTCTGGGTAGAGCAGCTCCCAATGTGCCTTGGGGCTCTGGAGCGATTTCATGCCCCCATAAGCAATGAACCACACACACACACGCTCTACAGAGCTTTCTTCTCTCCCTGTCCAGCCACCCGTGTCGGATGAAAAACAGCACGTAATAAAAAGTATAGAGAGAGTATTAAAACTCAACTACAATCTGCCTTTGAGAAACCTTTTACTTTTTACAATATTACAGTCTATTCAGGGTCTCCGGCCTAGAACACTGTAGAACACTGTAGTCCTATGGCTTGACCTAGGTCAACCGTTCCCTCAACATTAGGTTATTAACCACTCTCTAATTCATCAAATCTATTACTGACATCCATTCAGAGGAGGCTGGTGGGAGGAGCTATAGGAGGACAGGCTCATTGTAATGGCTGGAATGGAATCAATGGAACGGTATCAAACACGGAAACCATGTTTGACTCTGTTCCATTAATTCCATTCCAGCCATTACAATGAGCCCGTCCTCCTATAGCTCCTCCCACCAGCACCCTCTGCATCAATTAAACCATGTATCTGACTGCAGTCTCAAATGCAACACACACATGCTTAATTTCAGCTGCAGGACAGAGAGGAGAGGAGGAAGGCAGAGGAGGTTTGTTGCCCTTCAGTGGCGGTCAGTCCCACTTAAGATGATGATTATTTTTTCATGAGCATGGCCTTATTTCTATTACAGCATATTGGTTGACTGTCATTCATATTCCATTCACCCAGTTCAATGTAACAGCGATAGGTTTAGGCTACTACATGATACTCACATTTTCCCTATACCCATCATGAGGTTGCTACAACCTAGCATATGAATGAAAGTTTACAACGTAGGTCGAGAGAATAATTTAAGGTGACGGACAGTGACAGACAGTGACACATTCAATATCGCCTTGCACACTCTTGCATATAGCTGATATAGGGTGTAATCATTAGTCCAACAGTTGCAAACAATAGTTTATATTGGACAAATTCAGGTATGTTTATCCCAGTTTTGTTCCGTTTGCTTCCGTTTAAGAAACGCTTTTCAACAGAATCGGCGGAATGAATACACCCCTGATCACATGTAAACACAGTTCACTTTCATAGCAGCCACATTGTATTCCTACTCAATGCACAACACATCAGCTGTATGTGACCAGGCAAAAAAAACTTTCCAAGCTAACCCATATCATAACCACTACACACAGCCTACATCGTTGTCACCATATTAGCTAAAGTAACGTCATAGTCAACATAGCTAATAGAACTAACTCATTAGTAAACTAGCTACAATCATGCAGTAACGTTACAGTGTACAGTCAGTAAGCAGTTTAGCACTTACACCGGCGGGCCCCGGTGGCAGTAAATGTGTCAAACCAAAAGCTTACCTTGACTTGGAAGAGTTCCAGTGTTGTGTTGGATAGTCATAGCCAGCTAGCTAACATAGCATCCCTCTGTTTGAGCAGGGTGTTTGAGTAGGCTAAACAAGCTAGCTGCATTTGCTAGCTAAGTAAGTGAAACTGAAAATGCATCTCCTTCATTTGCTTCTCCTTTACTTGTTTCTCCCCATCGAATGTCCACCGAGTGACTATATCTTGGCGCATTAAAAATATAATGTTGCCTGCTTAAGCGCTGTAGGCATCTATTACACAGGGGATTGGCTCCTATGGCACCTTGACAGTCTTGTAGCGAATGAGATAAGCTTTTCAGGGATATGCAGTTGACCTGGGTGGGACAAAGCAAGGCCTAGAACCTTTTATGCATAATGCGAACTATTACTACCCTGGCTCAGAGACGAGTCGCACCAAGCACGCTACATTAAATTGTAAACAGATTTCATCGCTTTAATTTAATTGCTTTACCATAAAAGATGGCTTCTCAAGGGGGGGGGGAAGGTAAAAACTAAGAATATCGAACAGGAACCTAAAAAGAAGGCAGCTATGAATAAGTATACCGACATAGAAGCTTTTAATAAAATACTGGAGTAGGACTCGGATCAGGGGAGCGATTTGGACAACGAGGATTTCAACTCGGCCGACAAAGATTACTTTCTAGAAGGATTGGATCCACTTTTAGATCTGTAAGTAAATGATTTTCATGACTTTATAGAGCTAATTTACTATATGTATTTCATTTTTTATGTGTCTGCTTTTTGTGCTTTGGATTTAGTTTACATAGGCCTATGTAACAAGTAATTTCAATATTATATAATTACAAAGTAGTTATTGCATATGTTTCATATTAGTTCACTGTTTGCTGTTCTAAGTTTCATCCTTGTAACTTTGGAGAGGCCACTAAACTCTAATGGCCATTGTTTATTTGTGGTTCTCACCTCTGCCTTTGTCTCCAAAGTGTTACTGTTTGCATTGTGTGTATGCTTCACACCTTCTATGTGAGTCACTATACAGATAAAGTTTAGGCTTGGTGTTTTTACTTTACAGTAATGTAGTTTTGTAAATTTAGTCAACTGTAATTCTGTGTGTCTTACAACAATATATCCCTTTATTTTATTCACCACAGTGTGGAGGATGCAGTGGATTTGGATGATGACGTTTGGGAGCCACCCCTCCCCAGCAAGCGCCCCCCGCCGGTCAAGGTCACCCCCCACTGCTATGTCAATCACCTCGTCTGATGGTTCTACATCCACTTTTCATAGACCTCTTGAAAAAGAAAATAGCGGCTTGTGGCACCATTCGTCCTAACAGAATCGGTTTCCCCAAGACCACAGTAAACCACATGACAAAGACAGCAGAGAGGGGGACCATACGTTGGATCAGGACTAACAAGCTGCTTTTTGTGAAATGGAAGGACACTAGGGAAGTAACCATGCTCCCAACACAGCATAAGGCATTCAATAACAACCATGTCTCAAGGAGGGTGAAAAAGGAAGAATGTCCCCATTCCTGTTTCTGTGAAGGACTACAAATCCAGCATGGGGGGTATCGACCTATCTGATGCTCTGATAGGCTACTACCAGGTCCTCCACAAGACCAGGAAGTGGTATAAGTCTTTTTTTACCATTTAGTGGACATTGCTACAGTAAATGCTTTCATTCTCCACAAGCAGATGGCCAAAGCAAAAGGTCAAACCCCTCTCTCAGTTGGCTTCTGAGAGCAGCTGGTGTTGGAAATGGCTGAATTGGGGGCCCAAAGCAACCTCACAACCATCACAAGACCCCCCCACACAGGTGAGCGCCACTATCCAACACACATGCTAAAAGACAGAACTGCAAGCATTGAACAAAACACAGGGGGGGAAAAAGGGTGAAATGCCAGATATTCTGTCCGAAATGCCAGTTCGCTTTTTGTTTCCTGGCATAGAGGGACTGCTTCAAAGACTATCATGACATAGACTATCACGACATGCACAAGCTACGGTGAACGTGAAATCTAATAATCTACACCTGGGATGTAAAACGAACACAAATGCCCTTTGTAAATAGTTCAGCTTATTTATATATTTTTATCTTGTGAAGGACACGTGTGTAACCAAGTTTGTTTGATAAGACATTTTTACAGTTGAAGTCAGAAGTTTACATACACTTAGGTTGGAGTCATTAAAACTAATTTTTCAACCACTCCACTAATTTCTTGTTAACAAACTATAGTTCTGGCAAGTCGGTTAGGACATTTACTTTGTGCATGACACAAGTAATTTTTCCAACAATTGTTTACAGACAGATTATTTCACTGTATCACAATTCCAGTGGGTCAGTCAATTGGAGGTGTACCTATGGATGTATTTCAAGGCCTACCTTCAAACTCAGTGCCTCTTTGCTTGACATCATGGGAAAATCAAAAGAAATCAGCCAAGATCTCAGAAAAGAAATTGTAGACCTCCACAAGTCTGGTTCATCCTTGGGAGCAATTTCCAAATGCCTGAAGGTACCACGTTCATCTGTACAAACAATAGTACGCAAGTATAAACACCATGGGACCACGCAGCCGTCATACCGCTCAGGAAGGAGACACGTTCTGTTTCCTAGAGATTAACGTACTTTGGTGCGAAAAGTGCAAATCAATCCCAGAACAACAGCAAAGGACCTTGTGAAGATGCTGGAGGAAACATTTACCAAAGTATCTATACCCACAGTAAAACTAGTCCTATATCAACATAACCTGAAAGGCCGCTCAGCAAGGAAGAAGCCACTGCTCCAAAACCGCCATAAAAAAGCAAGACTACAGTTTTCAACTGCACATGGGGACAAAGATCGTACTTTTTGGAGAAATATCCTCTGGTCTGATGAAACAAAAATAGAACTGTTTGGCAAATCATTATGTTTGGAGGAAAAAGGGGTAGGCTTGCAAGCCGAAGAACACCATCCCAACCGTGAAGCATGGGGGTGGCAGCATCATGCTGTGGGGGTGTTTATCTGCAGGAGGGACTGGTGCACTTCACAAAATAGATGGCATCATGATGGAAAATTATGTGGATATATTGAAGCAACATCTCAAGACATCAGTCAGGAAGTTGAAGCTTGGTCGCAAATGGGTCTTCCAAATGGACAATGACCCCAAGCATACTTCCAAAGTTGTGGCAAAATGGCTTAAGGACAACAAAGTCAAGGTATTGGAGTGGCCATCACAAAGCCCTGACCTCAATCCTATAGAACATTTGTGGGCAGAACTGAAAAAGCGTGTGCGAACAAGGAGGCCTACAAACCTGACTCACTTACACCAGCTCTGTCAGGAGGAATGGGCTAAAATTCACCCAACTTATTGTGGGAAGCTTGTGGAAGGCTACCCGAAACTTTTGACCCAAGTTAAACAATTTAAAGGCAATGCTACCAAATACTAATTGAGTGTATGTAAACTTCTGACCCACTGGGAATGTGATGAAACAAATAAAATATGAAATAAATCATTCTCTCTACTTTTATTCTGATATTTCACATTCTTAAAATAAAGTGGCGATCCTAACTGACCTAAGACAGGGAATTATTACTAGGATTAAATGTCAGGAATTGTGAAAAACTGAGTTTAAATGTATTTGGCTAAGGTGTATGTAAACTTCCGACTTCAACTGTATATATTTTTTATGTATATTTGTTGCTTTTATATTGTTTTTGTAAACAGTTAATTTGTATGTGGGACCAATACATTGGATATGCCTAAAGGCTAAACGTTCAGGCACTTTGGAGAGGTTGAAAAAACCTGTCCCCCCGACACCACCACAATGTTTGAGAGAGGTTGGTGTTGTATAATTTTTTTTTTATAGTGAAAAATAACTTTTAGGCACATCCAGTGTGCAAAAACAGTGCAATTACCACATTCGGACTCTTTGGAGAGGTTAAAAGGACACTTGAATATACACTGGATACCCCATAACACCACCACAATGTTTGAGTGAGGTTGATATGGTAGAAATTGTGTTTTTATACTGAACAAATAGCATTTAGGGATTGCAAATATGTAATAGCAATTAAATAATCTAATTTACAGACATATGCCACTTTGGAGAGGTTTAGGGACAATTGGAAACATCACGTGACCACACCTGACACCACTTACTAAAACATCTGCTAGGTCTGTTGTGGAAGCAATCTGATGTGTTTCCAGCTCTGGGCATCAATAATTCCCTTATAGCTTGTCAATGAAAGATGACTTTCAAAATAAAAAATAATAAAAAACTGTTATTTTGTGTATGCTTGATCTTGTGTATTCTGAACTATGTAACTCCTATCTATCTTCTGATCATTTCCTCATAATCTCCCAGATGTCTTCTTTCCAAATGTACCACGTTTTGGCATGTCAGAATCATGTAATTACACATGAATAGCAGTTACTTTTGGGTATGTCTATTTAGGCGGCAATCTAAATTTTGCCATTACATTTAAGAGGATCACTTAACTGACCCATATCTGACACTCACATAGCAGGCAGGTGTGCAAACACACAGGTGCGCTGCAGGATCGGGCTCAATTTGAATTGAAGGAGTGATTTTGAATTCAAGAAGTGATTTGAATTAAAAATTCTGAAATGTAAAAACGTTTGAAATTATTAGCTTCTACTTTCCATCTATTGAGAAATCATTAAAAATAATGCCATTTTTTCGATTATTGACTGCCTTCAATTCGAATTGAGGCCAACTTGAGGGCTCATAAACACTGAGTGATAATCAGAGAGGAGAGGGACGAAGGGACCAGAGGATTAAGAATGACAACCCTGTTCCTCCTCAGCTCATGGGTGCAGAAATAACGACTGACCTACATGTTTTGGTAAAATTATGAGAAGCATGACTCCATAGCCAGAGGTTGAAGCCAATATTGCAAAAGAGAAAGAAAGATTGTGTCAGTTGATAATACTCTGAGGTGGGAAGGAGTGCTGTAACTTGATTGGTATTCTTTCAGCTTTTGTCTGGATCTCATTTTCTTTGTTTACATTGAACCACACCTCAATACATGGAATGCACTAAAGCTAACCCCAAGCATGGAGTACATGTTAAACACTTGCAAATTACCCATGAAAAATAGAATAAAGACTTTGCCTTTCCTTTCCACTGCATTACTTTCGTACTCTACACACACATAGCTACACACACACAGCTACACACACACACACACAGACAGCTACACACACACACACACACAGCTACACACACACAGCTACACACACACACAGTTACACACACATAGCTACACACACCTTTTATAGAACAAAATCCATTGCCATAAGCCTCCTCTCTCTGTCTTCAGTGGCTGAGCACGGTTTCACAATGGCCCTCCTTCATCCCCTGAGCCTTCCCACCTCCGCCCCCCAGCCCAGCCCAATGTCCTGGGACACAGTGGTGACTTCATGAAGAGAGGGGATTTGTGGTGAGAGCCTGATATATAGCAGACCCTGGGCCACCCGGAAGACAATGGCTACAGAGCAGGCCCAGTCAGTCTGTAGCTAACCCGGACCCTGACACTGGCCCTGACCCCCTGACTCCCACCCAACCAACCACCCACCCACCAAACCAACAAGAGAAACACTCTGTTGGTCTGAGGGAAACAACAGACTCAGTCCTGTAAAACTGGAGCTCTCTGAGAGGCAGATAATTAAATACATTCTACCGTTCTAAGAACAGATATTAACTATTCTAACCTTGGACCACGATGTAGAACTCTGTCCTATTTTTGCATAACAAATATGGGAGTGTGGCCACTGTGGTTAACTCTCAATCATGAATCTATATGGTCAGAGACAAATCCATATAGATAAAGACTTTGGCGAGCACACACCCACACACACACACACACACACACACAGTCTTGTAAAGCTAACCTTGTGGGGACACACAATTCAGTCCCATTCAAAATCCTATTTTCCCTAACCCTAAACCTAACCCGTACCCTTACCTTAACCCTAACCTTAATCCCAAAACATAACCTTAACCCTAGCTCCTAACCCTAAAACTAACCCTAGCTCCTAACCCTGAACTTAATTCTAACCCTAACACTAACACAAATTCTAACCTTAACCTAAACCCCCTAGAAATAGCATTTGACCTTGTTGACCATTTTTGTTTGCTTACTATTCTTGTAGACACACAAACAAACACACGCGTGCACACAAACCTGGGTTCAAATACTATTTCAAATATCTTGATTACTTTCACATACATTCAAAGTAAGTATTCAGATATATTTTACTTGAAAAGACAAGTAGTTTAATATTTGGTAGTACACTTGGAAAGTGTTTGAAAATACCTAAATTTACTGATTCAAATACACTCCCATGCATTTAATCCAGGTTACTGAAATAGGATTTGAAGGTAGACTATTTTTTATTTATTTTTATTTTTTACAAATAAACATTTGAATACATTTGAAAATACTCAAATACACAGAAAACAAATATTTTAAATAGCAGATACTCAAATAAGCATGTATTTGAACACAGGTCTGGCACACACACCTCCATTTAGCTCAGGCCATGGCTTCCCGCATGGAAACTGTTAATCTAGCATAATCTCATTTTAATCTGGTTTAATCAATCTGGAACTCAACTTGGGATGGATGAGCGAAGGGTGGAGGGGACGCAGGAGGGTGACCCACATGAACCGCGGCAGCACTGGGGAACAGATACCCCCCATCAGATAACACACACACACAAACAGCACTGTAACCCTACGCCGCTGTCAGAGAGAGAGAGAGAGAAGGCTGGGAGGGTAGAGAGTGAGGGAGAGAGAGAGAAGGCTGGGAGGGGAGAGAGTGAGGGAGAGTGAGAGAGAAGGATGGGAGGGGAGAGAGTGAGGGAGAGAGAGAGAAGGCTGGGAGGGGAGAGAGTGAGGGAGAGAGAGAAACCCATTTTTTCAACAACAAAATATATTCTGTGATAAGATGGCAGCACAAAGTCATGTCTCCTTTCATTAAAGTCTCATTTTCCCCTTTCTCTCTCTGTCTCTCTTTCACACTCTGACACAGAAAGCTAGCTTTATTGTAGTCAATTAAATGTTAATCAAAAACAATTTAGCTCCCCCTCCCTCCCCTTTCTCTCCCTCGGCTGGGTGATGGCGGCTAGGTGGAGTGGCGTGATTGGAAGAGATAGGCTCAGAAGAAAACAAATTAAAGTTTAAAAACCCAGGGTCAAAGTGGCAAGACAAATTCTAAATGATAACTTTAATTTACTCAAGGGCGAGAGATTGCTGGAGCGTGGGAGTGTGTGTATGTACGTGTGTGTGTATATATGTGTGTGTGTGTGCCACAGGGTTACCCTCCACCTACATATTAAGACCACCCTATACCCATACCATACTTTTCATTCTACCCCAAATGCCCCCTCCCCCAACCCCCCTTTTAACCCCAGCATCCCACCAGTCTGTGTGTAATGAATCAAATATGAAAACATGCCTGGGGCACTGGGGGCGAGGGGGAGGACCGTGGAGTAGATTAAAGAGGAGGAGGACCGGGGGGGGGGGTGTAGTGTTACTGAGGGGGAGGACCGTGGAGTGTTACTGAGAAACTGAGAAGCCTGCAGTTAGGTAGGAATTTGTGTGTGTGTGTGTGTGTGTGTGTACAGTAAGTGTGTGTGTGTGTATGTATATCAATGTGTGTGTATGTATATCAGTGTGTGTGTGTATGTATATCAGTGTGTGTATATATAATAGAGGGATGGTAGCTGTTACGTTCAGAGAGTCACTCTGTAATCAGCCATCAACCACACTGGGAGTCATCCCCCGCATTCACCCGCTCTGCAACCCTCCTGTTGCCACAGCTACAGTGGCTTGCGAAAGTATTCACCCCCCTTGATTTTTTTCCCTATTTTGTTGCCTTACAACCTGGAATTAAAATGGATTTTTGGGGGGTTTGTATCATTTCATTTACAGAACATGCCTACCACTTTGAAGATGCAAATAAGAAATAAGACAAACAAACAGAAAACTTGAGCGTGCATAAATATTCACCCCCCCAGTCAATACTTTGTAGAGCCACATTTTGCAGCAATTACAGCTTCAAGTCTCTTTGGGTATGTCTCTATAAGCTTGGCAAATCTAGCCACTGGGATTTTTGCCCATTCTTCAAGGCAAAACTGCTCCAGCTCCTTCAAGTTGGATGGGTTCCGCTGGTGTACAGCAATCTTTAAGTCATACCTCAGATTCTCAATTGGATTGAGGTCTGGGCTTTGACTAGGCCATGCCAATACATTTACATCTTATTTAGGCGCTTCATAGCAAAGGGGGTGAATACATATGTACGCACCACTTTTCTGTTATATATTTTTTTGAGTTTTAAACGTTTTTTTTTCATTTCACACTATTTTGTGTATGTCCATTACATGAAATCCAAATAAAAATCCATTTAAATTACAGGTTGTAATGCAAAAAAATTGAAAAAACACCAAGGGGGATGAATACTTTTGCAAGGCACTGTACACAAACACACACACACACAAACACAGACATACAGACACACAGACACACACACACACACACACACACACACACACAGAGATACACACACACAGGCGTGTACCAGGCAAGGAGAGGAGTGGAGCAGAGGCGACCTCAGCGTCGCGTGACTCGTGAACATCACACTGTGGAGTGTTCCATCGCCCCAGACTAGGGGGAATGGGAGGGGTTGGGGGGCTTAGTAAATGACACATTATTCAGACCATCACCATGGCGCCACAGATACTGACTCACAGTGAACAGACGCTAGATAGAGGACTGAGGAGAGAGAGAGAGAGTGAGAATAGAGATCATAGCTAAAGCATGCATGCAAACACACACACATACACACACACACACACACACACACACGCACACACGCACACACACTGTGGCAGGCTCAGAGGGGAAGGTAGTAATTTGAGGGTCATTAGAAGAGCCGACCATGGTCTCTTCCCTGCTCCTGCCCAGTAACACTTCCCTGTTCAGCACTGCCCATTTCCTGTTTCATTTTGTTTTTAAACAGCTATAACTAGGAGGAGTGGACTGTATAACCAGCTTTAACTAGGAGGGGTGGACTGTATAACCAGCTATAACTAGGAGGGGTGGACTGTATAACCAGCTTTAACTAGGAGGGGTGGACTGTATAACCAGCTATAACTAGGAGGGGTGGACTGTATAACCAGCTATAACTAGGAGGGGTGGACTGTATAACCAGCTATAACTAGGAGGGGTGGACTGTATAACCAGCTATAACTAGGAGGGGTGGACTGTATAACCAGCTTTAACTAGGAGGGGTGGACTGTATAACCAGCTATAACTAGGAGGGGTGGACTGTATAACCAGCTTTAACTAGGAGGGGTGGACTGTATAACCAGCTTTAACTAGGAGGGGTGGACTGTATAACCAGCTTTAACTAGGAGGGGTGGACTGTATAACCAGCTATAACCACAGAGCACACAGAGGGAACACACACACACACATTTGCGTTCCTTTCTTCCTGCCTCCCCCTCTCCACACACACATGCAGAGCTGAGTGAATAGAGGCTCCACCTGCAGAATCGGGTAAGTTTGGCTTTATACATAGCTTGGGCTTTGTCGAGTAAGGCTTAAACTATGTATTTAGATTGTAGTTAGGTATTGTAGGTAGGTATCGTGGGTTGTTGTAGGTAGTTATTGTATGTAATTATTGTAGGTTAGTGTTGTATTCGGCGGTGCCGGGTGTAGCACGAAGCTAGCTAGCTAGCTAACTCACCACCTGGACTAGCTGGCGAGTAGCTATTAGCAACGGTATAGTTGTTTCACGCCTGAGAGTGCCTGTAATTACGCCAGTTGGCTGCCTACAATAATTACATACAATAATTGCCTACCATTCAGCTGTTTTCTAACCTCATTGTCTGAACCGTTAACGTTAGGCAGCAAGTGGCTACTGTGCTCGAAAATTAGCAAGCTTGTTGCAACCTGGATAGCTACTTGTAAACAATAGCTGGAACGACCGAGCGAACAGACGCGAACTGGCTGAGTCAATTCAGTGGCTAGCTTTGCACTTGGCTAGCTAACAGTAGCTGCTAGGGGTAAGTCATAGCCTACACTTGTGTTTTGTTTTTTACATATTGATAGCCCGAGTCGCTCAAGGAATTCGGGACATGGGTGACTAGTTAACGTTAGTTTGGCTCTCTCTGTGTGTTCGTGCCGTGAAAGGAGGGGTTCTTCTTTGTCTGAAAGCAATGGCTAGCTAGTTTGCTAACTATTCTAGCTAACTAACTGGCTGAATAAGTTGACGACGGACTCGCTCAAGCTGTCGGGACTAACCCACAACGTTAGACACGGACGATCTGCTTGTGTGTTGATACACTGGTGGTTGTTGTGGCTGAGTATTGGCGCTAAACCCTGCTGTTGGAGACCGGCATGCTAGCTGGCTGTGGCGTCTTATGACGAGGTGCCTGGACGTTTTTCACGGAATAATACTGCACCTAGTTAGCTAGCTGAATAAACTAGGTTAGTCTATTCCTAGAAAACATTGAACCGCTGTAGTTTACAACAATTATAGTTTCTGAGGTGGAAGTTGGGAGAGTTATATTTGGGAGTTGTGGTGAGGGAGGCCCCGCTCTCTCCTTTCGCAGATGTTTAGTTCATTTTATTCCGATCTCCTCTGCATTATTGTAGCCATCTGCTGCAGCCTGTCAACTATGCCTCTGCCTATCCCTGTTCTCTCCTCTCCGCACAGGCTACACAAACGCCTCACACCGCGTGGCTGCTGCCTCTCTAACCTGGTGGTCCCTGCACAAGCGACCCACGTGGAGTTCCAGGTCTCAGGCAGCCTCTGGAACTGCCGTTCTGCTGCCAACAAGGCAGACTTCATCCCAGCCTATGCTACCCTCCAGTCCCTCGACTTCTTGGCGCTGACGGAAACATGGATTACCACTGAAAACACTGCTACTCCTGCTGCTCTCTCCTCGTCTGACCATGTGTTCTCGCATACCCCGAGAGCATCTGGTCAGCGGGGTGGTGGCACAGGAATCCTCATCTCTCCCAAGTGGACATTCTCAATTTTTCCCCTGACCCATCTGTCTGTCTCCTCATTTGAATTCCATGCTGTCACAGTCACTAGCCCATTTAAGCTTAATATCCTTGTCATCTATCGCCCTCCAGGTTCCCTTGGAGAGTTCATCAATGAGCTTGACGCCTTGATAAGTTCCTTTCCTGAGGATGGCTCACCCCTCACAGTTCTGGGGGATTTCAACCTCCCTACGTCTACATTTGACTCATTTCTCTCTGCCTCCTTCTTTCCACTCCTCTCCTCTTTTGACCTCACCCTCTCACCGTCCCCCCCTACTCACAAGGCAGGCAATACGCTTGACCTCATCTTTACTAGATGCTGTTCTTCTACTAATCTCACTGCAACTCCCCTCCAAGTCTCCGACCACTACTTTGTATCCTTTTCTCTCTCCCTCTCCTCCAACACTACTCACTCTGCCCCTACACAGATGGTAATGCGCCATCGCAACCTTCGCTCTCTCTCTCCCGCTACTCTCTCCTCTTCCATCCTATCATCTCTTCCCTCTGCTCAATCCTTCTCCCTCCAATCTCCTGATTCTGCCTCCTCAACCCTCCTCTCCTCCCTTTCTGCATCCTTTGACTCTCTATGTCCCCTATCCTCCCGGCCGGCTCGGTCCTCCCCTCCAGCTCCGTGGCTTGATGACTCATTGCGAGCTCACAGAACAGAGCTCCGGGCAGCTGAGCGGAAATGGAAGAAAACTAGACTCCCTGCAGACCTGGCATCTTTTCACTCCCTCCTCTCTACATTTTCTTCATCTGTTTCTGCCGCTAAGGCCACTTTCTACCACTCTAAATTCCAAGCATCCGCCTCTAACCCTAGGAAGCTCTTTGCCACATTCTCCTCCCTGCTGAATCCCCCCCCCCCCTCCTCCCTCTCTGTGGATGACTTCGTCAACCATTTTGAAAAGAAGGTTGACGACATCCGATCCTCGTTTGTTAAGTCAAATGACACTGCTGGTCCTGCTCACACTGCCCTACCCTATGCTTTGACTTCTTTCTCCCCTCTCTCTCCAGATAAAATCTTGCGACTTGTGACGGCAGGCCGCCCAATAACCTGCCCGCTTGACCCTATCCCCTCCTCTCTTCTCCAGACCATCTCCGGTGACCTTCTCCCTTACCTCACCTCGCTGATCAACTCATCCTTGACCGCTGGCTATGTCCCTTCCGCCTTCAAGAGAGCGAGAGTTGCACCCCTTCTCAAAAAATCAACACTCGATCCCTCTGATGTCAACAACTACAGACCAGTATCCCTTCTTTCTTTTCTCTCCAAAACTATTGAACGTGCTGTCTTTAGCCAACTCTCTTGCTATCTCTCTCAGAATGACCTTCTTGATCCAAACCAGTCAGGTTTCAAGACTGGTCATTCAACTGAGACTGCTCTTCTCTGTGTCACAGAGGCTCTCCGCACTGCTAAAGCTAACTCTCTCTCCTCTGCTCTTGTCGTTCTAGACCTGTCTGCTGCCTTTGATACTGTGAACCATCAGATCCTCCTCTCCACCCTCTCCGAGCTGGGCATCTCCGGCGCGGCTCACTCTTGGATTGCGTCCTACCTGACCGGTCGCTCCTACCAAGTGGCGTGGCGAGAAGCTGTCTCCGCACCACGTGCTCTCACCACTGGTGTCCCCCAGGGCTCAGTTCTAGGCCCTCTCCTATTCTCGCTATACACCAAGTCACTTGGCTCTGTCATATCCTCACATGGCCTCTCCTATCATTGCTACGCTGACGACACACAACTAATCTTCTCCTTTCCCCCTTCTGATAACCAGGTGGCGAATCGCATCTCTGCATGTCTGGCAGACATATCAGTATGGATGACGGATCACCACCTCAAGCTGAACCTCGGCAAGACGGAGCTGCTCTTCCTCCCGGGGAAGGACTGCCCGTTCCATGATCTCGCCATCACGGTTGACAACTCCGTTGTGTCCTCCTCCCAGAGTGCGAAGAGCCTTGGCGTGACCCTGGACAACACCCTGTCATTCTCCGCTAACATCAAGACGGTGACCCGATCCTGTAGGTTCATGCTCTACAACATTCGGAGAGTACGACCCTGCCTTACACAGGAAGCGGCACAGGTCCTAATCCAGGCACTTGTCATCTCCCGTCTGGATTACTGCAACTCGCTGTTGGCTAGGCTCCCTGCCTGTGCCATTAAACCCCTACAACTCATCCAGAATGCCGCAGCCCGTCTGGTGTTCAACCTTCCCAAGTTCTCTCACGTCACCCCGCTCCTCCGCACACTCCACTGGCTTCCAGTTGAAGCTCGCATCTGCTACAAGACCATGGTGCTTGCCTACGGAGCTGTGAGGGGAACGGCACCTCCATACCTTCAGGCTCTGATCAGTCCCTACACCCAAACGAGGGCACTGCGTTCATCCACCTCTGGCCTGCTGGCTCCCCTATCTCTGCGGAAGCATAGTTCCCGCTCAGCCCAGTCAAAACTGTTCGCTGCCCTGGCACCCCAATGGTGGAACAAGCTCCCTCACGACGCCAGGACAGCAGAGTCACTCACCACCTTCCGGAGACATTTGAAACCCCACCTCTTTAAGGAATACCTGGGATAGGATAAAGTAATCCTACCCCCCCCCCCACAAAAAAAAAAAAACATTGTAAAGTGGCTATAAGGTGAATGCACCTATTTGTAAGTCGCTCTGGATAAGAGCGTCTGCTAAATGACGTAAATGTAAATGTAAATGGAATGCATCAGAATGTTGGTCGATAGCAACCACAACCAAAAATTATGGAACCAAATCATGGAGACAGTAACAATGGCAGAGTAGTGCAGAGACAGAGAGCTGTAGGAGATGTATCTTCTTTCATTAGAGGCTACAGAAGACACACTTCAAGGGCTCTGCTTGAGGTGAGGAGAAGAGCTATGGGGGACAACTTGTTTTTGCTCACTTCACCGTTTTACATCCAGACAAATTAGGGGGCTGGCGGTGTGTGTGTTTGAGAGTGGGAGAGAGAGAGAGAGAGAGAGAGAGAGAGAGAGAGAGAGAGAGACAGAGACAGAGACAGAGACAGAGACAGAGACAGAGACAGAGACAGAGACAGAGAGACAGAGAGAGAGAGAGAGAGAGAGAGAGAGAGAGAGAGAGAGAGAGAGGGAGAAAGAGCAAGAGACAGACAGAGAGAGAGAGAGAGAGAGAGAGAGAGAGAGAGAGAGAGAGAGAGAGAGAGAGAGAGAGAGAGAGCAAATGAGGGCTAGAGAGCATAGAATGTAAAAGAGGGTGAGCATTCCCTTCAGCCAAGAACAGGCTCTTAAAAATGTATACAGTGATATGAACAGAGCAGATCAGAAGAGTGTGATGTGGGTTAGAGTGGAGAGGATGGAGAACATTCCTGCACTGAATGTGAAAGAAATGGTTAAAAATAAATCATTGATTTGAATTCCCCGTTGTCAGTCATTAAAAACAATGGCAACAAGGAAACATGCACCATATACACAGAGAGAGAGAGAGAGAGAGAGAGAGAGAGAGAGAGAGAGAGAGAGAGAGAGAGAGAGAGAGAGAGAGAGAGAGAGAGAGAGAGAGAGAGAGAGAGAGAAGGAGAGAGAGAGAGAGAGAGAGAGAGAGAGAGAGAGAGAGAGAGAGAGGAGAGAGAGAGAGAGAGAGAGAGAGAGAGAGGGGCATCAAACAGTCAGCTCTGTAATTGTCAAGCCCTCCCACTACTTTACCTGTCAATATGACCTCATCATCAGTGATGTCACTGTCACTCTTCAGCCATACACCATCACAACAACATAGTGACATTATGGGCCTACTCTGCTTCAGAAACAACAGTCATTAACATGGATGTAAACTGTCAAATGGAAATGTAAAATGCAGCTTGTCCTTGGGGCAGCCAATTAAATGGCTCCATTGATTGGAATGTGAAATAGAAAGTGAACCCAGTGGGATTGTGTTATAGCGGCAGGTTCACTGTTCAGAGAGTGTGACACTATTCAGAGGAGGAGAAGGAGAAAGAAGCCCTGGAGCAATGGGTTCCCATCACCTAGCGCCCCTACCCCCCCTAGCCCCCAAAACACCCACAGTCCCCTCTATTGGGAGTCATTGCCAAAGGGCAGCTGTAATACACCAATTTGGAGCAAAGCTTGTTAATTTACTCCCTCTCTCTCCCTTCTATTAAGTTTGCTTCAAGTCCTCTGGATTGGCACAGTGCCAAGTCTGTAAGGAGTCTCCTTGATCATGCTCACACTCACACAGACAGACACACACACACATTTAGGTTTCTCACTAGCAATCAAACTCTCCGTGTTTCAAGCTAGTGGTTGGTTACACTTACAATCTCCTTTCACTTATACTAGACACCATTTCGTTGGTGGTTCTTTGCTGCTGGTCTTACAGAAGCCATGGCAATATGCTATCAACCTGTCACACTGCTAAATCACCACAGTGTCAGTGCATTTCAATACCTTTCTATAGAATAGACATTTATTGTTAATGCCTGTCTCTATGACTCCACACTGACAGCAGAGCGATGCTCTGAGCACAATAACAAACTTCCAAACCCATCTTCACAGAGAGATAGCCAATGAAGGCCTAATCCAGTCTGGAAACCAACAGGACCCGAACAGCTTCTACCCCCAAGCCAAAGACTTCTAAATAGTTAGTTAAATAGTTAACCAATAGCTACCTGTCCCGGACTATCTGCATTGACCCTTTTTGCACTAACTCATTACATATGCTGCTGCTACTGTTTATATCTATCCTGTTGCCTAGTTACTTTACCCCTACCTACAGTTAAAGTCGCAAGTTTACAAACACTTAAGTTGGAGTCATTAAAACTCGTTTTTCAACCACTACACACATTTCTTGTTAACAAACTATAGTTTTGGCAAGTCGGTTTGGACATCTACTTTGTGCATGACACAAGTAATTTTTCCAACAATTGTTTACAGACATCACAATTCCAGTGGGTCAGAAGTTTACATACACTAAGTTGACTGTGCCTTTAAACAGCTTGGAAAATTCCAGAAAATGATGTCATGGCTTTAGAAGCTTCTGATAGGCTAATTGACATCATTTGAATCAATTGGAGGTGTACCTGTGGATGTATTTCAAGGCCTACCTTCAAACTCAGTGCCTCTTTGCTTGACATCATGGGAAAATCAAAAGAAATCAACAAGACCTCAGAAAACAATTGTAGACCTCCACAAGTCTGGTTCATCCTTGGGAGCAATTTCCAAACGACTGAAGGTACCACGTTCATCTGTGCAAACAACAGTACACAAGTATAAACACCATGGGACCACGCAGCCGTCATACCGCTCAGGAAGGAGACGCGTTCTGTCTCGTAGAGATGAACGTACTTTGGTGCGAAAAGTGCAAATCAATCCCAGAACAACAGCAAAGGACCTTGTGAAGATGCTGGAGGAAACAGGTACAAAAGTATCTTTATCCACAGTAAAACGAGTCCTATATCGACATAACCTGAAAGGCCGCTCAGCAAGGAAGGAGCCACTGCTCCAAAACCGCCATGAAAAAGCAAGACTATGGTTTGCAACTGCACATGGGGACAAAGATCGTACTTTTTGGAGAAATGTCCTCTGGTCTGATGAAACAAAAATAGAACTGTTTGGCAATAATGACCATTGTTATGTTTGGAGGAAAAAGGGGTACGCTTGCAAGCCGAAGAACACCATCCCAACCGTGAAGCACGGGGGTGGCAGCATCATGCTGTGGGGGTGCTTTGCTGCAGGAGGGACTGGTGCACTTCACAAAATAGATGGCATCATGAGGATGGAAGATTATGTGGATATATTGAAACAACATCTCAAGACATCGGTCAGGAAGTTAAAGCTTGGTCACAAATGGGTCTTCCAAATGTACAATGACCCCAAGCATACATCCAAAGTTGTGGCAAAATGGCTTAAGGACAACAAAGTCAAGGTATTGACCTCAATCCTATAGAAAATGTGTGGGCAGAACTGAAAAAGCGTGTGGGAGCAAGGAGGCCTACAAACCTGCTTCAGTTACACCAGCTCTGTCAGGAGGAATGGGCCAAAATTCACCCAACTTATTGTGGGAAGCTTGTGGAAGGCTACCTGAAACTTTTGACCCAAGTTAAACAATTTAAAGTTAATGCTACCAAATACTAACTGAGTGTATGTAAACTTCTGACCCACTGGGAATGTGATGAAACAAATAAAAGCTGAAATAAATCATTCTCTCTACTTTTATTCTGACATTTCACATTCTTAAAATAAAGTGTTGACCCTAACTGACCTAAGACAAGGAATTTTTACTAGGATTAAATGTCAGGAATTGTGAAAAACTGAGTTTAAATGTATTTGGCTAAGGTGTATGTAAACTTCCGACTTCAACTGTATACAGTATGTACATATCTACCTCAGTTACCTTGTGCCCCTGCACATCGACTCAGTACTGTTACCCCGTATATATAGCCCAAGTTATCGTTACTCATTGTGTATTTATTCCTCGTGTTAATATTTTAATATTATTTATACATTTTTTCTCTCTGCATTGTTGGGAAGGTCCCGTAAGTAAGCATTTCACTGTTATTCTACACCCATCGTTTACGAAACGTGACAAATAAAATTTGATTTAATGGCTTTGTTTGCCCCCTTCATTCTTTCTCTCCCTTCCTCTATCCCACTCTACCTCCCCAGCGTCCTCCTCCTCCTCCGTCTTGATAAGAACACTAATCATTGTTGGGCTGGTGAATCAACACATTCAGCATGCAGAGGGATGGGAAGCACATTAAAATGATAATCACCATCTATCTCTATCTCTGGAGGTGGGGTGGGCTTCGGTCAAGGACAGACAGGGGAGGGGAGTGTTGGGGGTGCTAGTGGCAGACAGGGACAAATCTAACGCATTGTTAAACAGAGACAAAAGGCAGACAATTGCTACCTGGGGCCTGGGGAAGTCTAATATACTGTAATAACAGTCTAACATACTGTAATAACAGTCTAATATACTGTAATAACAGTCTAATATACTGTAATAACAGTCTAACATACTGTAATAACAGTCTAATATACTGTAATAACAGTCTAATATACTGTAATAACAGTCTAACATACTGTAATAACAGTCTAACATACTGTAATAACAGTCTAACATACTGTAATAACAGTCTAATATACTGTAATAACAGTCTAACATACTGTAATAACAGTCTAATATACTGTAATAACAGTCTAATATACTGTAATAACAGTCTAACATACTGTAATAACAGTCTAACATACTGTAATAACAGTCTAACATACTGTAATAACAGTCTAACATACTGTAATAACAGTCTAATATACTGTAATAACAGTCTAACATACTGTAATAACAGTCTAACATACTGTAATAACAGTCTAACATACTGTAATAACAGTCTAATATACGTAATAACACAGTAATAAATTACTTTGAACGAATTAAAGAATTAATGATAGTTTCATTTTCCTTAAAATAATGATTCTCTACACACACAAACTAATCCTTGAAAGGGGAGACTGGGTGAGTGTGTGTGAGGTGTCTTAAAGATCATGGACATATGTGTCTGTGCATGTCTGTGTGAGAACTGGAACCCATGTGAAAACTTGAACATTGGGAGGATTTCCTTATGTACATCTGTGTGTATCTGTGAGTCTTCATGCACGTGTTTATTAAGCAACAGTGTGTGTGTGTGTGTGTGTGTGTGTGTGTGTGTGTGTGTGTGTGTGTGTGTGTGTGTGTGTGTGTGTGTATTTATATCCCTGCCTTGTCAGTGACATAAATGAGCCTGATAACTGAGCCTGAGACTTGGGCTCTGCTCAGCAGCTGTTAAGGGGGCTGGACTCTGAGCTAAGCTGAGCTGCCTGTTGCATCAGGTTTAAGTAACACAGAGGCCCAAAGTTCACTGGAGCAGTGCCAGGAACACACACTCCTTAACCACACGGACGTGCTAACACGCACAGAGGCACACACAGACAACTTAACCACACACAAAGGCATATGCACACACAACCAAAGGCGTACACAAACACAAACACTTAACTGCGCTACAGGTATGTTTACAGGTCCTATTTTGGTCTCTCTGCTCTCTGTCTCTGTCTCTGTCTCTGTCTCTGTCTCTGTCTCTGTCTCTCTCTCTCTCTCTCTCTCTCTCTCTCTCTCTCTCTCTCTCTCTCTCTCTCTCTCTCTCTCTCTCTCTCTCTCTCTCTCTCTCTCTCTCTCTCTCTCTCTCTCTCTCTCTCTCTCTCTCTCTCTCTCTCTCTCTCTCTCTCTCTCTCTCTCTCTCTCTCTCTCTCTCTCTCTCTCTGCCATACCACAGCTATTCTTAGCACACATTTCAACAGCAGCTCCACACTAGAACTTTCCCTCCAGACAGGAGTCAAGCTGTTACATTCCCTGTGGAGCAACCAGAGAGTCTACCATGGAATCATTAACCTAGGAGGACCAGTCTGACTTTACACATTTCACTCACTCTTGATTGCGCTAAATTGAAGATTGATAATAAGGCTACACATGGAAGTCCACTAAATGTGATTGATTATGATTGTGATTGATTGATTATCTACATAATGCAGCTATGTTTTGTGGTACCCTATAGGCCTGGGCATGTGTCAAGAGCAGGTCATAAGACATGACCCAGAGCGTCCTGGGTGAGATCAGTCAGTGAGAGGAGAGAAACCCACAGGGATTACTAGGATTTGCTGAGCAAATCTACTCAACAAAGCCAGCTTTCCCATCTCACATGTATGAAACCTAAGCTGACAAACTAACCACCCTGTCCTGAAACCCAAGAGTTTCTGAGAGTGAAATCACAAACTGAAAGCAGGTCTGTGAAAACACCATGGTTGCTATAGGGCCTTGTGAACACCTGCCACTAAAGCTCTTCTCTACTTTCATTGTCAGTAGCCATGCCATGTTGATGCCTTAAAGCTGGTGGCGTTGGTTATCTTATATTGAACTGCATTGGCCTGAAATAGCTCTCCTGCTAACGGGCCTGTGGGATTTCGTGGAGCTATAGGGAGCTGCAGGGAGTGCATGCTGGTTATAGCAAGCCAAGAGCTCTCTGCCATAAATTGTGGCTGTTAGTGGCTGCGGTTTATGTGGGCTACTATAGGCTATTCTAAAACGAACAGGTCAGATTAACACAGATCCCCCTTGAAGACTAATCGACACAGCTGGAGTCTGTGATCAAAACGTATAATGACAGAACTATAAAAGGCATAGCCATGGGGATGTTGTAACGACATCTATGTTCCGGCGTCCTGCCTGTTCCATATTTTTTATCGGGCACTGAAACATGAGCACCCCACCCGCCTGACCATCCATGCCCCAAATTCCTTGAGCTTCAGCCCCGCGGGGTGGCAATGAACGCAGCCTGTCTGGTCCCTCCCCTGTGGCGCATGTTCCAGCAGCCCACCCGCCGCCGGAGCACAGATAACTCATCCCCGCCTGATAATTGATGGCCTTTTCGGCCAACGAGACAAGTCCGCTGGGCCAGGGCCCCGACGCAGTGACATCCGATCCGTGACCTATGCTCTTTAGCCCCACACACCCCCTTACTCTCTCCCCAAGGCCCGGGGCCCATATGTCCCATGCCTCGTTCCTGGCCAGCATTCCCTTTGAAGGTAGTTTTACCCCCGGCTGTTCACCCGACCTCGCGGCATCCCAAGTCCTTATGTAATTGCCCAACGGCATTATCAACAACACCGGCAGTACAGTAGCCTACCTGACCTAAGAGATATGCTAATTCCTAAGGCCTACATAACAAATATATAACTTTACACGGGGACTGCCCCGACAAGCCTACATTCACTTGTCTTGTCGAGGCAATAGAGCGCATAAATAGTTAATTCTGATCTGACAGTTGAACCACTTTTGGCGACCAGCAATGTTTGTTCTTTACTCTGAAATTGGGATTAATTGTAGGACTGTACATTTTATGATTTATGTAATTGTATCAATATTTGGGCATAGTAAACGGATTGAGTCACTCTAAATAGGTTACAGAGTAGGCCTACAGACTGACTGGCTGCTACAAAATTGCCAATTTGTTTGTTTTGATTTCCCTCCATGTGACAGTATAGGTAGGCTACACACGAAGTTGAGTCACGCGTAATTCCAAAAGAGGGAGAGAATGTGTGTATGTGTGTGTGTTTATAAATAAAGGGAACATCCAAAAGCACAAACTCTCAAGCCCCATGTGTTTCTTGTTATTGTTGTTGTTTTGATGACGGGGTGGGAGAATGAATGAGTGTGGAGGAGACGAGGATAGCGTTTGTCGCTTACCTTCCACCCAGCTGAACTGTTACTGTCGCCTTTGTCTTTGAAGTACGGCACACATCTCACCATCCAGTCATAAATCTGAGACAGAGTCAATCTCTTGTCCGGCGTGCTCTCTATGGCTTTGGTTATCAGGTCAGCATATGATAGATTTCCCCACGCGTTCCTGCGCGACGAGGACTTCCGTGGAGTCTGAGTCCCCGGGCCGCTGGAGCCGAGTGCGCCCGAAGTGGTCGTGGGGGATTGGGAGGAGAGCGGGGAGCCTCCGTTCTCCTGTCCGGACAGTAGTCCTTCGGCCGTAGGGCTGTTGCTGTTCTGGTGGTCTGCTCCCACGCTGGAGCTGGTGCCATTGACGTTGATGGCCATGGAAGTGGCATGTTGTTCCTCTTCGTCATCCTCTTCCTCGGGTATAATGTCAGTGTCGTTGCTTTCTGGTTTCCCTGCATTGGACTCGGGTCGGGGCAACGGCCAGGTGCACGATCTTGGCCGTTTTTGTGGCTCGAAGTCTGGGTCTATTGCCACGTCCAACTCATGGAGAGGGCTGGGGGCTGGGACCTCGGCCATCTCTCCTTCAATTACTCGCTCTTCCCCGTTGCCCGCTGATAAAGTCAGTAGATTAGAAGTGGAGAGCTATCAAAGTCGCATTCCATGAATGCACGCCCCCGTCCTTTGTTGCTATTCCAGACCAGCAGTCCCCAAGGGTCACTATCAACTCCGTGCGAATTGAGAAATTAAATCCTCCGCACTACAAAAAGAGCACCGATATGCTGTTCAGGGTGGATTTAAAACGTAGAATGTCGTGGACTATTATAAATGTCTTAGCACCATAACTGGTAAACGATGGCTATTCTCCCTGGCTCAAAAAGCAAGCCACAGCTACTTCACATTTGACAATCGCAACAGTTCAAAACGGGTTGCTGCATATTCATAGTATTTACCCTCGCCTGGAGCAATGGTAATAATAACAGTATAGTGCGTACAGTTCGGTTCACGAGTAATCTACAAACAGTGTACCACGGGTTCGTTCATCAATGAGCGGATTACGCGTTCATTCCTTGCGCGTTCAAGATCAAATCCCGCACTGATTCAAGATAACTGAATACACCTATTGCCACGGTGAAAGTGTCCAAACTTCATCACACTGAAGCTGTGGCCAGGACACAGTGCAGCCCCCCTCTGTGATCAGGGCTGCCACGGATAAACGCGTGCAGTCACTGCGCGCTATGATGAACTAGATGGCTGCAATACCAGCGATTAATTCCCGCATAGTCCTATTCCTCTTGTCATTGCTGCCATTTTAACAAACTCCCTTTCACTTCCAAGCCTTTTTACTACTAAACTGTATACAGGAAAGCTGCGTTTGTTGTCAGTGTCGATAGAAAAACCAAAAGGAAAGGAATAACCGAAATTGATATCTCAATCTATTCAACGTCGCCCCTACTGACGACGCAGCTCAATTGGTATGGAAAACGGAACGCCACCTCACTCTCAGTTACAGTAGCCTATCTCTCCAGCAGCACACATAAACACTAACCTATCTGCTTAGCACATTCTGTCTTGAGACAGCCCTCAACAAGCTCAAAGTTATACAGCAACAGCAGCAATAGGCTAGTAACGTTGCCACCCCCACTTAAAAGGCCAGCCCCCTGGATCCAATAGACGGGATCGCCTTTTAAAGAGACACCACTCCAAAGTAGCCTACAGCATGTGCGCACTAAACTTTGCAGTGGAGGCTGCTGAGGGGAGGACGGCTCATAATAACGGTTGGAACGGAGCAAATGGAATGGCATCAAACACATGGAAACCATGTGTCTGATGTATTTGATACCATTCCACTGCTCCAGCCATTACCACGAGCACATTCTCCCCAATTAAGGTGCCACAAACTTCCAGTTGGGGCGCACAGGCATGTCTAGGCAAGCAGTGTGTGGAAGGGACACATGTTGAGGGATACAGAAATAGACAGACAGATCATCAAAATATTATTGTACACTGATAAGAACACAAAGAAAATTCAAAGTTGGACAGAGGACATTTATATTTAATTCCAAATAATTGTATTGCACCTTCTGGAAATATTTGCAATTCATAGGCTAATTACACAGGCTACATTATGACAATAATTGATACATATTGTTGACATGTATTATTGTTGCCACTTCCTCTGTGGCACACTGTTACAAAGTAACAACTGACATACACATGTGTAACAACATAGGCAAATGCCAGCAGGTGTTTATTTTCCTATTATACTTCATTCATGACATGCATTCTATCAAATATGCCAATAATAAAAGTATTTCAATCAAGTTGAGGCATTTTATTTTAATGTCAGTCTCTTTAAAAGTTTCGATCACATGTCCCTTTAATCCGTGCGCATGGGTGTCAATCAATCTCGACAGCGCGCGCAGAACACGCCCCCTTCAAAACAGCTCGACCGCTTCAAACATATGACGTCATCCCATTTATAATCAAGAGATAAGGGAAGAAATCCTATGCTGTTCTCCGTCCTGTAAAGTGATGCTTCGGAGTGATTTCCCTCCCTCACCACCTCCTCCTCGTCTGTACGAAAACATCAGCAGTAGCCAGCCTACATACGTCTTTGTTCCAGAGAAGATGTTGTGTAAGGTGCGAGTCCACCTTGCAGGGACACGCGATTTCGATTTCTGTAATCTGTGCAGAAATGCGCGTGTTCCACCTGTGCGAACTGCGAGGTATTCATCAATTACTTATTGGAACGGTTGGTATTGATTATGACTGGATAATAACAATCCGATATAGTAGTTTAGAGAAAACACGCACACATCCTGCAAGGCTTTGCTTGTGTAGTTATGGCTTTGAATTTTACATGGAAAACATCCACACTATTTAATTTATTATGATAACAAAGGAAATAGATACACATGCATACAAAACGAACACAAGAACGCGCGCACACACACAGCTCCTCTTTGTTCCTCCTGTCCAGCTATATAAAGAGGAATGGCTGATACAGCAGTTTGGTGCCTGTGAATAGCTGCTGCAGTGGAGGGTTAACTGCGGGAGGGGAACTATGGGGATATGGGGGGGGGGGGGGGGGGGGGGGGGGTAGGCATCAGAGAGAGGAAAGGGACACTGGAGGTGGAGGTGGATGAATGAATGCTTCTGTAGGCTGTTGTAAGAGGACAGTGTAAAAGAGAGAGAGGAGAGAGAGAGAGAGAGAGAGAGGAGAGAGAGAGCGAGAACAGGTGGAGATAGATCAGTGACAGGTAGCCTTGCTGCTTGAACTGAAAACAGTGTAGTCCTCCAGGGGTGTATTCATAATGATCACATCACAGTATTGTCAGATGTGATGCCTTTCAATGTGAGGCTGTCATTTCAGGCCAAGAACATGTATAGCTCATTGAAGTGCGTAGTTCCATTCTCTCCTGTCACTTTTATCTATCCCCTCACCTGATGAGAACTCTGACGTCACTCACCACATCACAGAAACCACCTCAACAAAGACTTCCATTCAGTGTCCCTAAAAGAGCGAACACATCAACAGGATAGTCTGTCTGCACGGTACGGAACCATTCGTTCGCTTGCTCTCGGTGCGGTGTGTTATAGGGGTCATAGGTCTACAACAGATGCCTACCATAGAGAATGATAGAGATAACATCATTGTATCGGTCACATTATGGCATATGTGTGTACAATCTCCATTTTGAAGTAGTCAATTTCCTTCTACTACTTCTATGAGTTGGCAAACAAACTGAAAAGATGCATACTACCACCTAGTGTTTGCTCACGGGTATAATTCATTGGCTGTTCCCTCCCGATGACCCGGATGGAATCATATGATCCTTCCTTAACCCATAGGAAGTCCCACCCAGTTAACTACTTTAAAATGGTGGAAGCCCTCAATGGCAATGTCCATGCAAAAGCAGTTTTTATCCATCTAGAATCCTCTCTCTCTATGGGTCCTACGCACTACAAACAGCTATATTAGTGACTCTCTGTCCACCCCCACCCAGAACACACTGTTCTTAACACTTCATTACCCCTCAAAGGCCGATGATGACCTGAAATATAGTTTGTATCATGTTTGTGTCATTACCTTCCTTGTGACCCTAATTACATTATTGAACCAGTAGGCTTTCATTAGAGAGGGGCCGGGCCACAAAACCATCCAGTAACTACTCCTAATCTGACCCTCAAAGCTTCCAAACTGTCCCCTTCCTCACATCTTGATCACTTCACTCTCTAACCCCCCACCCCCCGAATCCCTCTCTCAATCTTTACCTCCACCCCCCGAACCCCTCTCTCAATCCTTACCTCCACCCCTCGAACCCCTCTCTCAGTCCTTACCTCCACCCCCCGAACCCCTCTCTCAGTCCTTACCTCCATCCCCCGAACCCCTCTCTCAAACCTTACCTCCACCCCCCGAACCCCTCTCTCAAATCTTACCTCCACCCCCGAAACCCTCTCTCAACCCTTACCTCCACCCCCCAAACCCCTCTCTGAATCCTTACCTCCACCCCTCGAACCCCTCTCTCAATTCTTATCTCCACCCCTCAAACTCCTCTCTCAAGCCTTACCTCCACCCCCCAAACCCCTCTCTGAATCCTTACCTCCACCCCTCGAACCCCTCTCTCAAGCCTTACCTCCACCCCCCGAACTCCTCTCTGAATCCTTACCTCCACCCCCCAAACTCCTCTATCAAACCTTACCTCCACCCCCCGAACTCCTCTCTCAAGCCTTACCTCCACCCCCCGAACTCCTCTCTGAATCCTTACCTCCACCCCCCAAACTCCTCTATCAAACCTTACCTCCACCCCCCAAACTCCTCTCTCCATCCTTACCTCCACCCCCCAAACTCCTCTATCAAACCTTACCTCCACCCCCCGAACTCCTCTCTCAATCCTTACCTCCACCCCCGAACCCTCTCTGAATCCTTACCTCCACCCCCCAAACTCCTCTATCAAACCTTACCTCCACCCCCCAAACTCCTCTCTCCATCCTTACCTCCACCCCCCAAACTCCTCTCTCAAGCCTTACCTCCACCCCCCAAACTCCTCTATCAAACCTTACCTCCACCCCCCAAACTCCTCTCTCAAGCCTTACCTCCACCCCCCAAACTCCTCTATCAAACCTTACCTCCACCCCCCAAACTCCTCTCTCCATCCTTACCTCCACCCCCCAAACTCCTCTATCAAACCTTACCTCCACCCCCCGAACTCCTCTCTCAAGCCTTACCTCCACCCCCCAAACTCCTCTCTCAAGCCTTACCTCCACCCCCCAAACTCCTCTCTCAACCCTTACCTCCACTCCCCAAACCCCTCTCTGAATCCTTACCTCCACCCCTCGAACCCCTCTCTCAATTCTTATCTCCACCCCTCAAACTCCTCTCTGAATCCTTACCTCCACCCCCCAAACTCCTCTCTCCATCCTTACCTCCACCCCCCAAACTCCTCTATCAAACCTTACCTCCACCCCCCAAACTCCTCTCTCAAGCCTTACCTCCACCCCCCAAACTCCTCTCTCAACCCTTACCTCCACCCCCCAAACCCCTCTCTGAATCCTTACCTCCACCCCTCGAACCCCTCTCTCAATTCTTATCTCCACCCCTCAAACTCCTCTCTGAATCCTTACCTCCACCCCCCAAACCCCTCTCTCCAGCCTTACCTCCACCCCTATGTGCCATCCACCCCTTTATCATGTCCCCTACTACAACCAGTCAGTGGTTAGTGTAATGTTGTGTAATGTCCAGGGTCCCTGCTCAGAGGACCAGAGGACTGCAGCCACCCCTCTGTGCCAGTGTGAATGATCCGATTAAGACGTACACAAAGGAGGGTGGCCATCTCTGTTTGTGTCTGATGTTTTCCCAAACAGCGTAATGCTCTGATTCGATTAAAGCCCTCTGAATAGACCGTGATTGATTTTCCCTTAATTGAGAGTTATGGTGGAATCATAGACTTAGATAGACATCGCATCTGCCCCATTATGGCAGCTGAGAGCATGGGCAGCTCCATTGAGGCTATCTCCATTCTACTACTTCTATGAGTTGGCAAATAAACTGAAAGGGTGCACACTGCTACCTAGAGTGTGTTGTTTGAACAGGTATAAAGCCATAGTTGGCAACTTACTGCCACCTGTAGTTATGGAATGTTTCCTCACGAGTATAATTCATTGGCTGATCCCTCCTGGTGACCTGGATGGAATTATGTGATCCTTCCCTAATCCATAGGAAGCTCTACCCAGTTGACTACTTCAAAACGGTGAAAGTCCTCAATGGCGCTTCCCATGCTAAAACAGGCTTTTGGACACTAGAGCTCTATATCTATCTCTATGGGTGGAATAGACTGGAACATACAGCTAACAAACTGACACACACACACACACATGTCCAGTGGCCTTTTGATATGTACCAGGGAGCTGATAAGAGATAGTATATCTAATCTACGTGATGTTTCCTGTTACAATGAGGTCATTGGGCATGGACACAATCATACTTGGTACAAATACGCTGATCATATGATCATAATGTCCCAAACAATTCACACACTGTAATACTGGATGTACATTTACATTTACATTTTAGTCATTTAGCAGACGCTCTTATCCAGAGCGACTTACAGTTAGTGAATACATTTTTTTTTTTATACTGGCCCCCCGTGGGAATCGAACCCACAACCCTGGCGTTGCAAACGCCATGCTCTATCAACTGAGCTACATCCCTGCCGGCCATTCCCTCCCCTACCCTGGACGACGCTGGGCCAATTGTGCGCCGCCCATGAGTCTCCCGGTCGCGGCCGGCTGCGACAGAGCCTGGATTCGAACCAGGATCTCTAGTGGCACAGTTAGCACTGCGATGCAGTGCCTTAGACCACTGTGCCACTCAGGAGTACATCATACTATACTGCATTTATACTGTGTGTGGGGGGGGGGGCAGGAAGCCAAAATAGCGTGTGGTTCTGTAGGTGTAGTGGGCACCTCAATACTACGCTAAGACAGGGTGGGTTGGTCCATGCTGAACAGGCTATATGGTGCACTACCAGGATGAGAAGCATTAGAAGCAATGACATTAGAAGCAATAATAACAAGCCTCTTGGTCATCAATTATCCTCTGCTGCCATCTTGTGGTAAAACGTATAACATCAGCTCAGCGTTTCAGTGGGTTTCTCGCTTCAGCTTTGTGTTCAAGCCATACCAGCAGTAACCTGCTTGACCCTTTAAATAGACTGAGGCATCTAACACATCCAATATATATCCAACACACAATGGTGAATAAATTATTGCATCGGAGCTCAGTGTTGTAGTCAGGGGTGCCACTTTGGTTTTAGAAGTGGGGGGGACAAAACCTGGCGGGGGGTCTGGTGGCCCTCCCCCAGAATTGTTTTGAGGTATCTAAAGCTCATTTCCTGAATTTTTACACAATCCAATATTCCATCTCTATTTAGAACAAAAAGTAAGCCAAAATGCCAACAGTAAGAGATCATTATTAAATATGTTTAAGTGATTAATAAGACTGAACTAGATTAAAGGTAATTCGATAATAAATATTGTGTTGCACCTTTAACCAATAGCCTAACAAATGAACACCTCTTGAAAAAATACAAAATACTTTTGATTGTCTTTATTAGGACATCCTCTATATCAAATTTCAGCCAGACCGACCAGCCAGCCTGAGCCGCCTGCACGCCCGACCCAAACCAGTCTAGTCAATAACTAAACTCTCTCCCAATACAATTGCCTTCCCAATTCACACTGTAACTTTTTTTTACTTCCCAAGGGAAAGGTTTGGAAACAACAACAAAAAACCCATACACCTCAAATATACATTAACACACAGAAACAGCAAATCCTCCATTTAATTAATCTCATAGGACTAATAGTACTGTAGAGCTCTTTTTACTTGCACGCAATATAGCTAGGTCGCCCCGTCCTGTCCCTAGGGGTCCACCACCCTGCAGCGCACCAACACACTCCACTCAGCTTTAGGATCTTAGTGAAACATTCATTATTGGTTTCGGGTGTGTTAGGCCAAGGCCAAAGTGACAACCCACAGGACCGCAGACCCCCAGGGCCAGGACTGAGCAGCCCAGCAGCTAGGGATTGCCTAAATAGGTATCTCCCCTGACGTGGGCATGTTTTCAATAGAGACTCCTTTAGTCGTACTGTATTCTTAATAAGGCATCCAAACCTTATGAAAGTTGCCCAGTCTACCCTTAATCTTGTAATAATAATCTTGACATTGTGGGAGGATAACCAACCTTCCAATGAATGCCAATGCATTTCTTAGCCGCTATAAATGCTTGGTCACACAGTTTCTTCAGATAACAGTCTCCAGTATCAACATTTCCAAGCAGACAAAAATAGGGAGAAGGGAGAATCTGTAGACATGCTGAGATAAAAGAACATACTCTTTGCCAGATTTCAGCCAGCCTTCACAAGACCATACCATATGCAAATATGTCCCCTTTTGTGTTTTACACCTCCAGCAGAGGATTTACATTTCTGAGTGCATGTAATTCCTTTTCACTGGCATGTAGTACGTTCTATGGATGGTCTTAAACTACAGTAATTTATGTCTGAGATATAAGCATGACTGGGCATTCAACCTATAGGCATTCAGTGTGTGACAGGTTTGTGATACTGAAAGGACAGCAACCATAATACCAGCGCACACATGTAGGAGAGTGCACTTTTTGTAAAACACAAAAGGGCCAGTGGTGTAGTGGAGGGTATACGCAGGTATAAGCTGTATACCCACTTTTTTTAAGTGGGCATTGCCTATACTCACTTCTTAATCCATACTGATACTTATCAAAGTAGTGTAGTGGAGGTATACGACTGATCAATTATGTAGTACAATAGAGAAATGATGCACAAAGTAGCCTACACAATCGCAAAGCACGTGAAATATATTCACATGCGTGCCACACACATAGCCTAGTTTCAACAGAATATCATCTGCAGGCAGCAAGAGTGTGCAGGTCTCAAATGGTTTTGGTATGGAGCAGCTCACAGAAGAATGACATCGGTAGCGGTTGGGGTAGGAAAGACGTTTCAACTCATATCTACCGGTAAAATGCTAACTAAGGCAACAATGGGTATGTAAATCAGGTATTGAAAAAGTTCAGTCCAAAGTGTTGGTTAGTAGGCTATTTGTGATGCGCAATTGTCATCATGTGCTGTTTGCATCAGGGGCGTAGACATGGATGGGCATGGGTGGACAGAGACCCACCCACTGGGGAGCCAGGCCCTGACAAACCACATCAATCTTGAGTGGGCCTAAGTATTGTTGTGGACTTAGACCATCACATTTCTGTATATACAGTACCAGTCAAAAGTTTGGACACACCTATTCATTCAAGGGTTTCTTGATTTTGACTAATTTCTACCTGTAGAATAATAGTGAAGACATCAAAACGATGAAATAACACACATGGAATCATGTAGTAACCAAAAAAGTGTTAAACAAATCAAAATATATTTTATATTTGAGATTCTTCAAATAGCCACCCTTTGCCTTGATGACAGCTTTGCACACTCTTGGCATTATCTCAACCAGCTTCATGAGGTAGTCACCTGGAATGCATTTCAATTAACAGGTGTGCCTTCTTAAAAGTTAATTTGAGGAATTTCTTTCTTTCTTAATGGGTATGAGCCAATCAGTTGTGTTGTGACAAGGTAGGGGAGGTATACAGAAGATAGCCCTACATGGTAAAAGACCAAGTCCATATTATGGCAAGAACAGCTCAAATAAGCAAAGAGACAGTCCATCATTACTTTAAGACATTTAAGGTCAGTCAATCCGGAACATTTTAAGAACTTTGAAAGTTTCTTCAAGTGCAGTCGCAAAAACCATCAAGCGCTATGATGAAACTGGCTCTCATGAGGACCGCCACAGGAATGGAAGACCCAGAGTTACCTCTTCTGCAGAGGATAAGTTCATTAGAGTTACCAGCCTCAGAAATTGCAGCCCAAATAAATGCTTCACAGAGTTCATTTACATTTACATTTTAGTCATTTAGCAGACACTCTTATCCAGAGCGACTTACAGTTAGTGATTACATGTTATTTTTTATACTGGCCCCCCGTGGGAATCGAACCCACAACCCTGGCGTTGCAAACGCCATGCTCTATCAACTGAGCTACATCCCTGCCGGCCATTCCCTCCCCTACCCTGGACCAATTGTGCGCCGCCCATGAGTCTCCCGGTCGCGGCCGGCTGCGACAGAGCCTGGATTCGAACCAGGATCTCTAGTGGCACAGTTAGCACTGCGATGCAGTGCCTTAGACCACTGCGCCACTCAGGAGACATAGTTCAAGTAACAGACACATCGCAACATCAACAGTTCAGATGGGACTGTGTGAATCAGGCCTTCATGGTCAAATTGCTGCAAAGAAACCACTACTAAAGGACACCAATCAGAAGAAGAGACTTGCTTGGGCCAAGAAACACGAGCAATGGACATTAGACCGGTGGAAATTTGTACTTTGGTCTGGAGTCCAAATTTGAGATTTTTGGTTCCAACCGCTGTGTCTTTGTGAGACGCGGTGTGGGTGAACGGATGATCTCCGCATGTGTAGTTCCCACCGTAAAGCATGGAGTAGGTGGTGTTATGGTGTGGGGGTGCTTTCCTGGTGACACTGTCAGTGATTTATTTAGAATTCAAGGTACACTTAACCAGCATGGCTACCACAGCATTATGCAGCAATACGCCATCCCATCTGGTTTGGGCTTAGTGGGACTATCATTTGTTTTTCAACAGGAAAATGACCCAACACACCTCCAGGCTGTGTAAGGGCTATTTTACCAAGAAGGAAAGTGATGGAGTGCTGCATCAGATGACCTGGCCTCCAAAATCGCCCGACCTCAACCCAATTGAGACAGCAGAGTGAAGGAAAAGCAGCCAACACGGCTCAAATTTGGACTCCTGACCAAAGGACAAATTTCCACCGGTCTAATGTCCATTGCTCATGTTTCTTGGCCCAAGCAAGTCTCTTCTTCTGATTGGTCTCCTTTAGTAGTGGTTTCTTTGCAGCAATTCGACCATGAAGGCCTGATTCACACAGTCCCCTCTGAACAGTTGATGTTGAGCTGTGTCTGTTACTTGAACTCTGTGAAGCATTCATTTGGGCTGCCATTTCTGAGGCTGGTAACTCTAATGAACTTATCCTCTGCAGCAGAGGTAACTCTGGGTCTTCCATTCCTGTGGCGGTCCTCATGAGAGCCAGTTTCATCATAGAGCTTGATGGTTTTTGCGACTGCACTTGAAGAAACTTTCAAAGTTCTAGAAATATTCCGGATTGACTGACCTTCATGTCTTAAAGTAATGATGGACTGTCGTTTCTCTTTGCTTATTTGAGCTGTTCTTGCCGTAATATGGACTTGGTCTTTTACCAAATAGGGCTTTCTTCTGTATACCCCCACTACCTTGCCACAACACAACTGATTGGCTCAAACACATTAAGAAGGAAAAAAATTCCACAAATTAACTTTTAACAAGGCACACCTGTTAATTGAAATGCATTCCAGGTGACTACCTCATGAAGCTGGTTGAGATCATGTCAAGAGTGTGCAAAGCTGTCATCAAGGCAAAGGGAGTATATTTGAAGAATCTCAAATATAAAATAGATTTAGATTTGTTTAACACTTTTTTGGTTACTACATGATTCCAAATGTGTGTTATTTCATAGTTTTGATGTCTTCACTATTATTCTACAATGTAAAAAATAGTACAAATAAAGAAAAACCCTTGAATGAGTAGGTGTCTCCAAACTTTTGACTGGTACTGTATATATTTTTTGTCTGTGATTTTGAGAGTGAAAATCTGACCTTTTTCACAAAGGGTGCCTTTCCTTCACTGGATAGGTCGTTTGGAAACTTTTTGGCAAAATTAGAGTATACCCACTTCTCCAGGCACCACTAAAGTGGAACCGACATCATTAACTACTTTGCAGATATGAAACAAACAGACAATCATAATATCAGTCAAAAATATCAAATTCCCAGTATATGCTACAAAACCAACTTTATAAGAGGGTTTAAAAATAGGTTATATTTGGCTCAACGTTCCATGACATACACTAAGGCAGGGTTCTTCAATTCCGGTCCTGGAGGGCCGAAACACTTCTGTTTTTTATTTCTACCTGGTAGTTAATTGCACACACCTGGTGTCCCAGGTCTGAATTAGCCCCTGATTAGAAGGAGAGGATGAAAAACAGAGGTGTTTCGGCCCTCCAGGACCGGAATTGAAGAACCCTGCACTAAGGCATTGTTGGCAGAATAGATGGATGCAGTTCAATGCATGATTAGTATAATTCACCAATACATCTCTTGATAGTCCAAAGAATATTACTATCAGGTTGTAAATCACAGCTGGCCTGGTACATTGTTTGCTGCCTCCATTCGGGATGCACTGTTTCAGTTTCAATGACTCAATATTCTGGACAAAAACTGACAAATGTATCTAACGCTGGAAATGTCAATACAATCGAACTAGCAAGGACAATGATCACAAGTCAGTCATAACGTGGCTAATAGGCTAACGTATCTATTTACAGTTGAAGTCAGAAGTTTACATACACTTAGGTTAGAGTCATTAAAACTCGTTTTTCAACCACTCCACAAATGTCTTGTTAACAAACTATAGTTTTTTCAAGTCGGTTAGGACATCTACTTTGTGCATGACACAAGTAATTTTTCCAACAATTGTTTACAGACAGATTATTTCACGTATAATTCACTGTATCACAATTCCAGTGGGTCAGAAGTTTACATACACTAAGTTGACTGTGCCTTTAAACAGCTTGGAAAATTCCAGAAAATGATGTCATGGCTTTAGAAGCTTCTGATAGGCTAATTGACATAATTTGAGTCAATTGGAGGTGTACCTGTGGATGTATTTCAAGGCCTACCTTCAAACTTAGTGAGTCTTTGCTTGACATCATGGGAAAATGAAAATAAATCAGCAAAGACCTCAGAATTTTTTTTGTAGACCTCCACAAGTCTGGTTCATCCTTGGGAGCAATTTCCAAACGCCTGAAGGTACCACGTTCATCTGTACAAACAATAGTACGCAAGTATAAACACCATGGGACCACGCAGCCGTCATACCGATCAGGAAGGAGACGCGTTCTGTCTCCTAGAGATGAACGTACTTTGGTGCGAAAAGTGCAAATCAATCCCAGAACAACAGCAAAGGACCTTGTGAAGATGCTGGAGGAAACAGGTACAAAAGTATCTACAGTATCTCACAAAAGTGAGTACACCCCTCACATTTTTGTAAATATTTGATTATATCTTTTCATGTGACAACACTGAAGAAATGACACTTTGCTACAATGTAAAGTAGTGAGTGTACAGCTTGTATAACAGTGTAAATTTGCTGTCCCCTCAAAATAACACAACACACAGCCATTAATGTCTAAATCACTGGCAACAAAAGTGAAAATGTCCAAATTGGGCCCAAAATGTCAATATTTTGTGTGGCCACCATCATTTTCCAGCACCTCTTGGGCATGGAGTTCACCAGAGCTTCACAGGTTGCCACTGGAGTCCTCTTCCACTCCTCCATGACGACATCACAGAGCTGGTGGATGTTAGAGACCTTGCACTCCTCCACCTTCCGTTTGAGGATGCCCCACAGATGCTCAATAGGGTTTAGGTCTGGAGACATGCTTGGTCAGTCCATCACCTTTACCCTCAGCTTCTTTAGCAAGGCAGTGGTCGTCTTGGAGGTTTGAGGTCGTTATCATGTTGGAATACTGCCCTGCGGCCCAGTCTCTGAAGGGAGGGGATCATGCTCTGCTTCAGTATGTCACAGTACATGTTGGCATTCACGGTTCCCTCAATGAACTGTAGCTCCCCAGTGCCGGCAGCACTCATGCAGACCATGACACTCCCACCACCATGCTTGACTGTAGGCAAGACACACTTGTCTTTGTCCTCCTCACCTGGTTGCCGCCACACACGCTTGACACCATCTGAACCAAATAAGTTTATCTTGGTCTCATCAGACCACAGGACATGGTTCCAGTAATCCATGTCCTTCGTCTGCTTGTCTTCAGCAAACTGTTTGCAGGCTTTCTTGTGCATCATCTTTTGAAGAGGCTTCCTTCTGGGACGACAGCCATGCAGACCAATTTGATGCAGTGTGCGGCGTATGGTCTGAGCACTGACAGGCTGACCCCCCCACCCCTTCAACCTCTGCAACAATGCTGGCAGCACTCATATGTCTATTTCCCAAAGATAACCTCTGGATATGACGCTGAGCACGTGCACTCAACTTCTTTGGTCGACCATGGCGAGGCCTGTTCTGAGTGGAACCTGTCCTGTTAAACCGCTGTATGGTCTTGGCCACCGTGCTGCAGCTCAGTTTCAGGGTCTTGGCAATCTTCTTATAGCCCAGGCCATCTTTATGTAGAGCAACACTTATTTTTTTCAGATCCTCAGAGAGTTCTTTGCCATGAGGTGCCATGTTGAACTTCCAGTGACCAGTATGAGGGAGTGTGAGAGCGATGACACCAAATTTAACACACCTGCTCCTCATTCACACCTGAGACCTTGTAACACTAACGAGTCACATGACACTGGGGAGGGAAAATGGCTAATTGGGACCAATTTGGACATTTTCACATAGGGGTGTACTCACTTTTGTTGCCAGTGGTTTAGACTGTTATACAAGCTGTACACTCACTACTTTACATTGTAGCAAAGTGTCATTTCTCCAGTGTTGTCACATGAAAAGATATAATCAAATATTTACAAAAATGTGAGGGGTATACTCACTTTTGTGAGATACTGTATATCCACAGTAGAACGAGTCCTATATCGACAGAACCTGAAAGGCTGCTCAGCAAGGAAGAAGCCACTGCTCCAAAACCGGCATAAAAAAGCCAGAATACGGTTTTCAACTGCACATGGGGACAAAGATCGGACTTTTAGGAGAAATGTCCTCTGGTCTGATGAAACAAAAATAGAACTGTTTGGCCATAATGACCATCGTTATGTTTGGAGGAAAAAGGGGGTTCTTGCAAGCCGAAGACCACCATCCCAACCGTGAAGCACAGGGGTGGCAGCATCATGCTGTGGGGGTGCTTTGCTGCAGGAGTGGTGCACTTCTCAAAATGTGGATATATTGAAGCAACATCTCAAGACATCAGTCAGGAAGTTAAAGCTTGGTCGCAAATGGGTCTTCCAAATGGACAATGACCCCAAGCATACTTCCAAAGTTGTGGCAAAATGGCTTAAGGACAAAGTCAAGGTATTGGAGTGGCCATCACAAAGCCCTGACCTCAATCCTATAGAAAATGTGTTGGCAGAACTGAAAAAGAGTGTGCGAGCAAGGAGGCCTAGAAACCTGACTCAGTTACACCAGCTCTGTCAGGAGGAATGGGCCAAAATTCATCCAGTTTATTGTGGGAAGCTTGTGGAAGGCTACCTGAAACGTTTGACCCAAGTTAAACAATTTAAAGGCAATGCTACCAAATACTAATTGAGTGTATGTAAACTTCTGACCCATTGGGAATGTGATGAAAGAAATAAAAGCTGAAATAAATCATTCTCTCTACTATTATTCTGACATTTCACATTCTTAAAATAAAGTGGTGATCCTAACTGACCTAAGACCGGGATTTTGTACTAGGATTAAATGTCAGGAATTGTGAAAAACTGAGTTTAAATGTATTTGGTGTATGTAAACTTCCGACTTCAACTGTATGTAGCAAGCTAAAAACACGGAGCCTAACGTTAGCTAGATAATGTCATGTCATGCCATTGGAGGAGTGGGTGAGTGACTGACTTTTCCCCCCTCATATCGCTTTTCCGTGGCTATACTCAGCTGCAGATGCAGGTGTATTTGGTTAGTTAGCAAGAACTTGAACTACTGTTATCCAGTCAGTTAGTTCCTGCGTTCGCAAAATTCACTCTGGCTATCTACTCCAATTTCAGAGCACTCTCGTCTGAGTGTGCCAGAGCGCAGAACAACTGATGAATTTACGAACATGCAACACCCGCTGAATATGACCGGTGTCAGTAAACGTAGGCAAAAAAAGTAATAGTTTGTCAAGAACGCTCTAGACAACATGTAAACAGCCTAACCAGCACTGCTACGGCTAGTAAAATGGTCAGAGTGAGGTGTTCTCCCATTTGTGTCTGGAAGTGGTAACTAGCAAGTTAGACAACTCTAGCCAGTTAGATTAGGTGCTTGGTTGAGATAAGCATGCATTGGCAGGCAAGCTGCAGAAGGACGAGGAGGCTACAATTCCCTATCGTTTATCAGTGCAATTTTGATGGCCAACTAGCTGAAAAAGTTTGAGAGGGTTTATCTAATGTTCCTTCGTTAGATTTTAGCTCATCTTGCTCTGGCTAGTGTTAGTTGTTGATCTTGTTGATGTGCACAACTGAGGGAGAGAAAGCCTACCTTATCACGGTTGTTTGATCAATAGGACTAAAGTTCCCGAATGTAAGAGGACTCCCGTGGTGTTTACATATTTGCAGAAATTCATTCAGGTGTACTTTGTGGCTTTTGGCGAATGCGTTCTAATGTTTTAAAGTTGCGCTGTTGCAACTGCCTGTAAACACACAGTAAGGTTCAAAGTGAATGATGGCTGCCCGTGTTGCAAATTACTTGTTTGTATAAAGGCCTACTGTAGCTCTGATTTGCTATAGCGCACCGGTCGGTGTAGTCTCCGGTCCTGGACAAGACAGATGTTTTTATTTGGTTTTATTTACTGCAGTGTCTATTAATTGTCCAAACGCATGGCCGCTTTCCCACTATATATTGCTATAGAATTAGTATCCGTAATTCCCAAACATTAAGAATTTATGAAAACGTGAAAATGACCATATCTAAAAGTGGTTGCTTGTCAGAATTTTTGTTTTAAAGTGACATATTCTTCCTGGGGGATTTCATGTTGCTAAAATGCTGTCAGATCCACTTTAAATGCAACAATGTTTCACACACAAGTTATTTTCAAAAGAGACTGCTAACAGCAAGCGTGCTGCAATAAAAAACACAGTTCCACTCACCAGATGATGATCATTTGAAACTTAACTTCTTGTTGCAAGTTATTCTTGAAAAGAGATAAGCTAACAAATCAGCAACAACATCCTCTTTGATAACACCTGCTGCAGCCGCTGCAAACTAGCCAACAAAAGCTAGCTAGCTAGACCACTTCTCGCCATTGCACAGTGACCTGTTGGCCTTCAAGAAAGCAGAAGATTCCATATGTTTTCGAAAAAACAGTCCCACCCATTAAGTCAAAACGTGATTGGTTGATTCCACTGTCACTCCAACATTTTGCCCTAATACAGTTAAATGGCAGATGTCTTTATCTAGCTTCTGATGACCTAGCCAATGGCTGACTTAGCTAGCTAGACCAGCAAAGAAAAATCCTGATTGGATCTTTTTTTCTCTCATTTACATTTTAGTCAGTTAGCAGATGCTCTTATCCAGAGCGACTTCGTTTTTTTTTTTTCATACTCTCCAGTGTTAACCCTTTCTTTTCCAACAAAAATTGAAGAGATTAAATCAGAACATAATTGAAAATAATAATATAATTATCATTGTTATACTATTATAATCATTATTTTATAAATCCTTAGCCCTTCACTGAACATTTTACATTTACGTCATTTAGCAGACGCTCTTATCCAGAGCGACTTACAGTTAGTGCATACATTATTCTTTTTTATTTTCATACTAGCCCCCCGTGGGAAACGAACCCACAACCCTGGCGTTGCAAACGCCATGCTCTACCAACTGAGCTACCTCCCTGCCGGCCATTCCCTCCCCTACCCTGGACGACGCTGGGCCAATTGTGCGCCGCCCAATTGGTCTCCCGGTTGCGGCCGGCTACAGCAGAGCCTGGATTCGAACCAGGATCTCTAGTGGCACAGCTAGCACTGCGATGCAGTGCCTTAGACCACTGCGCCACTCGGGAGACTAAGGCGTAGAAGGCCCACTGTTCCCCACTGTGTTTGGGATAGTAATAATTTGTAGAGTGTTTTCCCTCAGCATGCATTTTTTCACAATTCTGAATGTCTAAAGAATTCATATCTTGTTCTGAAATATGAACACAGAAATACTGGACATTTTGAACTCATTATGGTGGTGATTTGACAAAATTACAATCATGGTCTTGAATTGGACTCGCATTTTTCTGGTCTCGGGCTTGACTCGGTCTCTGACCCCTTGTCCCCCTCCCGGTCTCGACTTGGTCTCGCCCCCCCTCCGGTCTTGGTCTTGACTCAGACTCGCTTTGTTTCGGCATTGAATCGGTCTCGCTTTAGGTGGTCTCAAATACAACACTGTCGGAGCTACTAGTGTGCAGCTTTTACTTTTTTAAATCATCCAACATTTGCTAAGACAAATAGTTAAGTAGTAATTAATGTTTTGCCTTTGCAGTTTCATCCCTAAAAAGGCACAAGACACTTTACTTTTCACCTTTAGATTCTACTGCATGGTTTATTAAACAGTAGGCACAAATACATTACATTTTGCATTTTTACAGGGCAGATGGCTGGCTACATACAGTATCAGCACACACATTGCACAAGTCAACAAATACATCTGGTCCAATCCCTCAAGTATACTCAGTGCTATTAATTCCTTCATCTATACATTTCGTAATTACATGTACAGCAAATCATTGTTTATTATTCAGTGGCACAGTTCAAAACCAACCATAGGGGGCGGTAGTTATCCACCGAGAAGGACATTTGTTCAGTTCATATTTCCATCCCTTCAGCTCTTACTGATGATGTGTCGTCCCTTATCCTGCTCTGCTTAGCTAAGTAGCTATACCTCCCTCTGTTCTCCATGTATGTTTTAGTAAGACTAATATTGGGGCTTGAATGAGTTTCTCTTGTTCCCGTCAGTTCCCTTTACGTGAGGGAGATAGGTCAGTAAAGTTGGAGTGTTTATCGGTTAGCTCCATAGACTTACATAGACATCGCATCATTGTATGTCCCATTATGGCATCTGTGACGCCATTGAGGCCATCTCCATTTTGAAGTAGTCAATTTTCTTGTTCTAATACTTCTATTGAGTTGGAAAACAAACTGAAAGGGTGCACACTGCCACCTAGAGTGTGTTGTTTGAACAGGTATAAATCCAAGGTTGGTGATTTACTGCCACCTGCAGTTATGAAATGTTTCCTCACGGGGACTGATCCCTCCTGGTGACCTGGATGGAATTATGTGATCCTTCCCTAATCCATAGGAAGCTCTACCCAGTTGACTACTTCAAAACGGTGAAAGTCCTCAATGGCGCTGCCCATGCTAAAATGGCCTTTTGGGCACTAAAAATAAAGTCCTCTATCTCTAATCTCCCTGACTGACTGACTGTCTGTTGGGAGGTGTTTTAGCTTGTCACGTTATACTACCCAGTAAAGGGATACAATTTATTGATCCCTCCTGTACCAATTGTTTGTGTTTTATGAGGTATTTTGGCTGGTTATATTGTACTTCAGCCTAAAAGAGAAGTTGCTGTTGGTTACGTGTCCCCTCTATGTGTTGTGAGGTCTTTGGGGTTACTTTACTGTGATCCTCTCTGTGTGTGTGTAGTGTTACTGCGGTCCCCCTGGGTCCAGTACATCTCCGTCTGCATCTCGGTCAGTCTGGAGACGGTCCTCTGGAACGCAAAGATCTCCTCCTCCGCTGTGAACAGAGACAGACGGTCTCCCGCGTCCTACAAACAGGACCGCAGACAGTGGGGTTAACTCAACTACAACCATAACCAAAAACAATGGGGTCGACACAAACATGACCACAAAGAGAATGTAACACGAACACAGCAGCAAGACAATGGGGTTAACAAACCACAAACACAAATGTTTATATCAAGCAGGGGTTAGAACTGGTTCAGGAAACGGAACCGATTTTTTTTTTTTTCAGAGGAACAGAATCAGAACAAGGAGTGAAAGTGATCTATACTGTTCCGAAACAGAACAGTTATTTTAAAAGCATGGAAACCGGTTAATAGTTATTTTACGTTCCGGGATTAAAAAAAAAAAATTCAACAAAACGCCTATGCAAAGCCCTCACTCTGTCACTCAGAAACTTCTTCCAGCATCTGCCTGGCCTGACAGCTGAAAGTCTTTGCCAGTGTGTGTGTAGGCTACCTGCTCCTCCCCCTCCGAAGCATAGGCTACTGTAGCCTACTGACGTTACAAGCATGATTCAGAAATTAGGGAGAGAGATTTCTAATTAGAGAATAATGGATGAACTTTTTCAATGCTAGTTAAGGATACTATAGTACGTTTCACATTGGATTTATTTATTAACTGCAAAAAGCTAAGATGTGTTTTTTACTTTGATTCTGGTGCTGCTCTGCACACACAAGCTTGTTAGCTGCTAGCTCTGGTCCAACGTTAAGCCAACTCTTGGAAGTTCAAAGACATTCAAAGTTCCTTCATAGAAGCCGCTCCTCCGTAGGTATAATTCTGTGGGACCTAATTCTCTCTCCTCACCTGCAAAATTTCAGTTGCATCTCACGCCATACTCGTCTGTCCAATGCATGGAAACAACTAGGCCTATAGCTTGCCCGTTCCATAGCAAACTGCTCTATCCGCACTGATTGGTGAAGTAATTGAATGTTGGGCTGCATATAAAATACAAACGATTTCAGCGGTTTAAAAAGGAACAGAAAGGAACAATATAAACTTACTTTTTTGGGGGTTCGAACCGGTTCAGAACTTTATTTTGCTGGTCAGAACAGTGGAACGATACTAAAAATTATGGTTCTGTTCAGAACGAAATAATTTGAAAATAATTTTGGTTTCAACCCGACATCAAGGAATGTGTTTTTGGTTATGTTTTGGTCTTGTTATGGTTGGACCGTGTGGTCTCACCCCGCTCAGGCCCAGGTCGTCCAGTAGCAGGCGGTCGCGGCTGTCCTCCCCACCAGAGTGGACAAACAGCCTGTCCAGAGGGGCATCAGCTAACAGCACCACCCTCACCTTGGACAGATGGACAATGGAACGGTAACAACACTGTAACAACTAAAGTGAAACAGTGACACCTGCTGTAGGATAGAGTGTGGATAGATGGATACAGGGGATGCTATTGCACATAATAAACGCCTACAACAAACAGTACAGTATAGACCCTGCAGCTACGGACCATGGCAGTATGTCAAATACTTGAGTTACAAACAGGTACAGATTGGGAAGCACCTAGGCAGCAGTACCAAACACAGGTAGCCTAGTGGTTAAGAGCGTTGGGCCAGTAACTGAAAGGTTGCTGGTTCGAATCCCAGAGCCCACTAGGTGAAAGATCCTTGAGCAAGGCACTTAAACCTAAATGCTCCTGTAAGTCACTCTGGATAAGAGCGTCTGCTAAATGACAAGAAATGTAAATGTAAAATATCAAGGTTTCCCAATGCAGTGTGACTGACACTGACCTTGTTGTCATAGAAGTTGTCTATGAGTGTGATGAAGCGCCGTGCCTGATCCTTCAGGGTGAGGGTAAGAATGGGGACATGACGGATAAACACTGTGTCAAACGCCTGGGCCATCTCCAGGTAGTCACTGGCACCCACTGACTGGAACATACAAAGACAGGAATGATAAGCAAACACACACACGCAGGAGTTTAAACACACTTCCACAAGTACAGATGTAGGATCTTAATTTGACCGATATTGTCCAGGCAAAATAATCCTGCAGCAAACAGACTTTAATGTTTAGTCCATAATGTTGTTGTAGGGATTAACATGGCTAACCGGAATCCTGGGACTGTCCCTGGAACGCTTCACATTTTCAGATTTTTTTTAAATGACAAGACCCGGGAAATTACAACATTTTCCCCCAAAGCACTAATGCTATTCCACAAAATACACAACATAGGCAGCAGCAGATAGCAAAAAATGCAATAGCACATTATCCAAACAGGTTGTCACATGGAAGGCATAGTGTATTTACTTCACACAAAGTCACCAGAAATTCAAAGCACACGTATTATTGAAACCGACGGACTGCCCACGTGAACCGAACACATTTAATAAACCCTACAGGAAACCCATAAAGTATAGCCTATAAAATAACGTGTGCCTCTTTGAGCAGTCATTGTGACACTTCAGACAGTCACAAATTTGATAGGCCTATGCACAATTCACTACATAGGTATCTCTGTCACAGACATTAAATCTGTTAACAATTCAGAGATGCATGAGGAAAAATCCTATATTTTCCTGTCCTAGAGCCTAGGCTATTTTACTATCCAGTCCTAATTCCACTCAACCCAAAATCCTGACTCCTGTCTCGCATGACAATTACTAACTTTATTCTATAATCCATAGGCTGCAATGCATTATCAAAGCACTTCTTTCGCCTATGCATGTCAAAATGCCGCTATAACATTTCCCCCGCTTCTCTGCGCTGTCTCGGAGGCCTACTTGTTGCCCACATGAGAGCTTCGGTAGAGAATGTGTGATCAAAAAACGGTATGAGAGTAGATATGGATGTTTTTTTAAACAGATTTGGTCCCCATTAAGATGCCTTAAACCATTTCCACTCTTCATCTCTGTCACACCCTGATCTGTTTCACCTGTCTTGTGCTTGTCTCCACCCCCCTCCAGGTGTCTCCCATTTTCCCCTGTGCATTTATACCTGCAGAATGCCATACCATTCTGCCTGCCCTGACCCTGAGCCCGCCTGCCAAACCATTCTGCCTGCCCTGACCCTGAGCCCGCCTGCCATACCATTCTGCCTGCCCTGACCCTGAGCCCGCCTGCCGCCCTGTACCTGTCAGACTCTGACCTGGTTAAGAACCTCCACCTGTCCTCGACCGGCGGTTTAATAAACGACTCTGTGTATTGAATCTTCCGTCTCCTGTGTCTGCATCTGGGTCATATCCTGAGTCGTGTTCATCTCCCCGTTACTCATGGGCTGATGTGCCATCTTCTCTATAATCATCAACTTGATTTTGCCAAATATAGGAGATATTCTGTCATTAGTTGAGGGAGGTTATCTAGCAAGTTTAGCAACTTTGGTCATTTGACTTTTGTTTGACTGTCGTTACTAAGTTTGTATGATTCGACAACACCATACTATGGGTGCACTCTGTGCGTCCTGAGTGTGGTCTGTGTCAAGATAGCCTTCTACTGAAATGCACTGAATGAATTGAGGAGCGTGATAACGCTCTGAATTTATGAACGGCCTCTTTCGCAAAGTTACAACAATGTCATCATTAGCGATCAAATATAGTTACCCTATCATTACTAAATATCAGTTTCATTTGGTATGAAATCTTTACATAGTGGCGCAGCCAAGCCGACAAGATGGAGCAGCGCCCCACTTATTTGGGGAGAACCCTGGCATAGTGACCATTCAGTGCAATCGGAAAATATTCAGACCCCTTCCCTTTCTCCACATTGTTACATTACAGCCTTATTCTAAAATTGATTAAATAAAACATGTTGCTCATCAATCTACACACAATACCCCACAATGACAAAGCAAAAACAGGTTGTTTGAATTTTTTGCAAATGTGTTAAAAATAAAGTATTCAGACGCTACGAGACTCGAAATTGAGCTTGGGTGCATCCTGTTTCCATTTATCATCCTTGAGATGTTTCTACAAATTGATTGAAGTCCACCTGTGGCAAATTCAACTGATTGGACATGATTTGGAAAGGCACACACCTGTCTATATAAGGTCCCACAGTTGACAGTGCGTGTCAGAGCAAAAACCAGGCCATGAGGTCGAAGGAATTGTCCGTAGAGCTTCGAGACAGGATTGTGTCGAGGCACAGATCTGGGGAAGGGTACCAAATAATGTCTACAGAATTGAAGGTCCCCAAGACACAGTGGCCTCCATCATTCTTAAATGTAAGAAGTTTGGAACCACCAAGACTATTCCTAGAGCTGGCCGCCTGGCCAAACTGAGCAATCGGGGGAGAAGGGCCTTGGTCAGGGAGGTGACCAAGAACCCGATGGTTCCTCTGTGGAGATGGGAGAACCTTCCTTGATGAAAACCTGCTCCAGAGCGCTCAGGACCTCAGACTGGGGTGAAGGTTCACCTTCCAACAGGACAACGACCCTAAGCACACAGCTAAGACAACGCAGGAGTGGCTTTGGGACAAGTCTCTGAATGTTCTTGAGTGGGCCAGCCAGAGCCCGGACTTGAACCCAATCGAACATCTCTGGAGAGACCTGAAAATAGCTGTGCAGCGACGCTCCCCATCCAACCTGACAGAGCTTGACAGGATCTGCAGAGAAGAATGGGAGAAACTCCTCAAATACAGGTGTGCCAAGCTTGTAGCGTCATACCCAAGAAGACTTGAGGCTGTAATCGCTGCCAAAGGTGCTTCAACAAAGTACTGAGTAAAGGGTCTGAATACTTATGTAAATGTCATATTTCCGTTTTATTTTTATACATGTACAAAAATGTCTAAAAACCTGTTTTTGCTTTGTCATTATGGGGTATTGTGCGTAGATTGATGAGGGAAAAAATACAATTTAATCAATTTTAGAATAAGGCAGTAACGTAACAAAATGTGGAAAAAGTTAAGGGGTCTGAATACTTTCCGAATGCGCTGTATATTGGTTTTAAACGCTTTAAAATGGGCACTTCCTATTTTATGAATGATTCCCTAGTGCAATGTGTATGTAACCTTTGTGAAGGTCGTATTTGGCCAGTATTGGGCTTTAACCGCCCAGTAAATCCTCTCTGAGTGGAGATACAGGATAGTAACGTCATTAACAAATATATACATTGTACTCTCCCATGTGCGTCATGCTACGAGAGGGTTGTCTCTATATCTGACATGCATGCACGCGCACGTACACACACACATTTTACAAATGATAATTAACTTTCTATGTGTGTACACTCATACAGTAGACTGTGGTACGACTAGGTGAAAGAGCAGCTATTCATGTTAATGGTCCCACTCATGCAGGATATACATTGACAAAAATATAAACGCAACATGCAACAATTTCAAAGAGTTTACTGAGTTGCAGTTCAATAAGGAAATCAGTCAATTGAAATAAATTCATTAGGACCTAATCTATGGATTTCACATGCAATACAGATATGCATCTGTTGGTCACAGATACCTTTTTTTTTTTTTTTGAAGTAGGGGCGTGGATTAGAAAACCAGTCAGTATCTGGTGTGACCACCATTTGCCTCATGCAGCGCACACATCTCCTTCGCATAGAGCTGATCAGGCTGTTGATTATGGCCTGTGGAATATTATCCCACTCCTCTTCAGTGCAAAGTTACTGGATGTTGGCGGGAACTTGAACACGCTGTCGTACACGTCGATCCAGAGCATCCCAAACATGCTCAATGGGTGACATGTCTGGTGAGTATGCTGGCCATGGAAGAACTGGGACATTTTCAGCTTCCAGGAATTGTGTACAGATCTTTGTGACATGGGGCTGTACATTATCATGCTGCAACATGATGTGATAGCCGGATGAATGGCACTACAATGGGCTTCAGGATCTCGTCACGGTATCTCTGTGCATTCAAATTGCCATCGATAAAATGCAATTGGGTTCATTGTCCGTAGCTTATGCCCACCATGGGGCACTCTGTTCACAACGTTGACATCAGCAAACCGCTCGCCCACACGACACCATACAAACTGTCTGCCATCTGCCCGGTACAGTTGAAACCGGGATTCATCCGTGAAGAGCACACTTCTCCAACATGCCAGTGGCTATCAAAGGTGAGCATTTGCCCACTGAAGTCGGTTGCGACGCCGAACTGCAGTCAGGTCAAGACCCTGGCGAGAACGACAAGCACGCAGATGAGCTTCCCTGAGACGGTTTCTGACAGTTTGTGCTGAAATTCTTCGGTTGTACAAACCCACAGTTTCATCAGCTTTCCGGGTGGCTGGTCTCAAACGATCCCGCAGGTGAAGAAGCCGGATGTGGAGGTCCTGGGCTGGCGTGGTTACACGTGGTCTGTGGTTGTGAGGCCGGTTAGAAGTACAGCCAAATTCTCCAAAATGACGTTGGAGGCGGCATATGGTAGAGAAATTAACATTCAATTCTCTGGCAACAGCTCTGGTGGACATTCCTGCAGTCAGCATGCCAATTGCACATTCCCTCGAAACTTGAGACCTCTGTTGCACTGTGTTGTGTGACAAAACTGCACATTTTAAAGTGGCCTTTTATTGTTCCCAGCACAAGGTGCACTTGTGTAATGATAATACTGTTTAATCAGCTTCTTGATATGCCACACCTGTCAGGTGGATGGATTATCTTGGCAAAGGAGAAATGCTCACTAACGGGGATGTAAACAAATTTGTGCACAACATTTTAGAGAAATACGCTTTTTGTCCATATGGAACATTTCTGGGATCTTTTATTTCAGCTCATGAAACATGGGACCAACACTTCACATGCTGCGTTTATATTTTTGTTCAGTGTAGAAACACTAAAAGGCCAATGCTATTCCCTGCTCAACAAAAACAATTAAAAATAGCCTGTAGTCTTTGACATTGAACAGCGCACAGATAAATGAATATAGAATTGGAGGGGGCAGGAGGAGGGAGCAAGGACGAGAGCAGAAGGAACGAGAATCAGCTAGAAAAATGTAAAAAGAAGAAGAGGTAGAAACAAAGAGGAAGGACAGAATGAAGGACGTACAAAAAGCTGCAGGAAAAGTACTATGAGTGGATGAGTTAAAAAACACAGGAGAGATAGAGAGAAGGGGGGAATGAGGGCAAAAAGAGAGAAAGAATTAGGAAGAATAGTGGGATCTGGTTGGAAAGAGAAAACGTAGCAGAGCGTTAGCCGACCGCGACTGGGAGACCCATGGGGCGGCACACAATTGGCCCAGTGTCGTCCAGGTTAGGGGAGGGTTTGGCAGGCAGGGGTATTCTTGTCCCATCGCGCACTAGCGACTCCTGTGGCAGGCTGGGCGCAGTGCACGCTGACACGGTCGCCATGTGTACAGTGTTTCCTCCGACACATCGGTGCGGCTGGCTTCCGGGTTAAGCGGGCATTGTGTCAAGAAGCAGTGCGGCTCGGCAGGGTTGTGTTTCAGAGGGCGCACGGCTCTCGACCTTCGCCTCTCCCGAGTCCGTACGGGAGTTGCAGCGATTGGACAAGACTGTAACTACCAATTGGATACCACGAAATTGGGGAGAAAAAGGGGTTAAATAATTTTAAATATCAATTTTTTTTTTAAACTAGCAGAGCTTAGTCAACACAAAGAGAGAGAGATACAACAACAAGCAGGAGAGAGGTGGAGTTGGGAGAAAGAGAGAGAGATGAAGACAAATAAAGAGAGAGGGGCGAGAGAGTGATACAGTGAGGGAAAAAAGTATTTGATCCCCTGCTGATTTTGTACGTTTGCCCACTGACAAAGAAATGATCAGTCTATAATTTTAATGGTAGGTTTATTTGAACAGTGAGAGACAGAATAACAACAACAAAATCCAGAAAAACGCATGTCAAAAATGTTATAAATTGATTTGTATTTTAATGAGGGAAATAAGTATTTGACCCCCTCTCAATCAGAAAGATTTCTGGCTCCCAGGTGTCTTTTATACAGGTAACGAGCTGAGATTAGGAGCACACTCTTAAAGGGAGTGCTCCTAATCTCAGCTTGTTACCTGTATAAAAGACACCTGTCCACAGAAGCAATCAATCAATCAGATTCCAAACTTTCCACCATGGCCAAGACCAAAGAGCTCTCCAAGGATGTCAGGGACAAGATTGTAGACCTACACAAGTCTGGAATGGGCTACAAGACCATCGCCAAGCAGCTTGGTGAGAAGGTGACAACAGTTGGTGTGATTATTCGCAAATGGAAGAAACACAAAATAACTGTCAATCTCCCTCGGCCTGGGGCTCCATGCAAGATCTCACCTCGTGGAGTTGCAATGATCATGAGAACGGTGAGGAATCAGCCCAGAACTACATGGGAGGATCTTGTCAATGATCTCAAGGCAGCTGGGACCATAGTCACCAAGAAAACAATTGGTAACACACTACGCTGTGAAGGACTGAAATCATGCAGCGCCCGCAAGGTCCCCCTGCTCAAGAAAGCACATATACAGGGCCGTCTGAAGTTTGCCAATGAACATCTGAATGATTCAGAGGAGAACTGGGTGAAAGTGTTGTGGTCAGATGAGACCAAAATGGAGCTCTTTGGCATCAACTCAACTCGCCGTGTTTGGAGGAGGAATGCTGCCTATGACCCCAAGAACACCATCCCCACCGTCAAACATGGAGGTGGAAACATTATGCTTTGGGGGTGTTTTTCTGCTAAGGGGACAGGACAACATCACCGCATCAAAGGGATGATGGACAGGGCCATGTACTGTCAAATCTTGAGTGAGAACCTCCTTCCCTCAGCCAGGGCATTGAAAATGGGTCGTGGATGGGTATTCCAGCATGACAATGACCCAAAACACACGGCCAAGGCAACAAAGGAGTGGCTCAAGAAGAAGCACATTAAGGTCCTGGAGTGGCCTAGCCAGTCTCCAGACCTTAATCCCATAGAAAATCTGTGGAGGGAGCTGAAGGTTCGAGTTGCCAAACGTCAGCCTCGAAACCTTAATGACTTGGAGAAGATCTACAAAGAGGAGTGGGACAAAATCCCCGTGTGCAAACCTGGTGGCCAACTACAAGAAACGTCTGACCTCTGTGATTGCCAACAAGGGTTTTGCCACCAAGTACTAAGTCATGTTTTGCAGAGGGGTCAAATACTTATTTCCCTCATTAAAATGCAAATCAATGTATAAAAAATTTTACATGCGTTTTTCTGGATTTTTTTGTTGTTATTCTGTCTCTCACTGTTCAAATAAACCTACCATTAAAATTATAGACTGATCATGTCTTTGTCAGTGGGCAAACGTACAAAATCAACAGGGGATCAAATACTTTTTTTACCTCACTGTAGAGCAGATGGTTGTGTAAGTAACTCACTCTATCACACAATTCTTTAAAGGTACAGTCAGCGATGGTTCCACAGGTCTTCTCCAGTCTCAACTCTCTGCCCTGCACCGTCAGGACCCTGGGACCCGTTACTACGGAAACACACACACGATTAATTGACCCAACATATAGCTCATCATACACAGAAATCAACTCAATACTGAAACTATAGCCACTATTTTAGCCTCAATATCACTGGGCCTACTAGTTTTCACCCTCCTTTACTATAGTAATGCAAGTTCCAATCATGTAAGTGGACATGTTCTGTCTGCCTCCATTTCCCCCTTCCCTCTCTTTCTCCCATCCTTTTGTCTCTCAATCTCCACACTCTCCATTCCACTCTCTCGCCCTTTTACTTTCTCTCTCTCCCCCCTTTCCTCCCCCTCTATCTTTTTCACAAGAGGTACATTAACTTCCTACCATTGTTTTGTTTCACAGCCAGCTCCTGAAACAGCGTATCCATGAAGGCCTCTGCATCAAGCTCTCTGGTGCTGCGCACAAATACACACACACACAATGAGGAAGAGAGAAAGAGGGGGATAATAGAATATGAAATTAATAAGGCTGAAGTGGCCACATCAAACAGCGGGTGCGGGGAGGGGGAAGGTACTTAGCTTTTCACTCCATCTCCAAAGAACGGGATGTTAGACTGTAAACACAAGCATTAGCCTGTGAATGCGTGGCAGATTGAATCTGTCTGTCTGTGCGTGTGTTTTAACTCTCGTTCAGGTAAAGAGGAGTGCAATTTGTTTTATTTGCATACACTGAAAGAGGAAGGCACTTGAAATCTCTGGCTACGCAATGAGCAATGGCAATGTTATTCATACTCTGTGTGTGTGTACAGGCAATGGGAAGAATAGGACTCTGCCTTTTCAAACTCAATCATTCTGTATTTCTCTACTCCTCTATCTGTCCCTTTCCCTCTCACTGTAGGCTAGTGGCCTTACTGTCACTGTAGGCTAGTGGCCTTACTGTCACTGTAGGCTAGTGGCCTTACTGTCACTGTAGGCTAGTGGCCTTACTGTCACTGTAGGCTAGTGGCCTTACTGTCACTGTAGGCTAGTGGCCTTACTGTCACTGTAGGCTAGTGGCCTTACTGTCACTGTAGGCTAGTGGCCTTACTGTCACTGTAGGCTAGTGGCCTTACTGTCACTGTAGGCTAGTGGCCTTACTGTCACTGTAGGCTAGTGGCCGTACTGTCACTGTAGGCTAGTGGCCTTACTGTCACTGTAGGCTAGTGGCCTTACTGTCACTGTAGGCTAGTGGCCGTACTGTCACTGTAGGCTAGTGGCCTTACTGTCACTGTAGGCTAGTGGCCGTACTGTCACTGTAGGTTAGTGGCATTACTCTGTACTTACCTACTCCTAACTCCCTCTGTCCTTTTCGGTCTGTCTATCTCTTGCTCTCTCTCTCCCCTTCGGTCTCCTCTCTCATATTAAATGCAAACTGGCAGAACAGTTAGTGTGTGCGTTTTGTTAGGTTCCCACATGAAAAAAATACTATAATATAAATACTACAGTATTCACTGTAGTGTTTTTGCGGACTAAAGTCAGCAAAAACACTACAGTGAATACTGTAGTATACTGTAGTATTTACAGTTAACTATAGTTTAAATACAGTAGTAACAAAAACTGTAATATATACTATAGTAATTACTGTAGTGTTTTTGGAGACTGTAGAATACTATAATGTTTTTGCGGACTGTATTGTTTTTGTGGATATTACTGTGTTATTTACTATAGTGTTTTTGTTGCATTCTTTTTGACATAGAAATGGGGGCTTTCTCCTTGAGGAAACCTAATGGAGAAATAATAAAAAAAGCTTCTGCTCTTTTCTATAACCTATAGGGAACACAATATAATCTATACTTGGCATGTAGGTTTCTCACTTATGTGGGGCACAAATTGGGATATGGGGGAGGGGAATGGGCTGGATATGAAAAAGAAATACTGTAGTATTACTATAGTTAAACTACTTTTTTGCAGATAACACTAGTATTTACTATAATATTCTACAGTATATTACAAAATGCTATAGTAAGTACTACACATGATCGAGGGATACGACAGTGTTTAGTATAGTATTCTACAGTTTACTACATGATTATATTGTAAGTACTGTAGTATTCTATAGTAAACTGTAGTATTTTTTAAATGTGTGTTGATGTAATAGTGTTATAGTTGCCATCACTTTGTTTACTGTGTTATAGCTCAGGGATTGTGTAAACAGGAGGTGTGTGTGTGTGTGACATACAGGCCCATGAGAACCTCTCGTGTGTGTTCAAAGTGAGGCACCTCCAATCAGCACTGACCCTTCCAGTGGCGTGGGAGGAGGCCAGGGTCACATCAAAACAGCCAACTCTCCCAACCATCTCCATAAAAAGAGGCACGGGGCTAAGTGTGTTTCCTCCATACTGCCCCACACAGAGACTGACTATTATTTAGGAGTGTAGAAGTGTGGCTATAAAGCCTCTTTCACATTGTGAGAGAAAACACACATGCAGGCATACATGCGTACACACACTCATGCATGCATGCCCAAACACACACTCTCTTACAGGTAGTAGAGTTTCCCTGCTGAAGGTAGGTCCAGTCTTCTATAGTCAACCCCAGAGTCTATGCCCATGGGCTGGCAGTATTCCTACACACAGAAAAACGAAACATGTTGATTTAGCAATGTGGCAAAAACAACCTCGGTACCAAAACCAATGTGAGTTGCTAAATGATGTAAATGTAAATGTGTAAGTGAGAGAGTTAGTGAGAGGTGCACAATAGCATTTCCACAGGAGGGTGACACGGGAAGCAGCTGGCAACTAATACAAGTATGGCAGTAAGTGTACTGTCATGTTTTAAGGCTTTACTAACTTCCTCATGTTTTTGTCATGTTTTCATTTGTTGTATTTTTCTAGCTGATCTACAGTCCTTTCTTTATTCAAGTGGAACAGCAGAGTTGAAACTTCTGCTGCAGAGTTCAAACTTTCCCAGTAAGTATAAAACGTCAACGCGATACATGTCAGCGAGCACGGCACACTATAATCATTATCTCCTCTATTCTCAGAAAAAAAGAAAAGACAAGAAGAAAAAAAAATTATATCATCAAACGAACGCCGTGCCAGGCGAATCAGTATTCAATGACAGCTCGGCGCAAATGATGAAATCAGTGAATTTGTGCCACCGGCCTCCTTGAGCAGTGGGATAATTAGCAATCACCACAAAGCAAGGAGACGGAAATACTCCATTCTTCTACCGCCGCTGTCAACTTCTTATCTCTGCGCCCGCTCACACAAACGGGGTTCCCACTCCGAGCCAATTGGTTGAATCAGGCTTAATAACAACCTGACAAACTCTCCATCCCCCACGCACAAAAGGGACATGTCATTTCATCAACCGAGCCGCGACCTCACCAAGCAGCGCCGCGGCCGACGGGTAAATAGTCCCTCCGCAATAACACCTCGGCGGCGCCATCAACCGCCGCGTCGCATTACAAAACCAACGCTAATCTTCTCCCTCCTTTTTTTCCCTCTTGGATTTGTCTACCTATAGAAGCCTGATGGGTCACTCACACCATCTCTTGAAGGAAAATAACAAAGAGAGAGAGAGAGAGAGAGAGAGAGAGAGAGAGAGAGAGAGAGAGAGAGAGAGAGAGAGAGAGAGAGAGAGAGAGAGAGAGAGAGAGAGAGAGAGAGAGAGAGAGAGAGAGAGAGAGAGAGAGAGAGAGAGAGAGAGAGAGAGAGGTGAAGGCAACACAATCAGTGATGATGGCATCATTGGTTATTTCTAATCAGATGAGCAGGAGGCCTTGTCGGTTATTACATGATTACCATCTTGAGGGGTTTGGAAAGTTCTCGCTCTTTCCTCGCAGACTTCACTCACCTATGACTCTACTCTTCTCTCCATCCTGCCCCCCACATGCTAGGATGTTCCTCTCCACACTACAACTTCTCCACATAACCTTATTCCCTAATTACACACTTTCATATGCCATACTTTCCTCTAACTCAAAATCCTACACCACATTCTGAATATCCCTTTTCAATAAACCGGTAGCAATCCAGTTACTGTCAGGATAGCTCGCCACCAGTCAAAGAGCACCCTTTCTTGCTTTATCTTGTTTTCTCACACAGCCATGACAGACATGAGAATCAGAGTCTCTTTAGAAAAAGTCATCCTAAAACATGTAGCTCCAATCATGTAATTGTCCAAGCTGTCCACCACTCTCTCTCTGGACAGCCGTTTAGCATACAAACAGTGGCTTCTCCCCCCCCTTTTCTCTGTCCCTCACTCCTCAAAAAGTTGCTTTTGAGTTTTTCAAAGAGCGCGGTGCCATTGAGCAGCAACAAAAGCCAAGGATAGCTGACTACTGTGGCCTGATGAGGTCCACTCCCTCATTACCAACTGCAGAAAACATTTGATGCTTTTTTTTTGGGGGGGCCCAGAGAATTGACCAGGCCTCAAAGAACATGGGGTGGGAAGGCTGAAAAAGAGTTGGGGGGAGGGCAGGGAGAGAATGTGTGTATGTGTGGGGCGGGAGTTGGAGGGGAAAGGTTGTCGTCCATTCATCCGTGTGTGTCTTACAGCCTGTGTGAAGGGGGAGAAGAAAAGGGAGGGAGGGATAGAGGGGTTGGGAGAAAGAGAGGGAGAAAAGAGAAAGTCTAAAACAGTGCCTTTATGCTGGCCCGTCCTGGACGACTCTTCTGACATCAAAGTGTTTTCACTAACTGGGGAGGGGAGCGGGTGTGTGTGTGGTGAATTTATTCACTCCAAGTGACGCTACGGGGGGGGGGGGGGGGCATAACAATGTGACCACCCTAATTACACCTAATGAGCTATTCCCTTAAAGTGTGACTGCCTTGGGTCCTGGATGGTTTGTTCCACGGGGTCGTTCTCACAACCTCCCCCTGCCTCGGCTGCTCCTCTTGAGGAAACATCTTTTGAGCACAGGGCCCGCCTTTAGGTGATCCAGGGCCCCACTGAACCCCCAGCTCCACTCCTCCAGACCCCCCCCACTCCCAGCTGGAGCCTCCCTCCCGTACCCCCCATGACATGCAGCGACATGGGTAAGGGGGGTGTCCCATCTGCACCTGGCCACTAGCGCTCCAGAGAGAAGCAGACAATCACAACAGTACTCCTATAGGAGGGAGGCAGTTAGAGAGAGAGAGCGAGCGAGCGAGCGAGTGCGGGAGACTGGAATCAAGAAACGGGGGGAATGGAAGGAGAGAAATATAAATAAATGTAGGTGCACATGTGGGAAAAAGGAAAAAGAGATGTCGAGTGAGTGATGGAGAGAGATGTGGAGAGTGATGGAGAGAGATGTGGAGAGTGATGGAGAGAGATGTGGAGAGTGATGGAGAGAGATGTGGAGAGTGATGGAGAGAGATGTGGAGTGAGTGATGGAGAGAGATGTGGAGAGTGTAAAACCCCAGTCTCTGCTGCTCTCTTTCATGATCTAAATGAGCCATTATCAGATTAAAGCTCCTGTCACAGGGGCTCTGAGGTGGCCTGCCACGCACGCACGCACGCACGCACGCACGCACGCACTCACAGAAAAACTTAGAACAAATATTCTAGGGGCAAAAAACAAAGACAGAATGCCAGTCAGAAAGGAAAAGAAAGAAATGAACGCCATTACATTTCACCGATAGAATGTCCATGAAAAGCAACAAATGCAAGGCTATTTCTATTCCATTGGAAAATACATGACTTGAAAGCTATGTTGTGAAGAAATTATTTAAAAGAAAGAGTTAAAGTAAAACCCAAGGCACAGGGAGCATTATTGTTATGTAACTAAATGCCAGGGGGACAATAGCAGCCATCAATTTTCATTTACTGGGCACTCTTCGAACCCCTCTACATAGGTCCTCAACAGACAGAAAGGCCTTTACTAGAGGGGAACAAGTATTTCAGTCAATTTTTTCCTTGCAGCTGAACATGTTGCAACGGTCGACTTATTTATTAAATGTATTATTATTATTATTTTTTCTAAAAAGAACTTCCTGCAATACATAGCAATTAGCCACCACAAAGGAAGGATAGATGAAGGGGGGGGGGGGAGAGAATACAGCTACTCAAGTTTTATAAAGGTTATCATATTTCTCCAGCATCAAAAGAGGACAGGGAAAAATCTCCTGACCTTGGGCCTGCAGATAGGGATAACAGAGGTAGACCAAGAAAAGAAAAGAAAAGAAAGAGAAAGTTGGAGGAGGGACAGAGAAAGCGAATGCAGTCTCCTCGCCTAAGAAAGAAATGCTGAAGAGAATGAAAGAGGGGGATAGAGGACAGATCAAAACGAGTGTGATCTCTCTCTCGCTCTCTCTTGTAACTACCCCTGTGAACTCTGGGAGCAGTAGGAGGGGGCTAGGCAGGAGGGTAGCAGAACGCTCGGCAAGGTAGCTAGTTGGGGGAAGAGGCAGGGTGGTTTGGGGGGCTTGGCAGGGTGGTTCGAGGGTCCCTGGGGTCTCCTCTAATCAGAAGTCAATAGAGATATAAGACATCCACGCTGGAGAGGGAGGGATTAACCCCTAACACTCCAGCTCAGGTGACAGGGAGGAGAGGTCAGAGGCTAATTTCACACCCTCACTCACTCACTACTCACCTCTCCTCCCCCTTTCACACCATGGCTTCACTCCAAAACACACTGACTCTACATCCAAAGTGTCAGAGGGATGGAATCATTGGTCCCTTCCAGCTTTAATTCAAACTATTTAGGGTCACCCAGTGGGGGCGAGGAACCACCCTCATCACACCTGGCGGCAGGTAGCTTAGTGGTTAAGAGCGCTGTGCCAGTAACCAAAAGGTCGCTGGTTCTAAGTCCCGAGCCGACTAGGTGAAAAATCTGTCGATGTGCCCTTGAGCAAGGCACTTAACCCTAATTGCTCCTGTAAGTCGCTCTGGATAAGAGTGTCTGCTAAATGTCTAAAATGTAAATGATCACACCCCCACCAACCCTTTCTAACTTGGCAGGACGTCCACTGTTGGGAGGGGAGCATCCCCAAACTCTCCACTCCACCCCAAAACCAGATGGCCTCACAAAGGGCAACATGGGAGTCTGAAAGAGAGGGGACAGAGAGGAGGCAGAGAGGAGGCAGAATGGGACCAAGGGCATTCACAGTTCCTTATGAGGCTGGATTAGGATGAGGGCAAGAGGTGGAGAGGGGAGCGGTTTTGGGGTATGGTGACTTTAAGGCCCTGGTGAAAGACCAAAATGGAGGGGGACACACAGTAGAGCTCCAGTGACCCTGAAACTCTTCATTAAAAACACCCCCAAACCAAACCTTAATCCCCTGAGAACATGTGCATTCCACAACCAATGGTTAGATAGAAGTTTGGGTGTGAGTGCTTTATGACTTTAAAGCGCAACTGATGGCAATAAACAATTTATCGGATATAAAAACGGCCTGTGGCATCGATATTAGTCAGAAACATTTATTCTAGTGTCAAAATTGATTACTAAGTGTAAATAGGATAATTTTGGTCAAAGTCAGTCTTGTCCAAAACAGACTTTTGTAAGCGAGATTGTCATTACTTATTTGAGGGGTTGGTTATTCATTTCGACAATGCTCACTTGCCTACTAACAAGGGATACACATGGTGATTGCGCTATATCCAATCCTACAGCAGAACACACAGACAGTGAGACAAACCTGCCCAGCACTGCAGCTGATCTGACTTTGTTTACATAAAACAACATGTGGCATATTTTTTTTATAACTTGAGAAATACTGCACCAAATACCTTAGCAAATGTAAAATTGCATGACTAAAACCTCCTCTGCAAACACATCAAAATTCCTTACAGATTTCTTGAGTTCTTAGAGTCATTCTGACTATTTTGAGGAAGATATACTGGTTTTGTTCCTATGGTGTCTCATGGGGGACAAACATCAGTAGCTTCCACATCGAACCACACCGCTAAGACTGAAATCTCGTTTTTCTTAATGAGTAACTTGCGGAATCGGTACGTTAAGTCGCTCTTTAAGGTTAGTGGTTGTGTTAACTACATACATCAGTGGTAAAAGGTATCATCTAGCCCATGATATTACCACATAGAAAGGTCCTTCTTGGATTAGTAGATGCTCTCTTTAGGGAAATGCCTGGGTTGTCTGTTCTGCGTGTTCTTGTACGTCTTCTGATGATTCCTCAGAGGTACCACTGGGGTGTGTGTGCGCGCGCCCGTGCAATAACTATCATTGTGTGTGTGTGTGTATGTTCGAGCACCCACGCAACCCTCTGTTTCACAAGAGGGATCCATTTCCTAACGTTTATCTCTACTATTTAGTTATGAAAAGTGAAAGAATGTTTTCCTGCTCTCCTCTCCTGCAAAATGCATGTAAAATTATTCCGCAATTATTTATGATCATAGTCAGTATAAACACCTCGTAATCATCTCTGGTGCTGCCAGGATAATGGTTAATGGATAATGGTTCTACCTGCTTATAATAATGCTATTAAATTGCAAAGTAGTCTCGGAGCATTGCTTGTTTCTATCCATGGTGCTACCCCGCAGCCCACCCCTCTCGCTCCCCTTTCTCTCCTCACTTTGAAATGCAAGCAGGCTGGTTCATTCCCTCCGCTCGCTTGTCTGTTTCCCATTCACACAGCGAGCGTTCGTTCTCTTTCTAGCTCTAGGTTTCTCTCTTACCCTCCCCACTCCCCCTCTCTCTCTGTGTCCGTTTGAGTCTTTCACCATCTCCAGGTATGATCAAAGTCAGCTTTGTGACATCGTGTGTGATACTGTGCTTCTCAGGTAGAAAACACACAAACAAAAACACACAACAGCAAATTGGAAAGAGACAGACACAGTAACGGAGGTGTGTGTGTGTGTTTGTGTGAGGTGTCTGGTGGATGAGAGAATAAATGAATGAATACATTAAAAAGAGGAGAGAAGAGGGGATGACTTTGTCTTTACCTTCAACACGTTGATGAAAGGCAGGAAGGCGTCTCTCTGAAGTCCGTTTTTGTACAGCTCTGAAAGGAGAGGGAGGCGCCATGTTAGCGCTGCTGTTTAGCCCCCTAATAATGTAATTCTCCCGCCACAGATTGGCACATAAAGTGGCTATTGATGAACTAAAGGATGGGTGGGGAGGCAGGACAAAAGGGACTAGGGCAGAGGGAGAAAAATGGATTTCTCTACCCGCAGCAGCAGCATAAAATTCATTACATTCCCAAACAATGGTGGCGGGAGAAAGGACTTTCGCTTTTTCAGCTCGGACATTGTCCACAGAGTCCCGTGAATAGACTTTCCAATTAGCTCTGCTGGAACAAATTACATTTGAAGTAGCATCCCTGATAGACCGATAAAACACAGAGACACACACACCCTTAAACTACTTGGAAAGATGAAAACGAGTAGGTGTTGTTGATGTTTGGGTTTAAGTTTACAGGAGTAGCAGCTGACAATGAAGTTAGACTTGTTTTAACGTTGTTAAGGTACACTACATTACCAAAAGTATGTGGACACCTGCTCGTTGACCATCTCATTCCAAAATCATGGGCATTAATATGGAGTTCGTCCCCCCTTTCCTGCTATAACAGCCTTCACTCTTCTGAGAAGGCTTTCCACTAGATGTCAGAACATTGCTGCGGGGACTTGCTTCCATTCAGCCACAAAAGCATTAGTGAGGTCAGGCACTGATGTCGCAGTCGACATTCCAATTCATCCCAAAGGTGTTCAATGGGGTTGAGGTCAGGCCTCTGTGCAGGCCAGTCAAGGTCTTCCACACAAATCTCGACAAACCATTTCTGTATGGACCTCGCTTTGTGCACGGGGGCATTGTCATGCTGAAACAGGAAAGGGCCTTCCCCAAACGGTTGCCACAAAGTTGGAAGCACAGAATCATCTAGAATGTCATTGTATGCTGTAGCTTTAAGATTTCCCTTCACTGGAACTAAGGGGCCTAGCCCGAACCATGAAAAAAAGCCCAAAGCATTATTCCTCCTTCACCAAACTTTACAGTTGGCATTATGTATTCGGGCAGGTAGCGTTCTCCTGGCATCTGCCAAATCCAGATGTGTCTGTTGGACTACCAGATGGTGACGTGTTATTATAACTCCAGAGAACGCGTTTCCACTGCTCCAGTGTCCAATGGCGGCGAGCTTTACACCATTCCAGCCGACGCTTGGCATTGCGCATGGTTATCTTATTTGTCCACATACTTTTGTATATATCAAATCAAATTTATTGGTCACATACACATGGTTAGCAGATGTTATTGTGAGTGTAGCGAAATGCTTGTGCTTCTAGTTCCGACAGTGCAGCAATATCTAGCAAGTAATATCTAACAGTTCCACAACAAATAGCTAATACACAAATCTAAGTAAAGGAATATATACATATATGGATGATGCAGGTTTTTAGCTAGCTAGCGTTAATCCTTTCTAACTAGCTAGCTATCGTGATTGATTATCCACAACATCAGTTTGTTCTGCTTAATAAATACCAGTTGGTGTCTAAACAAACTGTTTTCCATAACTAATTGCAGTCGTAGCTAGTTAGGGCTTTTCGATATTACGCTAACGTTAACTAAGGAATTCAGCTAGTTAACGTTAGCTAGCTACGACAGTTAACGTTAGCTGCCCAGAATGCTAGTTAACTACTTAAGTCATGATTATTTGGTAAACACAAGCGGAACAAATCCCCTAATTATTGTTTTTCCTTAACTAATGTGTAGTAATAGCTAACGTTATATAATTGACTTGCTTGTTGGATAACGACTTAACAAGCTAAGTTAGCAAGTTAATGCTAGCTAGCTATGTCGGTTTGTGTCTATTTTAGCCAGCTAGTTAGCTAACGAACAACTGTCATTGCCACATTAGCCAGCTAGCTTTAACCACATTAACCAACAAGTGATCTAACTAGTTAGCTACCACTATCAAAGCCATCTAACGTTAGCGAAGTTATGTTGCTTTCAGTGGCTTGACCACTGTTGTCTACTTTAAAGATGGCAATCTGGTTTGACTGTCAACAGTGACTCGCCCCACGATGTACTGAAGGCCAGTGTTTATGTTCTGTCCTTGGTTAGGTAACTCATATGATCCATATTCCATTCCTTCCAACCCTCTCAACTCTTGCAGTGTAGTGTGCCCGCAGCTTAGGAGGCATGGTGAAGGCACTCTAGGCATGTCTAACTCAGTTGGTAGAGCATGGCGTTTGCAACGCCAGGGTTGTGGGTTCGTTTCCCACAGGGGGCCAGTATGAAAAATGTATGCACTCACTAACTGTAAGTCGCTCTGGATAAGAGCATCTGCTAAATGACTAAAATGTAAATTAGTGGCATAGTGAAATATCACATTTACATAAGTATTCAGACCCTTTACTCAGTACTTTGTTAAAGCACCTTTGGCAGCGATTACAGCCTCGAGTCTTCTTGGGTATGACGCTACAAGCTTGGCACACCTGTATTTGGGGAGTTTCTCCCATTCTTCTCTGCAGATCCTCTCAAGCTCTGTCAGGTTGGATGGGGAGCGTCGCTGCACAGCTATTTTCAGGTCTCTCCAGAGATGTTAGATCGGGTTCAAGTCCGGGGCCACTCAAGGACATTCAGAGACTTGTCCAGAAGCCACTCCTGCGTTGTCTTGTCTGTGTGCTTAGGGTCATTGTCCTGTTGGAAGGTGAACCTTCACCCCAGTCTGAGGTCCTGAGCGCTCTGGAGCAGGTTTTCCATCAAGGATCTCTCTGTACTTTGCTCCATTCATCTTTCCCCTCGATCCTGACTAGTCTCCCAGTCCTTGCCGCTGAAAAACATCCCACAGCATGATGCTGCCACCACGCTTCACCGTAGGGATGGTGCCAGGTTTCCTCCAGACGTGACGCTTGGCATTCAGGGCAAAGAGTTCCATCTTGGTTTCATCAGACCAGGGAATCTTGTTTCTCGTGTTCTGAGAGTCTGTAGGTACCTTTTGGAAAACTCCAAGTGGGCTGTCATGTGCCATTTACTGAGGAATGGCTTCCGTCTGGCCACTCTACCATAAAGGCCTGATTGGTGGAGTGCTGCAGAGATGGCTGTCCTTCTGTTCTCCCATCTCCACAGAGGAACTCTGGAGCTCTGTCAGTGACCATCAGGTTTTTGGTCACCTCCATGACCAAGGCCCTTCTCCCCCGATTGCTCAGTTTGGCCAGGCGGCCAGCTCTAGGTAGAGTCTTGGTGGTTGCAAACTTCTTACATTTAAGAATGATGGAGGCCACTGTGTTCTTGGGGACCTTCAATGCTGCAGACAATCTGTGCCTCCACACAATCCTGTCTCTGAGCTCTACGAACAATTCCGTCGACCTCATGGCTTGGTTTTTGCTCTGACATGCACTGTCAACTGTGGGACCTTATATAGACTGGTGTGTGCCTTTCCAAATCATGTCCAATCAATTGAATTTACCACAGGTGGACTCCAATCAAGTTGTAGAAACATCTCAAGGATGATCAATGGAAACAGGATGCACCTGAGCTCAATTTCAAGCAAAGGGTCTGAATACTTATATAAATAAGGCATTTCTGTTTTTTATTTTGAATACATTTGCAAACATTTCTAAAACCCTTTTTTCGCTTTGTCATTATGGGGTATTGTGTGTAGATTGATGAGGAACATGTTTTATTTAATCCATTTTAGAATAAGGCTGTAACGTAACAAAATGTGGAAAAAGGGAAGTGGTCTGAATACTTTATGAATGCACTGTATACTACGCCTAACAATGTGTGTCGTGAGGAGGCTCCTATCAATGTGGTAAAACATGTTTAGGGCAACTTTAATAGAAAAAGTCAAGATGAAGCAAATACAACACATTGAAGAAGTCCATTTTTTTTTACTGTGGGTGGAAAAAGGTAAGCTTAATCATACAGCCCACATCCATCCTTCCAGGTTGTGTGTGAGATGCGACATTAGATCCCATTGAAATGTAAGGTGGCCTGACCTACAATGGGCCTGAGAGGCAGGCAGCTAAATTCACCACAGTCACCACAATCTAGTGTCAACCTTGAAATGAAGCATTCAGCCTGTCCTTCTCTACTAAACATCCATTAACACAAGTGCATCTAAAGAACGACAAGGCGACAACTGCTCTGCTCGAGCTACACAACAACAGACAAAAACAAGAGTGTGCTGAGGAGCGTGACACATGATCTCAAAGTAAGTTCCCCTTCAATCACATAACCCACTTTAGCTGCTTTTGATAGCCTAGCACCATCTATCCACCACATAACCCACTTTAGCTGTGTTTGATAGTCTAGCTAGCACAATCTCATGTGGAGATCAATAAAGGAGGAATCCTCCTTTACTTTCATGTCAGGCTGTCTCTGAGGGCTTAGTGTTCCATTAGCTGTCTAATTAAAAAACAAACAAGCATCTCCATCAAGTTTGCGTGGTCAGTCGCTTTGTTCTTAATGGCTGGTAAATGTCAGACAAGCTTGTCTTTGTAATGAGAGAGAGAGCGATCTCGGTTGCCATCAACTGGAAACCCATTGAGCGACGAGACATTGATGACGTTAGCCCTGAGAAGAGAGCCAACGTCATGTCTTTATCTCTCCCTCTCATACTCCCTCCCTTGCTCTCTCTCTCCACCTTGCTCACTTAGCATTAAATGTAACATCACAGCCTTGACAAAACAACAGCGGTGGAATCAACAAAGAGAGAATGAGACAGAGAAAGAGAGATGGAGGGAGCGAGAGTGAGGGAGAGATTAAAGAGTTTACATGGCTCGATTCATGGAACGTGTATCAAATAATTTTTTCCTTCTTTCATGATTAAAAATAACGCTTTGAACAGTCTTTGATCCAGAGAGGCAACACACAACACTGGATTTCAGGTGATTCAGATAATAGTGGTATGGAGAAAAAGGCAGGAGCTGTTCAACATCAGTTCAACAAACAGAAAGAAGCCTAGTTCACCCCAGAGCCATATATTTAAATGTATGTCTGTGATTTAACCCTCTCTCTCCTTCAGCATCATCATCAGGGCTGTGTTCAGTAGGGAGAAAATGTTTTGGAACGGTGTGAAACAGGGAGGAACTTCTCCCATAAGAACACAGCTTTTCGTTTTTTTGTTGCCAAGCGTTTTGCTACAGTGCACTGCTGAACACGACCCCAGCTATACACAGTCTCACCGACCTCCTCGGGCTGCCATGCAAACAATATCAGCTTATTCCAGTTAACTGTGACTGAATCCAAAGGATCAAATATGCATCCACATGATAGGGCACTATATCGGATATCTGATAACCTCCAGAAACAGTGAGAGAAACAGTGAGAGCCCAAATTGTGAGTATAATTGAAAAACAATGGCGTGGGCTATATGGAAGTGAAAGGTGAGCTTGACACGATGTGAAGTGAACAGGTTGGACTGGATGTGAATTGGAGCGGTACTGTAGAGTTAAAGCAGCTTGTGTGACTTTGTTCAACAGCACAATAGGAGAAAGGAGCGAGCTGCATTGCTTTACAAACTGACAATGATGTAGGACTCTGATTGTGTGTGTGTGCCACAAAATCAAATAACAGTACAATGATACCACAGTTGTGCACGAATAAAGCATGAGCCGTGTGAATAATATGAATTGCGTGAATCAAAAAGGTATCTGCACTGTAGTACCTCTCCTTAAGAGACTCAGTACAGAGAGCGAATTTACTTTGACCTCACCGTCAGGGGGCCTGTTGGAGGTGGCCACCACCACTACCCCAGTCCTGAACAACGTCTCAAACAGCTGTTTCAGAATCATCGCATCAGCTATGTCAGTCACCTGGGGGTGGGGGGGAGAGAGAGAGAGAGAATTTAAAGGCAGCCAGACTACAATGTGCCTTCTCTTGTGGCAGAAAAGCATATGGTTGTGTGCGCATATAGGTCAACACATGGGAGCTGAGAATGACCACGCAATCTCCTGAGCTGATTAGTCATTTAGATGTACGTCTTTTCCATTCTCTCACCCTGGTCATGGTCACACACACAACGCAGCTTTCTGTGGAGGACAAGTAGCCAAGCCAACGCGGCGAGGCAGAGCTAATCAACTCAACAGACAAAGCGAGAGAACGAGAGAAAGAAAAGAATAACAAAAAAATGATAGCGATATGAATTCGAACAGGGGCCACAATGGCAAACAAAGAGACTCCCAGATGGCCGCACAAAAGGTGTGTGAAGTGTGTGGGATTGTGTGTGTTAGATGGAGGTCATTTTGTGAAGAGGGCCCTGACGGCTTTACTGTCCCTGAGCTGCTGCTGGCCTCCACGATCATTATCTATTAGCACTATGGAACCGCTGCCTTTTCCACCAACAACACGGCACTACGGTGAATCAATCCACACATGTCAAGAGGACATTGGCAAACATTATGAGCAACTGATTGACTGACCATCTTGCCAAATAGTAAAACTGTACTGTACTTCTGTTACACCCCCCCCAATATCTATATGATCACTATAATCAATCTCCTTGGTCAAATCCACTCTAATGTATTTCATTAGGAATCAAGCAGACTGTAGTCCATGTAGAGAAGTAGGGTTGGCGAACTTGTGGATAAGAGGAAGGGTGTTCCTGTTATCTAATGGTCCCTCCCCCTCCTTAACGTCCCTCTCTTTTCCTCTCCTTTACTTCCCGTTTCATACAGACACTTATGACTGCCATCCCCACAGCATATGCTGCCTTTCTTAGCCTGGAGTGTCTTCTACTTTCGCATGCTAACCCCTCTGCCCTCTGCCAATACTACATTAGCATCGGAGCTAAAGCCTTGATTTTGCAACAAGGCAGCAAGAGGCACTCTCCTTCAGTCAATTAAGGGGTGTGTGTGTGTGTGTGTGTGTGTGTGTGTGACATCCACATAAAGCCAAGGTGCCTGGGACCTATATACTCACTGAATAGGCCCCATTTCCTCCAGCCGTTATTTTTAATTTTAATTTCAAAAGAATCATTTAATTATGACCTTTATCCAACCTGTATTTGTTTATTCATGGGCCCTAAACACACCGCACACTCCAAGGGCCGATATTGATTGCTGAATACGAAGAGAGCAGAGAGAGAAAGAGAGATACGAAAGGTTTCCCAGAGAAAGAGAAGGGGGGCTAATATACGGCACTTGTGCAAGACAAAAACAACGGTGCGACAGCCGCCGCCACTGTCGATATTCAAATGAGCATCCAATTACTCTAGCGGGGAGTCAGTTTACCGCAGCGTCGCACTTGGGTGCCAAATTAAGCCTCTTTTGATCTTACACCCCTTTACGTACACAACAACACAACCTGAGTAATTTCACAGATAGGCCCCACTGACTGGGGTTCTGAGACAATGAAAGCCTGAAGCGCTTTCTTCCCACTCTGTCTCTGTCCTCAGTCTCTCTTTCTCTGTCTCTCCATCCCTCTCTCCGTCTCAGGCGTCCTTCTCAATGCCCAGTATTCATTAGAGAGACTTGGAGGGGGACAAAAGGGGGGGGGGGGGGGGGGGGGGGGCTACAAATTACTGATAATGGCACAGTGCTAATGAAGAGAATGGAGAAATGTCATTAGCATTTAAGAGGATAAGATCCATCTGACCCGCTGCCGCCGCCAGTCGCTTTCCAGCGCCACTCACTTAAGGAAACAGGAGAGTGCGACTGATACCCACATAGCCTCATTTGCATGGCTGAGTGGAGGAGGATGCTGATTGGTATGGACCCTCAACCCCCCCCCCCCCCCCACACAATCCTTCCCTCCCCCCCGTCCTCTTGTTTATGCATCACATACAACGACACACGTGTTGTCCATATTCACCAGTAGCAACAGTCGACAAGCAAAGAAAGCAAAGCAGCAAGGCAACCGTAAACAAAACAAATCAATGAGGATGCGAGAGGAGAGAGAGTGCGGCAGTTTAAAATGTGAAAAGGCAGAATGAAAGGAGAGGGTCTTGTTCCACACCGATGCACCCTGGGAGTGATTAAAGAGAGAGACAGTGCCTACGGTGACCTTTGACCCCCCATAAGGATGAGTGATAATACCTATGCGTCTTATTGTCACTCACTGAGAAGCAAGGCTATATGCCTCTCAATGCAGATATCAACTAGCCAGCATGATAAAAGAGCTAAAGAGCAGAGTACTGGTCTTATTTGTACCAGTGGATACATCACTACTGTTAGGATTGTCGGGAAGGCAACTACAGTTATTGTAATGCTGTTGGACTGCTTATAAGAGGTACATATGATCCAGAGCAAATGTGTGGGGATGCAGCTTCCTCCATGTTATGCCGCCGCCAGTCGCTATTTCAGTGCCCGAGTAGGATCTCCGAGTGCTGCTACACTCACACCAACCACTAGGTGGCTCCAGCCCTGTTTATGTGAGTCTGAGGAGACTCATTACCTTCCCCTCAAATGGCTCTAAGCAAGAGGAGGACATGGAAAAATGCTTTAGAGCCATTACCCTGCCTATGATATGGCCTACTGTTCATCAGTATAAATGAGATGTTAATGTTTTGAAGGATCTGCTAATTCTGTCTATGTCATCCCCATTAGCTGGCACATAAAACTCCACTGACTAATTTGGTGTTCTGTCTTATTAGTTTGTGCAGTCGATAGTTAATGGAAATTACCGTTTTTGTTGTTTTGTGCCTTTTGTTATGCTGTTTTTTAACTGTAGTTTGTTATGTGTCCAAAAACACCTGCTTGAGTCACCTCAAGTCCTCCTCGTTCCACACACACACGCTCACCTGAAACTCGTCGAAACACAAGACACAGGTTTCATTGCTGATCTCCATGGCAACCGGCAAGATGGGGTCATAGGTGAACATTTTCCCTAGCCTCCGTTGAGGAGTGCTTTGTTTCCTCCGGTGGATCCCTTTAACAAGGTTACACAATCGTCAGACACAAACATCTTACAGCACACCTGCATCTGAAATTCAAACCCACTAACAATGCAAAGTAGTAGTAACAGCAGTAATTTTACTTATTTGCATAATGGTACACAATTTAGTATGGCATCAGGATCAGCAGAGAGTGAGGTAAATATACGATACAGAATGTATGGGGGTGTCGGACTTGCTCAAAGTCAAGCAAACAAACCTCTGACAGCTGTATATTAAGAGACATACTAGGAGGAGAGCACTAACTTTTGTGGATGTCCAACATGAAGCTGTTGAAATGGACCCTTTTCTTACATCCGTTATCCACATGAGAGTAAAACATATCCATAAGCATGGTCTTCCCTGTGCCTGGAATTCACCCCAAAAAAGACAGACAAGAACGAAACATATATGGATCATAAAATATAGCTAACAAAATCCACAAAAAAAGCATGAACCATGGCAATACCATGCCTAGTCAGTAGTCACAGGGTCAGCATCAAACTGAATGTAAGTAAGTGTTAGAACTGTCATATAATGTGTTATAACCTGCTGCTAATGTGTTATAACCTATACATAATGTTTTAACTGGCAGATATTGTATTATAATTTGCAGATAATGGGTTATACCTTGTAGATAATGTTTTAACTGGCAGATTATTTGTTATAACTTGTGGGTAATGTGTTGAAAGAGAGCGACACCCGGTAAGAGGTGGACCCATAGAGTTGCTTGTAAAAGGTGGATGGAACAACTGACCCCGGTTAGAGGGAGATGGCTCAGTAGGAGATGGGTGAAAAACTCAGGTTTATTGCCAGCTGCAACACACACTAGCATTACAGGAGAAAATGAGTGATTGTGATAAATGTGATAGATGTGTGAAGATGCATGGTATTTTAGGAAGTGACACACACTAAAGGAGTCCAGATGTGGTAGTCCTTGGATGGAGAAGTCCAGAGGTGAAAGGGAGCAGCATAGATATACAAGAGCATCCGCTCTCTGTGCAGCTGGAGGAGACTGAGTTCAGAGCAGCCTAAACTGGTCCAAACCAGGTAATCGCCTGCAGCTGATTGGCTAGATATGTCTGGTGATTCTGAGCATCAGATGTCAACCAATCAGAGGTCAGTTGACCAAGGTCAGGGAGGTTAGAGAGTTCTACAGCCAGACCTTGGCACCGAAAGGAGAAGTGTCTGAATGGGCTGCAGAAACTGCAACATTTTGGTGGAGCCACAGGGGGTTTTCCACATGTGTTATAACTTGTAGATAATGTGTTATAACCTGTAGATAATACGTTATAATCTGCAGATAATGTGTTACAACCTGCAGATAATGTGTTACAACCTGCAGATAATGTGTTATAACTTGCAGATAATGTGTTATAACTTGCAGATAATGTGTTACAACGTATCTTACCAACATCACCATGGATATAGAACCCTCTGGGTGGTGGTGGGGGAGGCAGAGGCTCCTCCTGTGGATTAAACATTAAATAAACAGTCATAACTGTCAACAAAATGTAAAATGTAACAATGTTTGTTTTTCACAACATCTTTCACAGATGATTGCTGTCATTCTATTATGAGAATTTGAATGAGAAGGGTCATATCGAGAAAGGGGATCACTGAGTAGCTAGCTATATTAATTAATTATCATTGAATCAAATTACATTAGAAAGTATAGGCCTATGGAACATAGACTATTCATTACCATATCATTGTTTTAATCCAGAATTACAGGCAGGGCATCAAGCCTCTGACTACTACAGTATGATTCCAGTTCTCTAGACAACTAGCCTACTGCAGCAGAGCTAGACAAAGGACATCTAATCAACAAGACAGGGTTCCCACGAAGAAAGCATAATCAGCAGAACAATGGGGGGGATTTGTCAGACAAAACAGGGAGGACTGTAGCAGGTTCATCCGAGGTCTAGTACATTGGTTCCCAACTCCAGTCCTCCAGTACCCCCAACAGCACACATTTTTGTTGTAGCTCCAATACAAGCACACCTGATTCAACCAATCAACAGGCCCTCAATTAGTTGAATCAGGGGAGTTTGTCCAGGGTTACAACAAAAATGTGTGCTGTTGGGGGTACTGGAGGACTGGAAATGGGAAACACTAGTCTAGTGGACATCTACAAACCCACTGGGTTGGACTGGCTGATTTAGATACTGTGTTGAAGTGGTGTGGAAGTGTTAAGTCATTCCTTAATCATCCTGATTTTATCCAACAATCACATAATCATAGGCCCACTGTTTGCAACTTGTTGACCAGGTTGTTATGGAAAAGATGAGCTGCTGTTCCTCCGTAAACTACCTCATAGATAAATAACGTTTTTGACCAGAAAGTGGTTTTGGAGCTGATTTAATTTTGCCTGCAATTCAGCAGCAACATTAGTCAGTGTCCACTGCCCTTCATGAAGCACCAGACTCTCATATCTCACGACAATGGCTGATTCATTGGCGGAAAAAAACATCCCTCCCCTTCTTCCTACCCTCCCGCCTCCCTGTCCAGTCCTCTCCCTCCCTCCTAGCCTGTCTTCTCCACCTCTCTCTCTCTCCCCCTCCCTGTCCAGTCCTCTCCCTCCCTCCTAGCCTGTCTTCTCCACCTCTCTCTCTCTCCCCCTCCCTGTCCTGTCCTCTCCCTCCCTCCTAGCCTGTCTTCTCCACCTCTCTCTCTCTCCCCCTCCCTGTCCAGTCCTCTCCCTCCCTCCTAGCCTGTCTTCTCCACCTCTCTCTCTCTCCCCCTCCCTGTCCTGTCCTCTCCCTCCCTCCTAGCCTGTCTTCTCCACCTCTCTCTCTCTCCCCCTCCCTGTCCTGTCCTCTCCCTCCCTCCTAGCCTGTCTTCTCCACCTCTCTCTCTCTCCCCCTCCCTGTCCAGTCCTCTCCCTCCCTCCTAGCCTGTCTTCTCCACCTCTCTCTCTCTCCCCCTCCCTGTCCTGTCCTACACTGAGGTGAAATGCTGGAAGACAGTGTGTGACTTCTCGCTGACTTTCCAAGCTGCTCTCTGGAAACGCGGGCAGTAATTGTCAGTGGTGGCCGGCAGCCATGTTTTAATGTTACGGCAGAGTGGAGAAGGACAAGGAATGCCTCTCCTCAGTCAGTCGGCCCTCCGCTCAGCTCAGCCTCCAATTTTCACTCTCACGCTCATCCGGCTCTGGAGCGTAGAATAGCTCAAGTGCAAAAAGTTCACATGTCAACACGTTAGTGTCAGAGGTTGAGCTCTTTGTTATAGACCCCATTTTTACATCCTGTAACCATAGTAACCAGTCCACTCCTTAGAAAGGTGAAAGGTAAATGAGGACTGTTACGATGGTTGGTTATCTTAACAACTGGTCAAACTGACCAAGGCCTAGTAGACAGGATGACCAATCTGACTTGAATGGGGGTGGATCCTCCATAAACACTGTACCATTGTTAGCCACTACAAAAACAAGCCACATTGGGTCAATATTAAGTCAAGTGTAGTCTGCTCATAGTCAGTCAGAGTACAATGGTGAATGAATGCCGACAGAGAGCAGACAGCAGCAACATGACCCGATTCAAAACAGTGTAATTGCATAAGAACTCTAGTCATGTGGTGTGTGTGTGTGTGGCAGACTGACAAACAAGGATGAAGAGGAGAGGGGGTAGTGAGAACCTTACACCTCAGTATTTTCAGTCCGGAATGTACTAGACAATGGGGATGCCCTCATTACTGCACAGGGATGATGAGAGAGGGAGAGGAGAACCAGAACCACCCCAGCAGGAGGTCTCTCTTTCCTGCTATCCAAAACATCTCATTCTACCCCCCTCTGTCTGTGCGCCAGGCAGACCCCTACACTCCCACCCCATAGCATAGACAGCTCTACCGTCCCCTGACCTAAAAAGAAAACAGTCCCCCATACAGACCTAAAACCGCTATACTCACACGCACAAACACGCGCACACCCCTTATCCTCCCTCTGACCATGGCTCCAACAACATTAGGGGTACAGAGACAGTCAGTGTGGCAGGTGGATCCTCTGTGATGTCCCATGGTGTACTGCTCCAATATGTGTGATGTCAATGGAGCAATTTATGCAATGCTAAGAGTCCAGATACCATTCAATTTATAAAGCTCATCTAGCAGAATCAAGCCATTTCATGATTGGGCAATGGCAATCTAACTGTGTATGACTAAGCCTAATAATGGTGTTGTGTCATGTGTAGTCCTTATGGATCAGCTAGAATATTATTGAACTGAGGAACAATGTGGCTTTCCACAAACGCTCTACGACTGGCAAAGGGAATTTTGCTTCGGAGCATTGCTTGGTTTGCAAAATTTCGTACATACTGGTAGTCATTTTATTATACTGCAATCTATCCCTTCTCACTGAATCGGGTCTTGATAGTGTTTCATCAACATTCTCTCAAAAGCACACAGGGCCATAATGTTTGGTGAGGGCAAGCCAAATGTCAGGAACATTATAATCAAGTGACTAATTGCTTCTGTTTGCTAACTGGGACACAGTAGGGGGAAAACACAAGTCTCCTGCCAACACTGGAGAATACCGATCCAGTTAGTGAGAGGCATGCTGTGAGTGACAGATGAGTCATCCAATGACAATCCAGCATTCTCCATTAACCTTAAAAGTATAGGAAGGAGAAAGCTTCTATCAAAGGTTTAATAACCATGATGCAATATTCCTATGCAATATAGGGCTAAATAAGATCAAATAACCATGCAATACAATAAGGACAACCATTCAGCATGAAATTATGTATTGCATCAATTTGTTGCATTAGCTAGTGCATCAGTCAAGTAATCCATACCTCTTCTATGGGAGCATCATCCCCTTCAGTTGTGCTCAATTTGGAGTCTTTTACTTTCTGGCGCTTTGCGTTGCCGTCTTTTGCCTCCTTCTCCTTAGGCTTGGGTGGGGTCAGGTAGATGCTGTTGGAATACCCTCGCAGGGTTTTCTGCAGTTGCCCCAGCTTATGTAGAGCATCTATTTGCTGAGTGTCCTTCTTTAGTGAGCCACAGTGGATGAGACTGTCATAGTGCTGCTCGATAGTTCTGGTGGACGCCGAGGTGTCTGACCTGGCTTGGTTCAAGGGGGTCAATGGTGATGCGGATGGATTACATGTGCTTGTTGTGTAGCCTGGCAAAGAGGAAGATGAAGACAATGATACAATGTACCATCAACACGTACAGTGGACATATAACAGCAGATTATCATCAACTCACAACTATAATACTGTATGCTTATGTTAGGAATTACTAGATGATCATCATGCCAATAAATCTCATCACACTGGTTTTGTAAGGGGAGTGTATCAAAGACTAAGAGGCTAGCTAGTTAGCCCTTTATGTACTGTAATGCACATCACATGAATGGGCTAACAGGCTACAGCTAGCAATTTACGTTAGCTAATGTTATGCAAGTTATCTAACTGTAAGCTTGGACAACAGAGTTAATCCTCTGAATGATCACGAAATGAAACATTTGGACAAAATGTAGAATCTCTCACCTTTTGCAATGCTGCTCGTGGGATACCAAATGTTGTTTTGAGTGTGTTTTAGTAAATATCTAAATAAACATCTGGTCGCCAAAGACGATGTGTACGCCGCCATCTTGATTCAATGGAGTGAAACTTTATTTATAAACATGTAGAATCACCATAACAGTTATGACACAAGTCATTTTCTTTGAAATAAACTACGTTATGGGCGAGTTATAAAGCCAATCAAAATCTTTTACATTTGATATGTCTTGTATATTTTTGTATACGTAGCTATTTTGTTGATTTTGTGAGGAATTAAATGCAACACTTTACACGGCGCATTTAACTCTGATTTATTAATATTTCTGATGGAATAGTGCAATTATCAGCCAATCAAATTTTAAGGGCATGGCCATTACCCTTTAAATACGTTACTTATTGCTTCAAGCCACACCTCAGCACACCCACCAAACGTACCTCAACGCCTCTTCATGAACGTACAAGAACGTTTTGTGGAAACATGTCGTTCAGTACAAACCGTTCCGCAACATAGCAAACGTTCAAGCGAACTGAACGCACCTATATTATAAATGTATGGTGCTTTCAAGACAACTGGATACTCTAGAAAGATGCCCGAGTTCCCGACATGGAATTCCGAGTTGGATGGCCCTTCAAAACGATTTTTCCCAGTCGGAGCTAGTTTTTCCCCGAGTTCCCAGTTGTCTTGAACGCGCTGAAGTTTGAAATCAGAGATTTCCGAGTTCCCAGTTGTTCTGAACGCGGCAAAAACACACGGAAGCTGCCAAGCGTCAGCTGCACCTCAGCTGATCGGAAGTGGAGCGCGCAACCCAAACGAAAGGGTTAGTGCTATCAGGAATCCTTGGGACGTCCCTACACTAAACCCTACCTGTACCATAACCATAAGTTACCCTTACCTAACCATTTTAAATTATATAAACTTCAACGGGGTAGGGCCGTGGTAGACCCTGGTTTTAATGTCTATGTGTAGACACTTGCCTTGACCCAATGACTGTATATATGAAGCCGTGACCCCACTCTCCGAGGGTGTCTCAGGAACAGTTGTGATATGCAAAAAAACAAATTTCCTATTCAAACATGCGTATTAATACACACTTGAAATAGGACAAATAGAAGCACCCACCCATTTATTAATTATCATTATTATTATTATTATTATTATTATAGGGACGTCCCAAGGATCCCAGATAACATGGACCCAAACGACAGGGCAATTGCAGCTAACCTAGCTAGTGGGGGAGAAATGGCTGATACCATAGCTGATACAAGGAGGCTATTCTCCAAGCCTCAGAACTTGAACGACGCGTATGGACCCCCAAGTAACTTTCTAGAGATTGACGTGAGCAACCCTGAAACGGTCGGTGTCGGCAGGACCAGGTTTACCACGTATGAAATCAGACTGAAGGTGAGCATACAAGATAGCTACTAGCGAGCTAACAAAATAACTAGGCAAACCATTAGCTTGCTCTTTAGGGCAATGGACCTGGTCATCTTGATAAAGGGGATTGAGTTTAGTTAGGGTCACGCTAAGAAAGAGATGTGTACTAGTCAGATGTAGATAATATTCGAACTGTCAAATCAGTTAACTAGCTTTTAGCCACGGGGTAGTTAGGTAGTTGTTAGTAGTTATAACAGTTAGCTAGACGGTGGGTTTAGTTAAATAAACTAACATTATACTTAGCATTTGACCAATTCAGCTGTGTATTAAAACGATTAAACTATTTCTGGCAAGGTTATCAAAGTATTGTTGATACAATATTATTGAATGGGCCTCCAGTTTTGGTCGATAGCCTAGCCAGATAGCTAGCTAACGTGCTAACTGTTAGCTTCTCTGACTTCAGGAATGTGAAGTCAAAGGCAAGTTACAAATATGTTGTTGACAGTGGGTCTTGTTTTGTGTGTTGTTTGCAAGAACCCCATGTCTAAAGGCCAGTGAGCCATATAACTAACTAACTAGCTAGTTTGTATTATCTTTGCCAAATTAACTGTCGTACAAACCCTTAACAGATCATTTTTGTGTTCCAGCCACACCCCTGTCATCGGGTGTAAATGGTAGATAGCTAATTGTATTTCGAGAGTTTGGGGCTACAAGGTTCAATCTGCATTTTTGTCTAAATTGAGTTATTGACTTAGCTTTGTTCTGTTCAATGTTCTCTACCTATATTGTACTCTAAATACCCCAATTAATGTTGTTAAGTTCAAAAGAAGACAATATAGAAATTGCTGACACCATTCAAACCAATAAGGGTTCTGAACTTTAAAGCCAACTATCTCAGAATCATCTTTTTGCAGATAGAACCTTATAGTCCCAAGATCTCGATTTGTCACACACCAACAGAAGCAGAAAGCTCAACAAGGGTGTATTTTAACACAGTAAAAGGGGCTTTCATGCCAAGTCTCTACCCAAAAACAGAGCTTGGAGACTCTCCCTCACTCAACGAAGAAATGTCGCTTCTCTATGCCTCCACTCGGATATTGAGCAATACAGATGAATCCAGTGTTTTTCTCTCCCCCTCTCTTATTAATCATAGCAATACTATTCCAGTAAAGGGACTCTCTGTGTAAAATTCAGTTCTATGACATGTTGGTGTACTGAAACTGTACTGGTCAGCTTCTCTGGAATGAAGACAGGATGTTGAGCCAGGCTCAGCATCAGCGAGCCCCACAGCCCACTTACTCACCCCATGCATTTCCTTTCTGCTCTGCTGGGGTGGGGGGCTGGGGGATTAAACAGGACAGATGCATGTCCTCACAAAGCCAGACCTCCTTGCTTCCCTCTGGTGGGGAGTGGATGGGAGGAATCAAGGAAGTACTTTTGAGATTCACCTCTGGTCTCATCCATATTTATAAACTGCGCTATGGAGAGTGAAAGTCACTCATCAACAACTGTTTAACCCTCAAATCAGCTAAAGTTGCTATTGATTGCTTGTAAAGAAAACACAGTTACTCAAAGTATCATCATGACAATAAAGTCTATGACAGACTTAATGCATGGGGTATAACACAATTTAAAAACCTGTCTGGAGCTTGTTCTCATGTTTTATGAAAACTAAAACGAACCAACTGAATAACTGTTACCAACGCAACAACACGTTATAAGACTGCTGAAAAAAGGCTATATTTTTCATCCTCTGCTTTTGTGCTATTTGTTTCACACCACTATTTCCAACACAGAGTGCATAATACAAAACAAATTACCAGAATTATTGCATTTGAAGCGGTACATCAAGAGCTAAGCATGTTATCACCGTACCACCGTCAACCCTGTCTGATTGTCTGGGCTGTCTCTCGCGTTGTTTTCAGTAGCGTGGTGGTTTAGCGCAGCGTACCCCTATAGTATTTATAGCTTTCCCCTACCTAGAGAAGCCTGTCTGCGGGTATTAGAACTGAATATAAGGCTACTGTACTTGATTGGCGTGTAATAATTAGCATATGCGTGTAATCAGCATTTATTGTGCGCCTCATGGCCCTCTGTGACCCTGCTTTGCATAAGAGCCAGGAATAAGAGGAGCATCCCTCACTTCTCAACAAACGTGGTGTCAACTTTGCTTCGCTTCTCTCCTCTTTCCTTTCTTCTCCCTTTCTTTAGAAGTGTTTTACTCCCGTTTCTAAAGGCATTTCGACTATACCGAAAGGCCTGCCTGGTACCTTGGCCAGCCTGGAATGCTTTCCAGTGTTGCTTGTGTTTCGGGTTCCCTCACTGCTTAGCTATAATATTTGTGAACCCCCCCCCCCCCATCCCATGGCAGTGAGAGCCCATACGACCGTGCTGAGAGAGTCTTCTTAATCCCCTCATTGATAGGGGAGAAGAATGAATCAGGCTGGTGTGTGGGGAGGGGAAGGCTTCATCCGCGTCCTCATATGGGCTCCACCACCTACTCTCACCCCCCTGGGGAGGCCACAAAGGCACCCCCTCACTCTTCATCCACCATATCCCTGCATCTCCGTCCCTCGCCCCCCCCCCCAGCCTAGTTGAGAGAATAGTCACCTTAGCCCACAATGACTCTATAAAATCTAGTCATATGACACCTGACCTAACAGGTGAAATGTATGCTGTGCCTGCACCAGCAGTGTCGGATCAGTCAGGTCTCCTCTTCACTGCTATGCCTCCTATAGACTACCTCCTATACTTTGAGTTCCTGTTTCTTTGGTTCCTACTACTCCTTCTAGGTCTCTGTCCCCACTTCAGTATCTATGGTAACTGTTGCACAACTCTTTTAGACAAGTAGTACTATAACTTCATCATGCAATGTCTTGGTTTGGTCGTATGTTAATTTGTCATTATGGTGTTAGCTGATATGGTCATATTACATTTTCATGGTCAGTGCAGCGGTCATTTTATGGTCACTCGTGTGACAAATTTCATGGCGCAGTGGTCTAAGACACTGCATCGCAATGCTAGCTGTGCCACTAGAAATCCTGGTTAGAATCCAGGCTCTGTCGTAGCTGGCCGTGACCGGGAGACCCATGGGGCGGCGCACAATTGGCCCAGCGTCGTCCAGGGTAGGGGAGGGAATGGCAGGCAGGGATGTAACTCAGTTGGTAGAGCATGGTGTTTGCAACGCAAGGGTTGTGGGTTCGATTCCCACGGGGGGCCAGTATGAAAAATAAAATAAAAATAATGTTTGCACTCACTAACTGTAAGTCGCTCTGGATAAGAGCGTCTGCTAAATGACTAAAATGTAAATGTAAAGGTGACATTATGGTCACATGACAAAAGTCACAGCGAGAGAAAGTGTGGCCAGACAGTTGTTGTTTAGGCCTATTGATTGTATATCAGAAACTGCGTTGTGCACTGCAGATGGTGACAGTTTCTCTGCTAAAACCAGTGTCATGTCCTCAAGTTAACCTAGAATTCACATGTGCAGACTTGTAAACCTGAGAAATATGGTCTTGTGTAAAACAATAATGTTGTCTTTGGTCTTTCCGTTTGTCATTAGTTATATTTAAGGTCTTCCTTCTGCCTATAAAATACTGTTAAAATAAGTCCCTTGATAATAGAAGGCTATTGCTAACAGGTTGGATAGCCTAATTGTTAGTTCACTTTCATGGGCTTTAGTTCAGGGTATTTTTTTTACGTGTCTTGAATGCTGAGGAGATGCTCTCTACACAGTCCTAATGTCTCTCAATGATTCAGTTTGATGAGAGGGTGAGAGGACTTTTCTCTCTCTCGATCTCTCAACAGAGTAGTGTATGTTTTTGAACTCAACAAACGGGGGGGAAAGCTTTACCACCAACATTAGACCTTGCCTTTGGTAGACTCCATCTCCCCCTTCAGAGAGCACACTGGAGAGAGTGGACTTTGGGATCTCACTTTGTTTATGGACAGACAGGAGCATATAAAAAGGCCTCTTACAGCTCTCTCTCTCTCTCTCTCTTGTCCACTCCTCCTCCACCTCTCCACTCCCATAGCCTCCCCCTCTTTCTTTCTCTGTTCCATTTTGGGGGTGGAAAAACCTTTTTGGTCATTAATAAAATAGGGAGGGGCGGGGATGGAGGGGCCTTGTCAGGCACAGTCAAGTATAATCCAAATTCTACACCATCCTCTCTGACAACTATTTTAATGGAAATGGGGAACATATTGTATCAAGGCTACCATATCCTACTTGAAATGACAGTATCAAAAGTGGGAGTTGATACTATGGCAACAAAGCAGCTTTCTGCCAGCTAGGGGAGTCGGAGAGAGGAGAGGGAAGGCTGTCGGGCTGTAGGGGCGAGAGAGGGAAAGTGCACAGAGGAAACGACAGAGCGAGAGAGACCCACGGCCCCAGCGCCATTGTTCTCTCCTCTCTTTCCCTTTTAGAATATGATGCGATGAGGTGGTATTGTGCTGCCATTTTTCATACTTTTCATTTTTGAAAGGGAGAGCTAGGGGAGGGTAAGAAGGGGGCAGTGGCTGTTAGGGATGCGGCACTCTCGAACTTGACTTAATCCATCCTGCTAAAAGCTAATGCATAGGCGGCCTTGAACCATTCTCACAGGAGAGGGGTGACCTTTCTCTTAAGGGGTTGGGGCTCTTTTCTCCCCCAAGTCTTTAATGAGCTATGGTATTGTCTCTTCCTACACATGATGCTTCACATGCATTTCTAATGCAGCGGTGGGTTACTCATGGGTTTCTGTTCCTGCCATGTGAAAGCTTTTAGTAGGCCAGTGGCTCAGTTGAAGTGTAGTTGGAAGTTGGGTATTTTTGTGTTGTTTATGAAATGGACCCTGTGTGCTCACTTGCTTAGGCTTACCTTTCTCTCGATCTGCCTTGCTTTGTCTGTTGTGCTTTCTCTCGCTCGCTCTCTCTCGCTTTCTAGCGCTCTCTGTCTGTATGAAGCATCATTAATCACCATAGCCTCGGCTATTCATGGAAAGACTGCTTATACAAATTTTAATCACTTTGTTACATTATCCTTTCTGTTGTAATTCGTTCTTATCTTGTCTAACTGCTCATGTCCAGCTATGTATTGTTTTTCAAAATGCATTGTGATTAGTCAAAATGAGAATGTACAGGTAACTGCCAAAATAAAGGAAACACCAACATAAAGTGTCTTAATATGCGTTGAGCCACCACGAGCCAGAACAGCTTCAATGCACCTTGGCATAGATTCTACAAGTGTCTAACTCTATTGGAGGGATACAACTCCGTTCTTCCACAAGAAATTCCATCATTTGGTGTTTTGTTGATGGTGGCGCCGCTCCAGAATCTCCCACAAGTGTTCAATTGGGTTGATATCTGGTGACTGAGACGGCCAAGGCATATGGTTTACATTGGGTTGATATCTGGTGACTGAGACGGCCAAGGCATATGGTTTACATTGGGTTGATATCTGGTGACTGAGACGGCCAAGGCATATGGTTTACATTGTGTTGATATCTGGTGACTGAGACGGCCAAGGCATATGGTTTACATTGTGTTGATATCTGGTGACTGAGACGGCCAAGGCATATGGTTTACATTGTGTTGATATCTGGTGACTGAGACGGCCAAGGCATATGGTTTACATTGTGTTGATATCTGGTGACTGAGACGGCCAAGGCATATGGTTTACATTGTGTTGATATCTGGTGACTGAGACGGCCAAGGCATATGGTTTACATTGGGTTGATATCTGGTGACTGAGACGGCCAAGGCATATGGTTTACATTGGGTTGATATCTGGTGACTGAGACGGCCAAGGCATATGGTTTACATTGTGTTGATATCTGGTGACTGAGACGGCCAAGGCATATGGTTTACATTGTGTTGATATCTGGTGACTGAGACGGCCAAGGCATATGGTTTACATTGTGTTGATATCTGGTGACTGAGACGGCCAAGGCATATGGTTTACATTGTGTTGATATCTGGTGACTGAGACGGCCAAGGCATATGGTTTACATTGTGTCTTCCCAGATTCCATTTTTCTTCGTTTTCAGTTGTCGCGTTAGAGTTCAGAAATCTGCATTTCGCCTGCGTTTTTATATTGAAAGTCAACAGTTTTTTTGCTTCAATAGAGTCGTCAGGTGCGTGCAACTATAGTTTTCCTTCACAGAAAATACATTAGTGCAACACATTCGGCAGAAAATAGCTTAATTTTCATCAGATGACAACAGAAGTGCAACGCTATTTGGCTAGCATGCACACAAATAAATTAGCTTACAATGAAAAGCAAAGTATTTTTTGCAAAGAAACGATGCATGGTCATCATATTTCTAATGTTTATCATAGAAATGTAGTCAGCTACATGTCCTAATGTTTTGCTTGAAGTTAGTCTTTCATCTAACTGGAGAAAAGTAGGCTACACTGAGAAAAATCAGGAGAAAAGTAGCTACACATCATTCAGAGCACTCTCTGCTGATAGAATGCTGTTGGTGAATTCTCATCTGAGTGGAGAAGTGCAACTGAAGCACAAAATTAGTCTGATGCCGAGCAGAAATTACAATAAGAAGCATTTTAGATCTGCGTTTACAAAACGCAGCAAGATATTTGTTATGCATTTTCTTTTATTTTTTTTCTGTGAAAAACACCGAATTCTGCGTTAACGCAACCCCTGGTTTTGTTTGTTCAGGTTTTCGCTCTGAATCACACTTTTTTTAAATAGGAAAAACAACAATTGGGTGTTCTCAGTCCACAACAATGTTTAAACCACATCAGGAGACCACGTTTAAGGTAAAAATCTTAAGACATTTTGAATTTTGGTTGTAGTTACCATTTAAAGAGCCACTGAACATGCCTATTAGCAAGTGTGTTTTTCTGTTGATCATTAGAAAAATTTGATTTCGGTCTTGGAAGTGTGTTTCCTCACCAATTCCGCATTTGGTTAATGATGTTTGTCCTCCATGAGACGCTAGATGCAGAAGCCTATTTCACTTCCTCAAAATCCCCAGAATGAATCTACGATAACTGAAGATATCTGTAATGAATTTGCAGAGGATGTTTTAGTTGCACAATTTTACATTAAGGTGTTTGGTGCAGTATTTCACAAGTTTAAAAAATTTGCGACGTGTTGTCTTATGTAAACAAAGTCGGAGCTGCTGGGCAGGTCTGTCTCACTGGCTATGCTATTGGATATAGAGCAATCACCGCAGAGGTTCACCCCATGTTAGTGGGCAAATGGACATCGTCAAATCAAAACCCAACCTTCATTTATGGATGTTCCAAACTCCGTCTTAGACGAGACTGACTTTATTACCAAAATTATCCTACTAACACTTTGTAGTACATTTTTGACACTAGAATAAATGTTTCTGACTCATATTGTTGCCACATAAGCCATTTTCAAAGGGATGTGTTGCTTTTTAAAGGCAGTCGCTCTTTAATGCAAGTGAGCATGCAGCACCAGCCAGAGACTATGTTTGGTTAGTGGTGTTTCTGTAACGCTCATGTGATTGCAGAGTTTGCAAAACAATTGGCCACTGGATTGATGCAAATAATCATGATATCCTTCTGCCAGGTAGGCATAGGCTACTTTGTAGTTAGCATTTCATTGACGATTTTTGGGAAAGCCTTTCCATCAACCAGTAGACGGTTATCATTAGCATTATCGCTAACGGCTACACAAAGTGAAAACTAGACATATGAGCACACAACACACAGACGGGGGCATTCCTGTGCCGTTTCAGAAAGTTGCATGAAAATACGAATCACAGATGCATTTTGTTCATGTTTTATGATTAACTTTGGCAAATTTAATGTATTTTCAAATAAGTTCAATACATTTAGTTGATTTCCTACTAAGTTCAATACATTTTTGAATATTGTTGAATTCCTTTTTAATGTCTGGATTCCGCCTGTGTTTTCCGCAACACAGATTTTATTGGACCCTATAGAAAGCTTATGACACCCACCCTTATCCCACCGCTGATCTCTGATAGTGAGAGAAACTGTGTGCTTTTTGAATAACTAAGGAAATAAAGGGGTGGCCCAGGGTGTCCCAATCAATGCCTTATTCCGTAACCAGAGTCACACACACCACGCCCTCAGCCCCAACCTGAACCACGCCCTCAGCCCCAACCTGAACCACGCCCCCAGCCCCAACCTGAACCACGCCCCCAGCCCCAACCTGAACCACGCCCCCAGCCCCAACCTACAGCCAGGTGTGAAGAGGACAGAAACTTGATCTTTGACTTGTGGAGCTGTGTGTGATTAGAAGTGTTTGTTTGAGACCGAAAAGTGTGGGCGAGCTGACTACTCCCCTTTCACCTGACTTGTCCTCTCTTCCTCTTCTTTCACCATTAACGCCAATCTCTTAATCATAGGGTGTGATGGGGTGGTGATTGAAAGCGCAGGTGACTTTCATTTTCTCTCTCTCTTTTGTCCTGAGCAGTGAGGTCCAGGAAGGGGTGTGGATCAGCAAGCCCAAGATTGAACATTTGGAAGGCGTAGTTTGAGTAACCAGAATTGTCCAAACGTCAAGTGTGTGTGTGTGTGTGTTGTGCAGCTTGTGTGAGTGTTGTCTAACTCTAGCACCTGTGTCTCCACACACACAGTTGTGCTCGTGTGTGTTTTGTGTGGGAGCATCGGGACTGGGCCTGATGGGATTAGCGTCTCGGCGGTGGCAGATTACCTGTAACCATGATCTGTTGTCGTGGGGATTAACTTCCCAGTGTTTCATGAAGCGTTCCGTGCTGTGAGGTACCAGAACACTGAGGGACAGCCCACTGAGAGGGAAGACCGCAGCTACAGGGGCTCTAAAGCTAGGCTAATCCCCTTCTCCTGTGACCTGAGAGGAAGGAGGGGGGGGATGACAACCTCACCTGGAGACAGAGGGGAGGGAAATAAGAGGAGAGAGAATGGCTGGGTAGACAAACGAGAGAAGGCATACTACTACGGAAAGAAAGAGAAGGGCGTTAAGGAGAAAGGGGGTAAGGAGAGGTGAAGGATGAGATGAGAAAGAAAGGTGGAACGAGAGAGAACATTCCTTCAGTTCTCCTTGTAGTGTTCTATACCTTTTTCCCTCACCTTGTTCTTTGTCTTCCGTTATCAACTGTCAGAAGAACCCCAACATGAGGGAAAGTTTCTATTTTATTTTTCAGCTACTTTTAATAAATGTTCTGCTATTACCAATTGACTTCCTTGTAGTTTTTGTGGTAAGAATTTCTTTCTCCAATTGTTATTATCAAATAACTTGAATTTTTTATTTTTGAATCCTGCCAAAATAATTCTCTCTTCTAGCTCTCATTAATGTAGAGGAGAAAAATCCATAATTTTACAGAGAGGAGGGGAGGGAAAAAGAGAGCGGACCGAGAGGACAGAAGACGAGGAGAGTACGGTCTGTGTTTTTCCCAGTGAAAAGACTCAAGAGGGGTCTCAAGGGCAAAACACTGACTTATTATAGGAGAAGGAAAATATGAGGGAGGGGGGGGGGGTGAGAGCGAGGGAGACCATGAGAACGAAAAGGCCACTTCTGCTCTCCTTTCTTAATTAGTCCGCCATAGTCCATACAGCCCCCTCTCCCCACATCCCCCCCAATTTATTAATCTATTTACTCAGCGTGCTAGCTACCTATCCATCTCTTTATCACACTCTCACACACTCCTTCGTTCTCCTGCTTATCGATCATTCTGCCACTGCTCGCACACATCGCCCCGCATGCATCCATCTATCTAACTGCTCAATGGTTTCTGCTCTTGTGGCTCTCCATGAATTCTGACCTTCTGTGATTGTTGTCTGTCTATGGGGAAATTGTATTTTTCTCTCCAGGTTGTGTATTGTGGCTGGGATGGCCGCAGGATGCTGCTTTCATGACAGGTGAAGAGCTTTGGCATTGTGTTCTAATGTGCTGCTGTACGCTTCAGTGGTGTATGTCAATGCCGAAACATTTCATGAAATGTAATCTCCAGTGCTCATTAAACAGCACTACGCACACTCTCTCGATCTTTCTTTCTTTCTTTCTTTCTCTCTCTCTCTCGATCTTTCTCTCTCTCTCTCAGCTCGTCCAAAGTGAATCAGACCTTGGTGAGCACTGTAAGGGCAAACTTCAATACAGTATTTCAATTTCCAATTGAATTTTCTATTTGTATGGCTCTTTTAACAAAGTAATTTGCCACAGAGTGCCTAACACAAGGCTAGGCCCAAACGCCACAATAGCAAGCCGGTCATTCACTCTGCATCTACTCCCTACCTCCACTCTCATAGCCAGTGTGTGGTAAGTGTCTCTGGGACAAAATGGCTGCTGTGTATCACTTGGGTTACTACACACTAGTGGTGGAAGGGTTGATGGTACCATACAGTGTGTTGTGAGACCTGTTGAAAAAAGCTTTATAAATCCCAGTCTAGTATCAATATCATCACAGGGTTCTCCCCAAAGAATGTAAGAAGGTGATGCGCCACCTTGTGGACTGGCTGCGCCAGTATGTACAAAAATAAATATATATAGAGTACCAGTCAAAAGTTTTCTTTTTACTATTTTCTACATTGTAGAATAATAGTGAAGACCTCAAAACTATGAAATAACACATATGGAATCATGTAGTAACCCAAAAAGTGTTAAACAAATCAAAATATATTTGAGATTCTTCAAAGTAGCCACACTTTGCCTTGATGACAGCTTTGCACACTCTTGGCATTCTCTCAACCAGCTTCATGAGGAATGCTTTTCCAACAGTCTTGAAGGAGTTCCCACATATGCTGAGCACTTGTTGGCTGCTTTTCCTTCACTCTGCGGTCCAACTCATCCCAAACCATCACAATTGGGTTGAGGTCGGGTGATTGTGGAGGCCAGGTCATCTGATGCAGCACTCCATCACACTCCTTCTTGGTCAAATAGCCCTTACACAGCCTGGAGGTGTGTTGGGTCATTGTCCTGTTGAAAAACAAATGATAGTCCCACTAAGCGCAAACCAGATGGGATGGCGTATCGTTGCAGAATGCTGTGGTAGCCATGCTGGTTAAGTGTGCCTTGAATTCTAAATAACTCAGTGTCACCAGCAAAGCACCATCACACCACCTCTTCCATGCTTCATGGTGGGAACCACACACGCAGAGATCATCCATTCACCTACTCTGTGTCTCACAAAGACACAGCGGTTGGAAGCAAAAATCTCATTTGGTCTCATCAGGCCAAAGGACAGATTTCTACCGGTCTAATGTCCATTGTTCGTGTTTCTTGGCCCAAGCAAGTCTCTTCTTCTTGGCCCAAGCAAGTCTCCTCTGAACAGTTGATGTTGATGTGTCTGTTACTTGAACTCTGAAGCATTTATTTGGGCTGTAATTTCTAAGGCTGGTAACTATAATGAACTTATCCTCTGCAGCAGATGTAACTCTGGGTCTTCCTTTCCTGTGGCGGTCCTCATAAGAGCCAGTTTCATCATAGTGCTTGATGGTTTTTGCGACTGCACTTGAAGAAACTTTCAAAGTTCTTGACGTTTTCTGGATTGACTGACCTTCATGTCTTAAAGTAATGATGGACTGTCGTTTCTCTTTGCTTATTTGAGCTGTTCTTGCCATAATATGGACTTGGTCTTTTACCAAATATATTCCGTATACCACCCCTACCTTGTCACAACACAACTGATTGGCTCAAATGCATTAAGAAGGAAAAAAATACACACATTAACTTTTAACAAGGCACACCTGTTAATTGAAATGCATTCCAGGTGACTACCTCGTGAAGCTGGTTGAGAGAATGCCAAGAGTGTGCAAAGCTGTCATCAAGGCAAAGGGATTTGTTAAACACTTTCTTGGTTACTACATGATTCCATATGTGTTATTTCATAGTTTTGATGTCTTCACTATTATTCTACAATGTAAAAAATAGTCAAAATAAAGAAAAAGCCTTGAATGAGTAGGTGTGTCCAAACTTTTGACTGGTACTGTGTATATACATACAGTGCCAACGGAACGTTTTCAAACCCCTTGACTTTTTCCACATTTTGTTAGGTTACAGCCTTATTCTAAAATTGATTAAATAATTTTTTCACTCATCAATCTACACACAATACCCCATAATGACAAAGCAGAAACAGTTTTTTGGGGACATTTTTGATAATTTATTACAAATAAACAAATCATATTTACATGAGTATTCAGACCCTTTACTCAGTACTTTGTTGAAGAACCTTTGGTTGCGATTACAGCCTCGAGTCTTCTTGGGTATGACTCTAAAAGCTTGGGACCCGTATTTGGGGAGTTTCTCCCATTCTTCTCTGCAGATCCTCTCAAGCTCTGTGAGGTTGGTTGAGGAGCGTCGCTACACAGCTATTTTCAGGGCTCTCCAGAGATGTTTAATCGGGTTCAAGTCCGGGATCTGGCTGGGCCACTCAAGGACATTCAGAGATTTGTCCCGAAGACACTCCTGCGTTGTCTTAGCTGTGTGCTTAGGGTCGTTGTCCTGTTGGAAGGTAATCCTTCACCCCAGTCTGAGGTCCTAAGCGCTCTGGAGCAGTTTTCATCAAGGATCTCTCTGTACTTTGCTCCGTTCATCTATCCCTCAATCCTGACTAGTCTCCCAGTCCCTGCCGCTGAAAAACATCTCTACAGCATGATGCTGCCACCAACATGCTTCACCGTAGGGATGGGGCAAGGTTTCCTTCATTCGTGACGCTTGGCATTCAGGCCAAAGTGTTCAATCTTGGTTTCATCAGACCAGAGAATCTTGTTTCTATTGGTCTGCGAGTCCTTTAGGTGCCTTTTGGCAAACCTCCACGTGGGCTGTCATGTGCCTTTTACTAAGGAGTGGCTTCTGTCTGGCCACTCTACCATAAAGGCCTGATTGGTGGAGTGCTGCAGAGATGGTTTGTTTCTGGAAGGTTCTCCCATCTCCACAGAGGAACTCTGGAGCTCTGTCAGAGTGACCATCGGGTTCTTGGTCAGCTTCCTGACCAAGGTCCTTCTCCCCCGATTGCTCAGTTTGGCCGGGTGGCCAGCTCTAGGAAGAGTCTTGGTGGTTCCAAACTTCTTCCATTTAAGAATGATGGAGGCAATGGTGTTCTTGGGGACCTTCAATGCTGCAGACATTTTTTGGTACCCTTTCCCAGATCTGTGCCTCGACACAATCCTGTCTCGGAGCTCTACGGACAATTCCTTCGACCTCATGGCTTGGTTTTTGTATTGACATGCACTATCAACTGTGGGACCTTTATTTAGATTCATGTCGAATCAATATAATTTACCAGAGGTGGACTCCAATCAAGTTGTAGAAACATCTCAATGATGATCAATGGAAACAGGATGCACCTGAGCTCAATTTCGAGTCTCATAGCAAAGGGTCTGTAAGTAAGGTATTTCCGTATTTTTATTTTTTATACATTTGCTAAAAACCTGTTTTTGCTTTGTCATTATGGGGTATTGAGGGGGGAAAAAATAATTGCATACATTTTAGAATAAGGCTGTAATGTAACAAAGTGGAAAAAGGGAAGGGGTCTGAATACTTTCCGAATGCACTGTACATTCGTGGTCGAAAGTTTTGAGATATTTTTGTCAGATGTTACTATGGTATACTGAAGTATAATTACATGCATTCCATAAGTGTCAAAGGCTTTTATTGACAATTACATTAAGTTTATGCAAAGAGTCAATATTTGCAGTGTTGACCCTTCTTTTTCAAGACCTCTGCAATCCGCCCTGGCATGCTGTCAATTAACTTCTGGGCCACATCCTGACTGATGGCAGCCCATTCCTGCATAATCAATGCTTGGAGTTTGTCAGAATTTGTGGGTTTTTGTTTGTCCACCCGCCTCTTGAGGATCGACCACAAGTTCTCAATGGGATTAAGGTCTGGGGAGTTTCCTGGCCATGGACCCAAAATGTTGATGTTTTGTTCCCCGAGCTACTTAGTTATCACTTTTGCCTTATGGCAAGGTGCTCCATCATGCTGGAAAAGGCATTGGTCGTCACCAAACTGTTCTTGGATGGTTGGGAGAAGTTGCTCTCGGAGGATGTGTTGGTACCATTCTTTATTCATGGCTGTGTTCTTAGGCAAAATTGTGAGTGAGTCCACTCCCTTGGCTGAGAAGCAACCCCACACATGAATGGTCTCAGGATGCTTTACTGTTGGCATGACACAGGACTGATGGTAGCGCTCACCTTGTCTTCTCCGTACAAGGTGTTTTCCGGATGCCCCAAACAATCGGAAAGGGGATTCATCAGAGAAAATGACTTTACCCCAGTCCTCAGCAGTTCAATCCCTGTACCTTTTGCACAATTTCAGTCTGTCCCTGATGTTTTTCCTGGAGAGAAGTGGCTTCCTCGCTGCCCTTCTTGACACCAGGCCATCCTCAAAGTCTTCGCCTCACTGTGCGTGCAGATGCACTCACACCTGCCTGCTGCCATTCCTGAGCAAGCTCTGCACTGGTGGTGCCCCGATCCCGCAGCTGAATCAACTTTAGGAGACGGTCCTGGCGCTTGCTGGACTTTCTTGGGCGCCCTGACACCTTCTTCACAACAATTGAACCTCTCTCCTTGAAGTTCTTGATGATCCGATAAATGGTTGATTTAGGTGCAATCTTACTAGCAGCAATATCCTTGCATGTGAAGCCCTTTTTGTGCAAAGCAATGATGACGGCACGTGTTTCCTTGCAGGTAACCATGGTTAACAGAGGAAGAACAATGATTTCAAGCACCACCCTCCTTTTAAAGCTTCCAGTCTGAGTTAGAATAACAATCAGCATGACAGAGTGATCTCCAGCCTTGTCCTCGTCAACACATTTAAGTTTACATTTACGTCATTTAGCAGGCGCTCTTATCCAGAGCGACTTACAAATTGGTGCATTCACCTTATAGCCAGTGGGATAACCACTTTACAATATGTTTTTTTTTTTCTTTCTTTCTTTGGGGTGAGTAAGGGGGGGTAGAAGGATTACTTTATCCTATCCCAGGTATTCCTTAAAGAGGTGGGGTTTCAAGTGTCTCCGGAAGGTGGTGAGTGACTCCGCTGTCCTGGCGTCGTGAGGGAGCTTGTTCCACCATTGGGGTGCCAGAGCAGCGAACAGTTTTGACTGGGCTGAGTGGGAACTGTGCTTCCGCAGAGGTAGGGGGGCCAGCAGGCCAGAGGTGGATGAACGCAATGCCCCCGTTTGGGTGTAGGGACTGATCAGAGCCTGAAGGTACGGAGGTGCCGTTCCCCTCACAGCTCCGTAGGCAAGCACCATGGTCTTGTAGCAGATGCAAGCTTCAACTGGAAGCCAGTGGAGTGTGCGGAGGAGCGGGGTGACGTGAGAGAACTTGGGAAGGTTGAACACCAGACGGGCTGCGGCATTCTGGATGAGTTGTAGGGGTTTAATGGCACAGGCAAGGAGCCCAGCCAACAGCGAGTTGCAGTAATCCAGACGGGAGATGACAAGTGCCTGGATTAGGACCTGTGCCGCTTCCTGTGTAAGGCAGGGTCGTACTCTCCGAATGTTGTAGAGCATGAACCTACAGGATCGGGTCACCGCCTTGATGTTAGCGGAGAACGACAGGGTGTTGTCCAGGGTCACGCCAAGGCTCTTTGCACTCTGGAAGGAGGACACTACGGAGTTGTCAACCGTGATGGCGAGATCATGGAACGGGCAGTCCTTCCTCGGGAGGAAGAGCAGCTCCGTCTTACCGAGGTTCAGCTTGAGGAGGGGGGGAGGATTCAGCAGGGAGGAGAAGGTGGCAAAGAGCTTCCTAGGGTTAGAGGCAGATGCTTGGAATTTAGAGTGGTAGAAAGTGGCTTTAGCAGCAGAAACAGAGGAAGAAAATGTAGAGAGGAGGGAGTGAAAAGATGCCAGGTCCGCAGGGAGTCTAGTTTTCCTCCATTTCCGCTCGGCTGCCTGGAGCCCTGTTCTGTGAGCTCGCAATGAGTCGTCAAGCCACGGAGCAGGAGGGGAGGACCGAGCCGGCCAGGAGGATAGGGGACATAGAGAGTCAAAAGATGCAGAAAGGGAGGAGAGGAGGGTTGAGGAGGCAGAATCAGGTGATTGGAGGGAGAAGAATTGAGCAGAGGGAAGAGATGATAGGATGGAAGAGTAGCGGGAGAGAGAGAGCGAAGGTTGCGACGGCGCATTACCATTTGAGTAGGGGCAGAGTGAGTAGTGTTGGAGGAGAGCGAGAGAGAAAAGGATACAAAGTAGTGGTCGGAGACTTGGAGGGGAGTTGCAGTGAGATTAGTAGAAGAACAGCATCTAGTAAAGATGAGGTCAAGCGTATTGCCTGCCTTGTGAGTAGGGGGGGACGGTGAGAGGGTGAGGTCAAAAGAGGAGAGGAGTGGAAAGAAGGGGGCAGAGAGAAATGAGTCAAAGGTAGACGTAGGGAGGTTAAAGTCACCCAGAACTGTGAGGGGTGAGCCATCCTCAGGAAAGGAACTTGTCAAGCTCATTGATGAACTCTCCAAGGGAACCTGGAGGGCGATAAATGACAAGGATGTTAAGCTTGAATGGGCTAGTGACTGTGACAGCATGGAATTCAAATGAGGAGATAGACAGATGGGTCAGGGGAAAAAGAGAGAATGTCCACTTGGGAGAGATGAGGATTCCTGTGCCACCACCCCGCTGACCAGATGCTCTCGGGGTATGCGAGAACACATGATCAGGTGAGGAGAGAGCAGTAGGAGTAGCAGTGTTTTCAGTGGTAATCCATGTTTCCGTCAGCGCCAAGAAGTTGAGGGACTGGAGGGTAGCATAGGCTGAGATGAACTCTGCCTTGTTGGCCGCAGAACGGCAGTTCCAGAGGCTGCCGGAGACCTGGAACTCCACGTGGGTCGTGCGTGCAGGGACCACCAGGTTAGAGAGGCAGCAGCCACGCGGTGTGAGGCGTTTGTATAGCCTGTGCAGAGAGGAGAGAACACTCACCTGTGTTAATGAGAAAATCACTGACATGATGGCAGCTGGTCCTTTTGTGGCAGGGCTGAAATGCAGTGGAAATGTTTTTTTTGGGGTTAAGTTCATTTTCATGGCAAAGAGGGATTTTGCAATTAATTGCAATTCATCTGATCACTCTTCATGACATTCTGGAGTATATGCAAATTGCCATCATCAAAACTGAGGCAGCAGACTTTGAAACTTAGTATATGTGTCATTCTCAAAACTTTTGACCACAACTGTATGTACCCTTATTCTCTTGGGACAGTAATGTTTATGCAATCCAAGCGCCACATCACATTTTTACATTTGAGTTATTTAGCAGACGCTCTTATCCAGTGCGACTTATCGGAGCAATTAGGGTTAAGTGACTTTCTCAAGAGCACATCTATAGATTTTTCACCTAGTCATATCGGGGATTCGAACCGACAACATATTGGTTACTGGTCCAATGCCCTTAACCACTAGGCTACCTGCCGCCCCCAATCAGAATCACCCAAATCTTCAGTTGTTAATCTTCTTCTGTCTCTGAGACCACACAGCAAAGCAACAAACAAGTTTGAAAAATCCAATGCATGAGACACACTGCACGTACCTCAGCCTAGTCCGGCAGATGAGTCGCAATGGTGAAAATGAAAGGACTTCTGCCGGAACGCATACAGTTTAACGCAGTTGGTTTCCACAGGGCTTAAGTCTTTTTTTTAAATCTCTGTTTTTTCCCTTAGACCAACCTGCCCATCTTCAAGCTGAAGGAGTCTCGTGTGCGGAGACGGTACAGCGACTTTGAGTGGCTCAGAGGGGAGCTGGAGAGAGATAGCAAGGTGAGCCATCTGGGGGGTTTACAGCAGTCTAGATACACTTTACACAGGAAAAAGGAAATCGAAACAGAGAGAGAGAGAAACACAACAATAAAACTGCTAAAGGATTTTCACTTGGTTTATGCCACTAATGTGTGTGTGTGTGTGTGTGTTTGTGTGTCGCTCTCAGGTGGTGGTCCCCCCTCTCCCAGGGAAAGCTCTGTTCAGACAGCTGCCGTTCCGAGGGGACGATGGGATATTTGACGATTCCTTCATCGAGGAGCGGAGAGCTGGGCTGGAGCAGTTCCTCAACAAGTGAGTCTACACAGACATCCCAAGATCCTCTGCTTCCTAGAATCAGGGTGTTGTTTTGTGATATTACTACTTTTCTATTGATGTCAGGTGTGTGTGTGAGAGCGTGCATGTAGACGTGTGTGTTTGTTAAATATATCAATGCAGCCACTCTTAGCTCAATCTTAACCTTAGGAGCCTATGAAACACTTAACATAAATCAGTTGATCAATTAGATTCTCTCTCTCTGTGTCGTTTAACAAACTGAACACATACAGAGGGATATGTCTCCCAACCCCCCCCCCCCTCCTCCTCAATTCTCCTTCATAATTACCTGGTAAACGAACAAGAAGTGTGTCCCTTAGTACTTCCTACATTTGTTTTAATTTAATGTGTAATTTATGATAATTGTGTCTCAAATTACAGCAAGTGGTTTCCTGAGGGATGGTGTGTGCACCCCTGCTTATTTTTTACCCCAAGGTGTTCTCACCCCCATGTAGAGAACAATAAAAGTTACAGTGGGACTGTAATTATTTGCTTTGATTGCAGACTTGGCTATTATCTTTGTTTCATGTGCAAATGTGGCGAATGCTACCTGTTAGAATATTAAGTATGCTAAAACCATAAATTGTTTTTTCAAGGGAGCTGAGAATGCGTTGGTAATTAAGTTTTCTTCTTTTTTTTCTCAATTAAATGCTACTGTTGATCATAGCATTGTTTAGACTTAATAGCTGCACGGTGGAATGGAGCTGGTTCGTTCTGCTGTTATAATCTGTGATTGAGTGTATTGTGGAGAGGAAAACCCTTTTCCTGGAGGTAAACACCGTTATCACTTCTAAACAACCCAGCAGAGGAGGAGAGAACAGCACAGTGAAGTTTGGAAGGAAATTGGTTGGCCATATTGTTCAAAAATGAAAGGTGAGATTTGTAATCAGACTTGGGATGGAGGAGTGGGGACAGGGTTGGGTGCGATCAGTGGCCAGGTGAAATATAGTTTAATTGAACGCTGTAAAAAAATTTAATTGATTGAGTCACGGAGTGTCGGGGTGGGGGGGCTCAACTTGCTCATTTGATGGCAAATGGAAGCCTCCTCAAATCCTCCATAATTTTTCTGTTGTTTGACCGGTACGTGAACCCTTGGGGTCATGCTTGGCCTTCAGAAATATTTTTCATTTTAGACCGTAGCTGAGAGGATGATGAGAGTACATCAGTCATGGAAAACTGGTCTGTCTTTCCCTTTGCTTTGCTTCCATCCCTCTTCCTCTTCCTCTCCCTGACCTCAATGGTAATTATCAGCATGTTCTCAATCCTTTGCTCTTAATCAAATTCTCCTGCTCCAGATGTAACATGGAGATTTTTTTTAAATAACTTTTAGTGAAAGTGCTCCCTGTTCCCTCTCAATGACCATCAGACATAGGTCAGTGGTCTTCCAAAATGCACCTGATCTGACCGTTTGGACATTGAAAAAATTGAAAACAAACCTGCTGAAAATGCGGGCACGTTTTGCTACCCTTTTGACAACACTTTTCACAGTTACTGTCCCGTTATGGTCATGCTCTCTATGGAAGCCTTATGTTCCACATAAGAACGAAGAGGAATAAGTAAGGAAGTAATTATGGTCAAGGATTGTATTGAGATTTCTTCCAGGACAAAATGTATGTACAAAATGGGTTCTTTGTTACCATGTACTTTGTAGCCTGTCAGACAGACTGTAACAACAACATGTATTCATAAGCTAAGTATTCATAACCTCTGTGTCTCTCCCTGTCTTGTGTTTCAGAGTGGCTGGTCACCCTTTGGCTCAGAACGAGCGCTGTCTGCACATGTTTCTACAGGATGAGTCTGTGGACAAGACCTATACCCCCTCCAAAATACGACAAGCCTAAGAGCAGGACCACCACTCGGCCCAGGCCACTTCCGGCCCACAACCCAAAGCTCTAATCTCTACTGCTAACGGCCCTGCTCTGCTCTGACCAAAAACACTTATGATCTTCTTCACTCTTCTTTCATTTGCAATCCCTTTCTTTGTCTTTTATTTCCGTTTGATTAGTGATCTCATGTATTGCTGGTTTTCAACTCTCGATTGGATCAAACTAAGAAATGGTCCCAATGTAATAACTGTGGTTGAAAATTATTTATAATCGGTTTTGTCTCTAAATGCCACTAACTTGGGTATTTTACATTATGTTATCTGTATTTATCAGTTAGGTATGTCTTGGATATTTTTACTTTAAAGAAATATTAAAAAATACCTTTCCATGTATGCAAACCTCATGTTTAAACCCCATACATTACGCACTGTTGTTTCCACTCAATGTCCAATTGGAATGATTGTCCTCACCACCATAACTGTGACTTCACACACTTTGTAGATGATCCCTGACTCTGAAAATCACAATTTGTTCGATGGTCCCTGAAAGATCATGACGTCAGTGATCTTCAGGTCGGAGAAGTCGGAGCTCTAGGATAATGCCAGAGATTCCGACTGGTAATTCTGAGTTGGATGACCATTAAAATAATTAAAAAATCCATTCGGAGTTTGCTTTTTTCAGAGTTCCCAGTTGTCATGAATGCACTTAAATCGGAGCGTTCCGAGTTGTCTTGTACCCACCGTCAGTGTGTACTACCAGCCAGCACTAGCCTGTAAATTATTTTCTAATGAGAAAAAATGCACCACAGAGGGGAACCCCACAACATTTTTCTACCGACTGACTGTGCATGTGCGTTTATGACGTTTGTATACTGCTGTGCCATTTTGTTTATTTTGAAAGTTTTTCAATAAAACTGGTCAAAAGCACTCATACGCATGAGGTGATGATGCGTTGTCATGTTTTTCCTGAATAAAGATTTCAGTGAATACACACACATTTTGGTCCATGCTGCTTCTGATATACAGATGTTAGGTCCCGCTGCCAATGGCAACCTGCTGTACACCAAACTCCCTATGAACCCTGTTTTTCTCCACTTTAATTGGATTGAACGACATTGATCGCCACTAATGATGTCAACGGTACTTTTTTTTTTCATCATTATGAAAGCCAATTTAACGATAAAGCACTTGATTCATTGGACAACACTTGAAACCCCTGAGCCAATGTGTTATTGCTACAGATTCTCCCAAGGTCTCATCTAGGGCATGACTCAATATGCACTCTACTGCAGTCTAACTTTAAAACCCATGGCATTTGTTCTCATTGGGGTTTCAGGGAATTGTACCCTTCTCTCTGGTTCACATTCACGTGATTTTGGAATCCAAAACTGCCATATACCCGAAAAAGCTGGATAGCAGATTTAGTGAAAAGAAAACAATCAATTTAACAAACGTCGTGGCATAGGGGTAACTCAATGACAATTTGGGACGCCTATAATTCAATATCATTTATTATTCTAATATATTTCAGTACAACTCTCACAAAATTATAACTCCCACTTTGTACAACAGAGAAAAATATTTACAGCCAAAAGCAAAAATCCAAGTGCTGAATATTTTTTTCCAGTGTTAGTGTCTAACTTCACAAAGTACTCATTTTAATGACACGCCAACACAAACAGGCGACATTTCACTCAGCCTTAAACATAGAAACCTGCACATTCCAATTACTCGTTTTATTTCTCAATTTGAGAGCTTAAAACAGCATATGTCAAGTCCTCAGGGCCCAGTTAAATTGTTTATATATATATATATATATATATATATGTATATATAGTTTCCCCCTATTCAGTAGAATTAAATGCATAGAAATATATTTAATAGAACAGACGAATCAGACTTGAATGGGGACTCCCGTTCTATTAATTCTATTTCTATACATTTAATCCTATCCGATAGGCGAAATCCAGATAGTTTTTTTTTTTATGGGCCCTGATGTGCTCGTTCCTCTCAATCCTCTGAGTGTATGGGATCATCACACGAGCTTGTGGAGAACAGTCAGCGTTGTCCCATCTTGAGGAGATGGTGCCTCCTCTTCAGCAGTTGAACACTCCACGGCCTTTGGTTTCAGCACTGGGTCAAGTGCGACCCATATCACATCTGACCGTGGCTTGAGCTGCGAGTAATCTTTTTTGGTTTCTTCCATTCGCTCAGATTGAACAATGCAATAAAAGATTGAAAGGGCATTTGTTGTAAAGCTCATTGGTCTTAGAGACACTCAAAAACATCTCCACGTCTTTAAAGGTTCATCAATTACGGACAGATGGCTCATTCCACTGTAAAAGTCTTTACAATTGAAGATTATCCTTATTTTGTGATAACCAGAGATTGCAGTATTTTGTGAAATTCTAACCTACTTAAATTGGCTAGGCAATTCTATTAGGGAAATTACATCCTCAAAACTTAAGCCTACCCCAAAGATGATTGTTCTACTTGGTCAAATCAAGCTGTTTTACAGTCTTCAATAAGAGGAATGATTTTTTTTCTGTTCTTAAAGTTCAACTTGCCATGTGCTCATTAGAACATTTGTGTCTGTGAGCATTCGCAGACACTCGAAATGGCGGAAATAAACTCATATATCGCTTGATTTGTACATGTCAGACAGGAGCCTTGTGATGGGCACATTCCCGATGGTCTTCTTGAAAAATACTTCCTCTATGGTGGACGGGCTGACTGACCGCAGAGCTGGTAGAAGCAGGAGCAGTTTCCCAAAGCGGCAGGGCTGAGTTGGATATCTGCAATAACAAAAACAAGAAAGATGCAATTATTTCATTGCCTTTACATTTCGTTTGTGACTTTATTTTCTAATTGCACAGTGACTCCCTGAACATTTTGCTTGCATGTAACTGTTTATATGAATTGACCAAGTACCCAGCAAACGGAACATCCTAAGGACATTAGGCGACGTTCCCATTGGGTCCCTTTTAGGGTTTCGGCAAGATGTTTTCGCACTGACGTTCTTTGAACATTATAGGAACAACAAAACATGACGTTAACCTCGGGACCATAAGAGGACGTTCAGTACAGGTCCCGGTTTGGTCGCAGTATAACGTTAAAATAAAGTATTTTGATGTCCACTAGGAAGCGTTACAAATAGGTTCCTATTTGGTTTTGACAGGACATCATCCTTGGGACATTCAATAACTGCAAGGGAATGTTTCAGACAGGTCCTGGATTGTTACAGACAAAACGTTACAATAAGGTCACAGCATGATCATTAGGGTACGTTACAAAAAGGTCCCCGGGTTGTTCCAATGGTACGTTATATTCAGGACAACTCAAGGGGACATCCAGTACAGGTCCTGGTCTGCTACCGACAGAAGGTTACAATAAAGTATTTGAATGACCATTAGGGAACATCCCTGTTTGGCTCTGACATGAGATTCTCATGACATTCAATGACCACACAGGGATGTTTCATACAGGTCCTAGTTTGCTCACGCAAGACTTTGTGTCATGGTCCCCAATAGGGGTCTGTCTAGTTCCTACCCCGTTAGTTGTGGGGATCGGGATGTCATCAAGTATGTTTTTAGGATGTTCTCATAGAGCTGGGTGATATGGACAAAAAGTCATATCACAATTACTTTCCATTAGCGGCAGAGCTCTAGACCAAGTTTTATTCAACTGATTTGGTATGATTCAATAAATAAGTTAGCTATTTCATCTAACATTTCCAAGGAATGCATTATTGATATTTTCATGTGCCACCTGTCAAAATGAGATTCAAAATGTGATTAATTTGCCTACATATTTTTTGTGCATATTGGCCTAGGCTAGCCTATATGCTACACAATTCACCACCTGAGGAAGTGGGAACTCAAAACACATTAGCTAGATTGCTTACTGTAAATGTTATCTTGTTGCTAGATAGCGTTGTAGTTGTTTAATCTATCAGTAAATGTAATGTCCTACCAAAACTTTCCGTCTGTAGGCCTAGGCTACTTGATGTATTCATTGTGGGTGCATCATCTCAAAACCATATTAGCCTACATACTCGGTTGTAAAGTGATGCCATTTGCTCAAGATTGAGAGTTGATCAAATACATGTTATACTGACACAAAGCTAAATTCATGCCTTCTCGAAATGTTACAAAATTCAAAAGTTATGGGCGGAGTTGGACAGATGGATGTCAGAAGTATTGCAGTGCAAATGTACTTTTAATTAGTCTGTCTGTATATTTCAAGACATGACATATGAGGGTGCAGTGAGATACTCGATGGGTTGGACAATACTCTTCTCATCAATTATCTTTTAAAAAGTTAGACTCAAAAACTGGAAATCAACCAATCCTCCGTCGTTCACATAATAGAAAGGTCAAATGCTTTATTATCTAAAGATTTTAAGAACGTGGGCGACAGAGAGAAACAAAATTATTTCAGTTGTTGTGTATATTACATTTGTTTTATTTGATGACTTTATTATTTCATTCCAAGTCATCATCTCCTCTCTATAGAGCTGCTGTCTATGCTGTCACTATTTGAGTAGTTCTTCAAAATAAATAAAGCATACTTTTATGACTTCTGAATACCAACTATCAATCACTTAGATCATGTATTTCCAGGTAGAGATACCTAGCGAAGAAACTACTCTCTATGTATCCCCTCTTGATCACATATTCTTCTGTGTCTTACTTGTAGCAGGCGTAAAAGAAACACAGACGGGACAAGTTAAGCCGTGCAATGGATTATGGTCGTTGTAGTTAATTATAAAATGTCCTGTGCTAAACTATGTAGAACACTGGCGTATTGGAAACTACAACTCCCTACTACATCGCACAGTTCGGGCATATGATCTGCTTTATCTCTAGAGAAAAAGCAGAGCAATGTGCTCATTGAGCTGACATTAAAATAAACGAACGAAATGGAATTCAAATCATTTAACCGACGTCGGTCAATTAGTTGTTTAAAAACCAAAAAAGAACTGACATTTCGGTTAATCGCTCAGCACTAATCAGAATGCATCTCTCCCCCTACTTCGTGGGCACAGAGGGAGAGGGAGTGAAAGCCAGGAGCGAAACAGGGATAGTGCATATACTTTCAGTGCAGGGATCAAGATAATGCACATTACTGTTGACCAAATAATGGTTTTAGAACCCAAAAATCCACAGGGCAATGACACAATGTCCTGAGAACGTCCTGAGAACAACCTTGGGGACGTCCCCGGAACAAACCAGAAACTAGACAAAACCTCCACAGGACCATGGGACAACGTCTTGATGACATTAGGTGACCATTTCGTGACATTCTGGAGACGTCCTAACAACTCATTTTTGTTTGCAGGGAAGCCTATCTTGCTGTGCATAATAGCCTACTGTACAGAAATATGCCCATATTGGCTGGCCACTTGTGTGCCAAGTATTTTGGTAAATTGAACAAATAGCTGAATTAAACAAGTGTCTGCATATCTCTTAAGAAATCAATCATTTCTAAACTGTTCGTTTTTATCAAATGTCTCACCTGGTGTGTATGTAACTGTTTAGGGTGAGCTGTGCCTCATCCTGTAGTGCAGCAATGGCACTGGCATTGCGGAAACTCCTCAACTCTGACCCGCCATGCGTTGGCACAGCTTGAAGGGAAAAGGCACAGACAATATGGTTAATGACTGACATTATATTCACATGCACCTGACAAATGCATAACTTTCAATAGACATGTTCATATTGATGGTCAAAGTACTTCAGACATCTGCATTGAAATGTGAAGGGGAAAAAAAGCATTTCTATTTCGTTTTTTGGCATGAACATCCTTGGCTATTTATTTAGTTTTTTTTTAACTATTGGTGACCTTGCAGGGTTGGGGACAATTCCATTTAAATTCCAGTCAATTCAGAAAGTAAACCAAATTTCAATTCCAAATGTTTCTTATTAAAAAGCATAGAAGATAATTGGAATTGGAAATTTCAATTAATTGCTGAATTGATTGCAATTCAAATTAAATTAATCCAACCCTGCCTTCTTGTGATTTTAGTGAGGATAATTTATTTTAATATAATTTTTGATGACCCCCTCTTCAACTCACCAGCTTTGAACGTGACGATGCACTTCAAGCAGGCGAACTCGGTTGCGTCCAGACGCAGCTGTCTGAAGCGAGTAACGACCTCCTGCAGGGCTTGTATTTCTGAGATGATCTTATTCAACCGCTGGGACTCTGTGTTGTCTGTGTTCATACCTTCAAATATATGGGGGGGAGGGGGGGGGGGGGTTACATTTTATTGAGTATGATATGAATATCTATAAAAACGGAAAAGGAATGGAAAATCTGTCTCTATTTTCGTTTTCTTTCCAACGCCACAGTTAACTCCCAAGGAATCGAAACGAAAATAATCGAAACGAAACATGATAGTAAGTAGCCTAAGTCTAATAGGTTAAATCTAGTTAACCTGTTGATTTGTCATATGGGTTACATACCGGAAACAGCGAGCAGGGTGTTGGAGTCCACCGGAATGGCCCACTGCGCTATGCCCAGAACAAACAGTTCCCTCCAGGCGTCCTCCAGCAGGATCAGCTGCAAAACAGATTACAAACCTCAGTCAGCGCCGCACAATGAGCATGCCTAATATACTTCTAAGAAAATATTGTTAGGGAATTAAGGTTTGCACACATTAGTTATATTATTTGATTAATTTATTTAGGCCAATACAATTGCAACTTTTATTTTTGGAAAGGGATCGCTTAATAATGTAACTTATTGGCTAATATCTATCCTATAATATCCATACTGAATAGTGGCTTACCTGGTCAGGTAAGGGGAGCGTGGAGAAGGCGGGCACGCTCTTGGCCCACTTGATGCTCATGAAGAGCAGGCGCGCGGCTGACTCACACACGGACTCTGTAGCGACCTCGTAGAGGTACATGGGCGTGCCGCTGACCTCGTGAGGGTACTGCAATGCAAGAGGTCAATATAAACACATAGGGCCTCGGGGTGCCATTGGAATAAAATGATGTGCTATAGGACTAATAAATAACGTGATCAAATACACTGCTGCCACATTTGAGACAAATATGTGTGCATCTCATAAAACTCTAAACACCAACACTAGATTAAGCTTTTGGTCTAATTATAAACTAATGTTGCCTGCGTTGGATGGAGGGGAAAATATGAATTACGTATTGTGTGACTCGAAGCTGCTGAATCGGGACCGGAATGTCAACTTCTAAACCTCTTAAAAGTTGAGAAAGAAGCATGTTGTTTTTCCAACGTGCTTGGTTGGCCTCCTTGATTCATTGGGCACATAGCGCAGCTCCGTGAGTGAAGGGTGAGCCGAGGACAGGGGCTTACCTTCGGGGTGGGCTGGGCCAGTCCAACGATGGCCTGCCTCTCTGGCGTGCTGGCTACCGTGCTCATTTCCAAGTTATGTGGCTCCAGTTGCGTGACCGTAGTGAAAAACGGCGGGCCAGGTAGGCTCGAGCCCGGGAAGTGGGTAGATGAACCGTTCACCTCTTTGTGCCCCCGGAAATATAGGGCGACTTGCTTGCGTATGGTGGACGTCCTGGGACCCCTCTCGTGCTGAACCGCTGTCAAATTGGAGAGCAGGGACAATACTCTTTATTAAACTAGGCCTACTCGTCTGTGAATGCCTTATTTATCAAAGTTCTTATTTTGTTCGAAGCACGGTGAGGTAAAAGGCTTTGCATCTTATGAGAATGTTATGAATACGTCCTCTGTTTACCCCGCTCTCAGCTGATTACGTTAAATACACTTTTCCATCCGATTTGATCACCTCACACCGAAATGTCACTGCCGGCGTATAGCCAAAATAATAATTAAATTAAGCCTATTACCGTCTTTATTCATGTTCACTTCGAGACACTTTTTCAAACGGCACGCTCGGCATTGGTTTCTGTGCGTTTTGTCCACGGGGCATCCTCCCTATAATGGAAACGAGAGAGCGAGAGAGAGAGAGAGAGAGAGAGAGAGAGAGAGAGAGAGAATCACAGCTCAGTTTAATTGCTCTGGGCCTCGTTTCCCAGTTGGGATGTAAATTAAGCATTACGATGATCGTAGCCTACCAGTTGCATCGTTATTTACGAGGCAACTTTTTATGGGCGTTTCCCAAACAAGCATGTTGAGAGAACGTTCACTAAGTGTGTCATTAAACCATGTGTCGATACTGCTAAAGAAAAGCAACGCTGCTCTCGGATCAGACTTCTCTACTCAAATCTTACCTTAACATTAGAATTATTCCACAATACTGACGACGGATCAGCTCCTAGAGAGATATTACCATCTATGGCTGCAAATATTGAAGCGGCTTATTATGCTTACCCAATAATAATGCATCTTGTCACACATCATTAAACATATTGAGGCAAAAATTACAGACAGTAGCCTAGTGGCAAAATAAAACTCAGTATGATTGAAATATTATTTAAATATATAGGCCCATGTAGCCTATTTATCTTTTAATGCAGTCATCTCTGATTTCATTTGAGGCATCGTTTTATCTTTCACTTGTTTGCAACAATTGCAAGTACTTTGGCAACTTTGTATTTGTAGTCAACTTCGTTCTGAAGTTATCGGCGGTCACAGTCAGACAGATATACTTAGCCTAAACATCTTGATTCTATGTTTAGCGGAGATCTTTTGTGAATAAAGTTACGCGGAAGGGCAAAAAACATATAATGCTGCACTTTGGCTGCTCTACGAGTGGTCTGGATCACTCGTATATCTGGGAATGTTTTTAAGAGCAACGTTACTAACGAAGACTCTGGAAAACAGATCGGCTGCTAAAGATACATCATAATGTATGATGGTTCTAACGATGATCTTAACACTACGAAGGCTCTGGGAAAGGAGGCCCTGGCACAGTGAGTGAATGACAAAAGGAACACGGTGTTTGAGGGAGAAGAGAATGGTTGTTAAAGGCCCAGTGCACTCAAAAACGTGATTTTCATGTGTTTTATATATATTTCCACACCATGCGGTTGGAATAATACTGTGAAATTGTGATAATTATGATAATGCCCTTTTACTATAAGAGCTTGAAAATAGTATTGTTTTGGTGGGATGGAGTTTTGGCCTGCCTGGTGATATCACCAGTCAGTAAATTAGTTAATAGACCAATAAGAAAGAGAGTTCCAAACCTCTCTGCCAATAACAGCTATAGTTTTCAGTTTTCCCCTCCCACTCAGACCACTCCCAGACGGTCCTAGCAAATTCTTGCTTAAGGAATTGCTATTTCCTAACAAGCTATTTTTGTTTCTTTTTGACCATTTTTATTGAAAAAAATCACAGTAAGGTACTTAACTGTCACCCAGAAATTGTTTGATTTTGAGATAAAAACGGCTGCATTGGACCTTTAAACAGTTATTTTCTTGGGACGCCATTCTACAGGTGAAGGATGTGTTATTATCAGAGCTATTGACTCGATCCCCCGCGGCTCAGCAGCGGTCTCATCTCCGAGGATAAGTAGGGCTATTCCGCCCACTGTTGGCTAAATCCTCGGGTTAGTGTCATTACATTAGATTGGATTACACCTGATACATTAAAGCAGGACTGTGCTTAGCGCCAGTCAATGGCCTTGGGTGGCGATGTAATTAGGCCTTGCCGTGCCCTGGGTGGCTGGCCGTTCACAGAGACAAGTCTCAGCAGAGATTTAACCCTGCAGACTCAAGTCTGGCCAATAAAGATGCAACATGACCGTGCGTAAAATGCCCAATGTGTGCGTCATGTTTGGATACATTTAGGATAAAGTCACCCCCTGAATATGAAATAGGTTTAACATTAAATTGGAAAAACACTGTAGTTAGGCCTATTACCTGAGAACCTGATTTACAGACGTATGTTCTGTTTCTGCGGATGCTCCTCTTGAAGAAGCCAGAGCAGCCGTCACACGCGTACACGCCATAGTGTTTCCCAGAGCTCCGGTCCCCACACACTTTACACGGGATATCCAAGATACGACCTGGATAAAATAAATACAAATTAATGAATTTATCTTTGTTTATTTCAAAAGTTAATGTACGTTGTGCCTCAAGATCAAGAATCAGAACGGTGTTTTACGCTTGGAAAGAGCACCCATCTGAATAAATTCTGCATCCAAACTCATGCACTGTACCCCTCCTCCTCATCACCCCTCCCTCCCTTTTAAAGGAAGACAAAACAAAACACACAGTAACGTGACAACGGACAGTGTACAGTGTCGTCATAGGCCGTCCGGCCATGGGAATGCACCCGCAAATTTCTTGTGAGTTCGGTTGTGGGAAGCGTCATATCTGAGGTCTCTAAAGACAATGCCCGGGGGCACACAATGGAGACATTAGGGAAAGTGTTAACTTAATGATTTTCCCCATTGAACCTCGTCTGACTGACCCGATCTCGACAAGCTGCCAACTCCCCCTCATAATGGGACTCGACAGCTGCTTTATCCCGCAGGTCTGTAGGCCTGCGGATTAGGGAGTGACACGGCACCGAGAATAATGCGCACCAACTCGTTTCACCAACTCAAATGAAGTGTATGTAAATCGACCCCGGAGTAAATGAAAAAAAGTGATTTCTGTAAAGAGTTTTTATTCAAATCTATTTAAAAGAAGTATATTTGTATGTATATGAGGGAGTCGTTTTTATGGAGGGAAAAGAAGGCTATGTAATTACACTGACGTTTTGCCACCTGCTCATTGATTCACCATGCAGTGACCCGTCAAAAAGGGTAGCATGGGAATTCGGATACGACCCCATAACGACAGAGCAGCAAAAACAATCGACTTCGGCGCGGAGTTGGGACTTCAATACACCAATTATGCAAAGGGTAACAAAGAAGTCGTTGGCTATTACATTTCTATATCACGTGGTTTTATAAAGGCTTGAAAATCCAGCATGCATCTCAAATATTTGATGCCATGGCTAGGCCTACAACAAAAACGAATAAATAGGCCTAAACAAAATTACCCAAAACTATTCGTTAAAAAAATATATACTGTATAAACTTTTGAAACAATCAATACAAGTTGGGCGATAGCCTAATTGGGCCTAGAAGTAGGCGTAAGCATCACATAAGGAATGGATCCAATATCGCATTGTCCTCGTTAGACAATTATAATTACGCATTAATAACGGGCAAATTTCCCATAAAGCTGTTGGGCGAAAATGTAATATAATAAAAATGAAGCTTGATAAAGGTGTGCGGGGGGAACACGTCTTTAACTTCTCTCAATAGGGGTTCCAGTCGTCGCCATTGTGTGCCGTAATTGCTTAAAGATATATGGCATATTCCATTACCGTAATTACCATCAACCCCAAAACCTGCTGAAAGAAGTCAGACTGAGTTTTACTGACTGAGGGAAATGTTTTTGTGACCACCCACAATGTGTGCAATGAACTAGGAGGAAAGCATGCAATATTTGGCTACAACCATTGTGAATTACTCTAATTTAAAAGCTGTATAAAAGTGAATACTTGTAGATTGCTGCCTGAGATTTGACAAGGCCTATGCGAATAGGCCAAAATAGCAACCAACCAGGCATTGGTAAAACGAATAATAACCTATATGCGTTATAGGCATATTTCGTTTGGACGTGCTTAATGCAGTTTAGCAACACTTAACGCAATAACAAAAATAAATGTATTAGGCTACAGAATATAGAATATAGGCTACCTGTTATTGTCTCATTATTCCAGTTATTTGCACACACATGTAAACATTCCTTATAGTTTCTCGAAATCCAGAATTTGAATGTTTTCTTTAATTTATGATGAACAAAGTCCCAACAAGTCCTGCAATTTTTACAACCATAGAACATAAATAATTTAAACAAAATGCAAGGGCAAATTATTAGTGTATGCCGTTTTAAAATCAGTCTGGAAAGAAATATTTGGCCTGTCAAACACACACACACAGAGATTGACAAATAGACATAATCAACACAATTGTTTATCAATAAATTAGCTTTTGGGCTATCATGCCAATAGTGGCCCATTGGCCTACCTCGATATAGTTTATGTCTCTTTCACGTACATTATTTTCAGCGTCATGATAGTTTGGGTGTTTCAGGAACATTTATGCCTACATGTTTAACCTTTCCTCATCTTTTTAGAAATAAACATCGCACCCCAAGCAGAAAGATGCAGTGTTCTTTTTATGAGAGAATAATGCCGTACTTATCAACAACAAATAACTGGAATTAAACTGGAAAAGGAAGAAGTGTAGGCCTAGAACTCAAAACGTGGTCCAGCGCTCAATTTAGTCTTATTCGTGGATAGGCTAGGCCTAGAACCATTCTTATGAAATACATTGGAAAATAAAAAAAGCAATTTTAAGTAGGCCTAAGAACATGCACAATTATTGTACAAAATCGACTTCATAGTTTAAGTTATAAGACGGGTTACCAGATGTATCCTACAGCAACTCCAAGGTAAACGCAAATTGTCGAAGACTTCATTTCGGATTGTTTCAACGCCTTTCACATAATATCCTATTACTTTTCGATGAATACATGTTTGAATTATAACAATTATAAATACCTTAATAACCAATCATAGTTTAAGAAGAAATATAAACTTTAGCATGCTTACTTGATTTAACATTCAGAATATCCAAACACCCACTTGTTGAACCCGCCGGTTTGCTCATCGTGGACACTGTCGTTTATTTTATATTTTCAGAATCAAATTCCTCTGCCTATGCAAAAGCATCAGCTGAAAAATATCAAAACATGAAATCTACAGTTTTCGCTGAAACCATTAGATTTATGTAATGTCCTGACTCCTGAGTCGCCCAACTCGATATTTTCCCAGGATTACCAAATTCCAGCTATCAAGATGGATTTTGGAGTATCTGCAAGTCTTGGACGTTGAGTTTCACAAGGTCCTGGCTGAGTGGACAGCAGCGCGATAGCCGGATAGAGAGCCGTCTACACCGGGCGAGTGGCAACGGCTCCTCCGGTGCACCGAGCGCAACAAGGCGCACAAAGTTGGGTAGAAAACTGCCGTAGCGGCGCACCAAAACAGACGGACTGTCTACCCAGTGAGTCCAGAAGCCACCGAACACAAATAGTCTAAACCAACAAAAAACAATGCTCTTCTTAACTGATCAACAACGACTGGTAAAATAATGCTTGTTCAAGACCGAAGCAGAGGTGACTTTCTGCTGTGAGTCGTTAGATGAAAGCTTAGTAATATTTATGAGAAGTGTCAGAGAAGGCGGAGGGTGGAGAACTCCACTTCCTTCACCCACTTAGCTTGTCCCTGCTTTCTACTCCCAACTCCTGTGTGCCAGCATGACGTCACCCGACTCAGGGGGGCTCGCTCTGAGGCAAGTGAAGTAAGAGTTCCAAAGGCTCGCGCAGAGGTAACTGGGAGTGGAAAGAAAACACAGCGCTGTATATTTCTGTGAATTAATAAGGGGTGTTGTGCATGGCTATTGAACGATTCTCTCTATATCTCTTTACATTCTATCTGATTGCTGCGTCTCGGATGTTTTAGTGCACATTTACCAATAGGTGCAACTTTCTCTTTATAGGCTACTTAACATATTTATAAAGTGTTTAATAGGTTTTGTTAAATTGAGCTGCTTTTGTCAACTCCACATAGCCTTATCCAAATGTTCTTTGGGTAGAGCTTTGAGCACAATTGAATGTGCACCTGTTGAGTTTATGAATGTGCAAATGTGTTGTTACTAGTATTGCCTAAAACGAATGTCGATCGATTATCATTGAGAGAGAGGTTGAGTTATGGATTTTGTCAACGGTAGACCGTTTGGGCATCCCCCTCATCTACCAGAGCTGTGTGACAGACAGAGACAGCGGTTCCCATCGCCCTTTAGTAGTCGGGAACGAAGCAGGTGTTCTGAGTCGGGGATGCACACGCTAATGTAGACTAGAGCAGTGTGGTGGCCTCCTCCCTTCGCCCCCCTGTGCCCGCTCGCCGGGGCGGAAAGATGCAGCCTCTCCTCTCCGTCTGAGGAGCAGGGTGCCGGGGTGAGGGGACGATCGCACCCGTAGACCGCATCATTGACAGTGACACCCTGACCTTGAAAGCTTGCGGGCTTTCACCCGGTAACTTCAGAAATCCATAATTCTGATTTTTAATTATGAACATTCCCACGGTACCCTAGAGGATATATGGACGTTGAAAGTGTCGATTTAAACGGACAAGGGCGGGGTACAATGGCGTAGTTAATTGCAATTAGTCGTTGTCAAGTCTTTCACCCTTAAAACTGCCTTCAGGATGGCTCGCTTGGTTTAGTCCATTTTGAGCATGCTCGAGCTGGTCCAAGTATCAACTTCTCTAAGTTTGTTATATATAAATATAATTAATGTGTTAAAGAGCAAACTACGCAGGTGGATATCATCAGGCCTATCAAAACTAAAACTTAGCCTATTTAGTAAACGTGTCTTAAAAATAAAATAATTGCTTCACAAAATTGATATTCCACATTTGGTACGATGAGCTTTATTGCACACACTTCTTTCTATGTTTGCTACTTTTTGTGGGGCTTGATTTTGAAATGCATATGGGAGGGTGTGTGTGTGTGGGGGGGCAGTTGAATGTGCGAGATAATCTCCTTAACTCTTTCTAATCCTCGTCAATCACTGATAGCCTTTACACAAATATAACCAACATCATGGTTGCCTGGGTTGCTTGCTTTCACTTTTTGTATTAGTGACTCCCTTCTTCTCCAGCAGTCAATGAAATATCGTTAACAAAGGACCAGTGGATTGTGTATCTGGTTTTTTGCTTGACAGCATCAGTATGCAACTACTTAAATAGTCTTTAAAAATTCGAGAGGCGTAGGCTTAAGTGTCACAACACTTATTTATTGGAATAACTCTATAGGCTATAGAAAGCAGATATTACCACCATGACATTTTTCACCATTATTAGCAATGAAAACCATATGAAGGCTATCAACTAGGCTGCATTATTTTATATCAAATCAATCGAAAGGTAGCACTAATAAGATGTGCGTAAACCTATCGAGAGAAGTCAGTAAGCGCTATAGAGAACAAACAATATTATTGTGAGATGGAAAGGATGGGTGTGGATACGGTGGGAACATGTGGGTCTGAGCAAATGTGATGTCATTAGTGCTTGTAGAAATTAATGTACATACATGTTAAGTTGTCTATTGTCGTTGTCTATGTATGTTTTTGTATTGTAAGAAAACAAAAATAAAATCTAACAAAAACAAAAGAGAGCAAACATAATAGATCCAAGTCACCAAAGACCTAGTGCTGCAACCTGGTATCAGAGCATTTCGTTTTATTCTGTACGTAAATTGAGACACCACATTTAGTATGATATATTACGTTTCGTATGGTAGACAGGGCATAGACTGTTTAGTGCCAAAAATAAGGGATTCAATACATGTAAAAAAAAAAAATATTTAAAAAAGTGTTTCCTGATCTTTCTTATATCTCTCAGATGTAGGAGAGACACTTCAGAACAAACTTCCTTTTGATATTTTTGTAGTGAATCTGTTATTCAATGCGTTTGTATGGGCTAATAGCAGTAAGGCCAAATTACATTTTCATCAAATAATTTTTTTATATATTCTTTTTCATACTTCAAGGGGTCTTACAATTTAAAATCAAATAGCTAAATGATCCTTGGTATGACCTTCTTAAAACAATTCCATATAGCTTAGTAGAACCCCCCAACCCCTCCCTCGGCTTAGACAGGGCTAAGACTCTGATGGGTTAGAACTGGCCTTACAGAGGATGAACAGTTCATACAGTGCCTTCCAAAAAGTATTCATTTCATACCCCTTGAATTATTCCACATTTTGTTGTGTTGCAGCCTGAATTTAAAATTGATTAAATATTTTTTAAAATCTCACCCATCTACACACAATGTAAACATGTTTTTAGATACTTTTTTTGCACATTTATTGAATATTAAATAGAGAAATATCTCATTTACGTAAGTTTTCACAACCCTGAGTCAATACTTTGTAGAAGCACCTTTTGCAGCGATTACAGCTGTGAGTCTTTCTGTGTAAGTCTCTAAGAGCTTTCCACACCTGGATTGTGCAACATCTGCCCATTATTCTTTTCAAAATTCTTCAAGCTCTGTCAAATTGGTTGTTGATCATTGCTAGACAACCATTTTCAGGTCTTGCCATAGATGTTCATGTAGATTTAAGTCAAAACTGTAACTCTGCCACTCAGGAACATTCAGTCTTCTTGGTAAGCAACTCCAGTGTAGATGTGGCCTTGTGTTTTAGGTTATTGCCAGTGTCTCCCAGTGTCTGGTGGAAAGCAGACTAAACCAGGTTTTCCTCTAGGATTTTGCCTGTGCTTAGCTCCATTCTGTTTCTTTTTAATCCTGAAAAACTTAAAGATTACAAGCATACCCATAACATAATGCAGCCACCACCATACTTGAAAATATGGATAGTGGTAGTCAGTAAAGTGTTGTATTGGATTTGCCCCAAACCTAACACTTTGTATTCAGGACAAAATGTAAATTCTTGCAGTATTACTTTAGTGCCTTGTTGCAATATTTTTATTTTATTTTGTACAGTGTGGGGTACAGAGATGAGGTAGTCATTCACATTTTTTACTCTGGAACTTATTTAAGCAATTCCACTTTGACATGATGGGGTATTGTGTGTAGGCCAGTGACAAAAAAATCTATATTTAATCCATTTTAAATTCAGGCTGTAACACAACAAAATGTAATTCAGGCTGTAACACAAGTCAAGGGGCGTGAATATTTTATGAAGGCACTGTATCTCAACCAATCTAAATAGGCATACACTGTAACGGAAAAGACCATGAACTGCAGCACACTGTAAATTATTGTGCATTGTAGGAAAATGTTGGTATTTTGAATAGTACTGTAACTCCACCCCACAGAATACAGTACCATACCGTATCTTTGGAGCACCAAAAACCTTTTGACCGCTAGTGGGTGCATGGTATAGTTGTTTCTAGCTTATTAACATATTTGGTGGCGTGCCTTGTAAGAGGCTATATTTGTTGCACCCGTGTGTGATGATGCTATAACAATTTAACTCCTATGTGGTTATAAGGTTCCATCAATTCAAAAAAAAGTATAGGGGACAGATTGGAGTGGCAGCAAGTCTTCAACCTTAAATAGTTGCACATTTTGCTGTGTCCTTTTGGTCTGTTTTGCCCTGTAGTTGCTGCCTGTTTGGAAGCCTTTGTTCAGGCCTCTAGAAGCGCAAGTGATATAAAACACAAAATATTAATTAATCAACTGTAACGTGTCAACACTTTATCTAGCTGCCAACCTGCTTGCATCAATCCCTTGTAATTACAGTAAAATACTGTGAAATTTAAACCCCTCCCCTCAATTCATCCAGTCATTAATTCATTCCGATTACAGTAGCATATATTTTCTACAGTATAATACAGTACATTTTACGGTATTGTACTGTGAGTCATTACACAGTACTTGCTTTGATACCGTATTTATATTACAGTAGGTGTGTACTATAATATCATATACAGAATTGTACTTGCCACCCAGCTGCCTGTAAATTACTGTCAAATTCATGGTAACCCCTTTACAGTGTTTAAATGATTAAATAAATTATGAACAGGAAACATTAGTCTGTGAAAAAGGTATGGGCCTCTGAAACAGTTGAAGCTCTTATTTGCTAGTTTTAAAATATGCAAGTCTCAAATTGTACAATCAGCATCACAAATCAGAGTCAATAACGGATTGCTAGCATAGGCTACAGTAGTAACAGGTAACATTACATTTCAGCACCATGGACAGCTCCGGTGAAGAGTCGACTAAACAGGAGAAACAGATACCTGGCGTGGAGGACGGACTGGAGGGTGGGATGAGGGCTGAGGGTGGGGGGGGAATCACCCACTTGCGCTGTGTTCACAATTTCAGTTTAGTGATGTGTGGGGGACTCTGTGTTCATGGTCTTGAAGGTATTTTCCCCGGAAAACAATTTGGAATTATACAAATAAATAAATAACAGCAACCTCAAAACGTCATCATAAATTGACCATCCACTGTAATCCTGTGGCCCCACATTTTGGCCCCACACATGTTTGTGGCCCCACACTAACATGCCTCTATGGATGGTGCCATCATACTGACTACCTGTTGCTGTCATTACATTTTGAGTGGCATTGGTCTGGACTTACAACTGTCTGTATTTCCATTCCCCTATCACTACCATGCCAGTGTCCCAGTTCCCTTAATACTTCCCAGACAGCCAGTGGAATGGCACACCCCATTGACCTGTTGAATGATGGGTGGCCAGATTACCATCCCTGGCACACCACAACCCCACCCACCCACCTCCCTCCACCAAACCCTGCCTTGCAGGGGGTCAACACAGGGCATCCATCTCTCAGTCTGGGTCTTTAGGATTGGTACAAACAGGGAAAAAACACACAGCCAGCTCCCTGGTCCAACACACATGCACATTGCACACACCTACAGGCACATTTCCTCTACCCCAGGCACATCTCCTTTACCCCAAACACACCTACACCCCCTCTATCTACACAACACACCTGGCTACAGTTATTGAAATGTACCTAAAAGAAACCCTCCAAAAGCTCATCATGCCAGAACCCAAACCCGCCACAAGTCGAGGCCGTCTGGTGCGGTCGGTGCGGTAGGATGCTCTGACAAATCTATTTGGGGCAAATTGTCAGTGAGAAACTTCCGCTCGAACTGCCTCGGACAAAACTGGCTGTTGGGGAGAGCAAATCCCGCTGCATGAGGGTGGGGACAATGGGGTTGAATGTGTTGATGTGCGGCCGGTGGCTAGGGAGGGACAATGGGTGGATTAGTCCGTCCCCTGGCTGACTGATTTGAGATGGCTCCTCTCGGGCCCTCACCGTGGGGAGTCCCATTGTTCACCTCCTGATTCCCACTTCTCACAAACTCCAAACAAAAGTCAATCTCTTTCTCAAGGGGGGGGAAATATCAACCTGGGCCGTGTTACCCTCTCTGCGCCGCTCGGGAAAGTGACTAAAAACTTAATTTGCCAGGGATGAGTAACTCCACTAACTTCCTATACTTTTCTCATTTTCCCCCTTTCTTCTTCTCTCTCTTCTTCCTTTGGGGTGTCTATCTGAGGGTCCATGCTGGGTAGTGGGAAGGTTCTATACCCCCTCCCTGATCTGAAGGACGCTCGGCTGGGGTTTTCAGACTGGAGTGGAGCTGTAAGGCACCTGTTGGAGGCTTAGGCCTGCAGCCTGCAGCTTTGCGGCCTGCGGCCCATTAATATTAAAATATACAGAGATGCCATCACGGGCCGCTCTGAAATCGGTCTGATGTCGCCCCTGGGTTCCCTCTGGACGGACCTCTGCTTTCAGTCGCTGGTGAAGAGACCTCTGCTTTCAGTCGCTGGTGAAGAGACCTCTGCTTTTCTTCCTTTTTTCCCTGTCTTCGCTTTTTCTTTTTTTCTCTGAAAAGGCTCGTTAACAAATTATGACAGCTGAGTAGAGAGGCTTAAGCCGTTCACGCTGCAAAGACAAACAGGTTAGAGCCCAGGAGGCAGGAGAGCAGGCTGCAGTATAGAAGAGCAGGGAACACTGTTGGGCTGGTTGCTTATAGCTGCTGCATGACTTCATTGATCTATCTATGCATCCATCCTCGCATATACTGTATACACAAACAAATGTCTACCGTAAACACACAGCTACAGAGACTGCCAAAACTATACAATGAGGCATTTGTTTATGATTATGATAAGTAGAATTGACAATAAACAGAGGCTTATGCAGTACATTTTTTATTCCATACTATTTATATAATGTTCAGAGTTCAAAACCTTTAATAAAAGCAGAATGAATGACTATTCTAAAGAAGTACAATAACTATATTGAATAGATGCAGAGTATCTGATCATTTATTTCAGACAAAATAGCATTAAAGATAAGTGCAAAATAAATGACACAAACACACACACACATAAATGCCATCACTGCCATTCTATCATGTCTCTTAACACCAACACCAGTCAAGCCATCTGTGGTTACAGTAAAGACTGGTTGCGATCGTCAGATAGATTAGCTAAACAATGGTTGTCATTGGGTTTGATCACAACAATGGTCGCGGTAATCTCTGGGTTCAACTGCAGTCATCATGGTAGAGTGAGAGTCATTATACTCAAACCGCTCATTTGTAGTGGCTGCGGTCCTCAGTCAATCAGTTCAAACAGCAATGGACGCGGTCATGTCACGTTCGACCTTCAGGTAAAGCAGAGCTCATGCCCGGCTTGGCTCACCAGGCCTGCGTACCAAATGGCACCCTATTCACTATATAGTGCACTACTTTTGAAAAGGACCCATAGGGCTCTGGACAAAAGTAGTGCATTATATAGTGAATAGGATGCCATTCGGACACTGCCTAGGTGAAATGGTCATACCTTGGTTTCACGGTCCTTCCTGTCATTAACCCCATATAACCCTACGGCATTGGAGCTGTCATCAAGACCCTCACAGTCACTTAGTGTGTCTTAATACAGAGCAGACCAGACAGCTGGGTGTTGGGGTCTGGGCTCTGCAGACAGATGGTCACTGCTGTTGCTCTTCCAAACTTCCTACTCTTGATGTTCCTAGTCTTGGTGTTCCTGCTCTTGGTGTTCCTACTCTTGGTGTTCCTACTCTTGGTGTTCCTACTCTTGGTGTTCCTACTCTTGGTGTTCCTAGTCTTGGTGTTCCTACTCTTGGTGTTCCTACTCTTGGTGTTCCTAGTCTTGGTGTTCCTACTCTTGGTGTTCCTACTCTTGGTGTTCCTAGTCTTGGTGTTCCTACTCTTGGTGTTCCTAGTCTTGGTGTTCCTAGTCTTGTTGTTCCTAGTCTTGTTGTTCCTAGTCTTGGTGTTCCTAGTCTTGGTGTTCCTAGTCTTGTTGTTCCTAGTCTTGGTGTTCCTAGTCTTGTTGTTCCTAGTCTTGTTGTTCCTAGTCTTGGTGTTCCTAGTCTTGGTGTTCCTACTCTTGGTGTTCCTAGTCTTGGTGTTCCTAGTCTTGGTGTTCCTAGTCTTGTTGTTCCTAGTCTTGGTGTTCCTAGTCTTGTTGTTCCTAGTCTTGGTGTTCCTAGTCTTGTTGTTCCTGGTCTTGGTGTTCCTAGTCTTGTTGTTCCTAGTCTTGTTGTTCCTAGTCTTGGTGTTCCTAGTCTTGGTGTTCCTAGTCTTGTTCTTCCTAGTCTTGTTGTTCCTAGTCTTGTTGTTCCTAGTCTTGGTGTTCCTAGTCTTGGTGTTCCTACTCTTGGTGTTCCTAGTCTTGGTGTTCCTACTCTTGGTGTTCCTAGTCTTGGTGTTCCTACTCTTGGTGTTCCTAGTCTTGGTGTTCCTACTCTTGGTGTTCCTAGTCTTGGTGTTCCTACTCTTGGTGTTCCTAGTCTTGGTGTTCCTACTATTGCTGGGGATGTGACAGGTTTAGAAAAATAAGAAACTCTGGCACACTGGTAATCTTGAATACTCACAAACAAGGTCCATTGAATTGCTTGTGGAATATTCTAGAAATACCAGTGTGCTGGAGTATCTTATTTTTCAAATATATATATTTTCCAACCATGCACCTCAAACTCTGCTATAGGTGTGTGAACTATTCATTTTTCTATATTACAGCATCAAACAGCCCTTACCTTGACTGGATTCTCACTGCTGGATGCTCAGTGATTGCTGATCCAAATCCGAGGAAATTTAAAATGGGATAAAGATATTTCATTTCAAAAGCACATAAAGTAGTCCCTCTTTTAAGTTACCTCCAAATGAATCAGTGGTAAAGTAACGTTTTTTTTTTTTTTTTACAATGCAGTGTCATTTTGAAACTCTAAAACAATAATGCAGGCAAAGAGGTCGTTTTTTTCTTTCCGTCTTTCTTTCTAAAGTTCACCTCATTTTTTCAAGTCAGTGCAGTCTCTTTCCCATCCTTAAATCCCCCCACCAAAGTTTCAGATACGAACAATCAAACAATACACAGATGCTGTCCTTCAGCCCTTACCCCCCCTGCCTCAACCCAGAACTATCATTCATAACCTTTCTGTGGAGGCCTGAGAGAAAGAGGTGCGGTAAAGAGAGAGAGAGAGAGAGAGAGAGAGAGAGAGGAGAGAGGGAGGGAGGGAGGTGAGGGGGAGTGGAGGAGAGCAACACGGCAGCTTATTTAGAAGACTTCCTTTATTGGAACATGTGCAGGCAGTTCAGTCACAAAGGACTTAAATAGGATATTTTCTGTTCCCTATAGTCGCTTTCCCCCTTTTAAGTGCCGAGAGGGAAAAAGTAAGTTTACAACTCCCTCCTCAATGGGGGCTCTTCACTCTCAGGTTGCTGGGACCTGAGTGACCTACGAAAGTTAATTAGGAGGTTAACAAAGAGCGAGCCGGAGCAGAATGCCTCGCCTCTCCTCCAGCCAAAGATGTCATCCATTAATTAGGAAAATCTTTAAGGTGGCCTTATTGAATTTACAGAAAGCCCCGCGGTTGGCGGGCAACAGTTTTTTGATCAAGCCCTTCCTCAAACAATGCCTTTTCTGGGGGTTAAAAAAGAAGAAGAAGAAGAAGAAGAAGAAGAAGAAGAAGAAGAAGAAGAAGAAGAAGAAGAAGAAGAAGAAGAAGAAGAAGAAGAAGAAGGGAGGAGATTGGTTGGGTTGGAGGAGAGAGAGAGAGAGAGAGAGAGAGAGAGAGAGAGAGAGAGAGAGAGAGAGAGAGAGAGAGAGAGAGAGAGAGAGAGAGAGAGAGAGAGAGAGAGAAGAAGAAGAAGGGGAAAAATGAGAAGAAAAAGAAGAAACGTATGGGTTTCCAGTGTGGTACAGTTGAATGGGGGGAGCCGCTGATTGTGACAGCTCAGATTCACATGGGAATGGGGGGCATACTTTAAGGATGATGTCATGCAAAGGCAACCTGGGGACTTGAGGGGAGGAGGCGGTGACAGGGGTGTGTGAGGGGCGGAGGGGAGCGCACCACGCTCAAGCCACAGGGGCCACTCAAAGTTAACATTGCTGCCTGCATCTGGGCCAACTCCTTTTCTTTTTGCAGAGATGGGAGAGGCTAACCTAAGCACACAACCTCCACCACCACTACCCTTTTTACAAACCAGAGCATCACCTGCTTTACGGATAACTCCTACATAACTAACTAACTGCAGAATTCAGGGGAGTCAAATAATCATGTAAGTTAACAAATGAGTGCGTAAATTCACACACATCAGGAGGTATGCTTGCTTTCAATAAATGTTTCTCTCTTTCTCCACAGTCTAAAGTCTTATTCAGTCAAATAATAAACCCATAACCGGTTTATGCATAGTTAAGTCAAAATTAACATTTATCATGCAGCAATAAAACATGTTTGAATTAACACACAGTTAAGTATTTTGCACAGTAATCATTTTAGTTGACTGCATGAAACATGAATACAGTTTTATTTTGTGGCTAGTTCACATCCTCTACACTATCAAACTATGTGTGCTTTTGTGTTATTCAGAGTAACCTGAATGTGGAACATTTCCACACAATTTGACCATTTAACAGTTCAGATTGCAAGCTGCCTATTCCATGCCACATGATATTTGAACCAGTTGGGTTACATTGCCGCTTTGCATCTTATCAGGAGCAACAAGTGAAATCATACACACATTCGGGACAGACAGGCTTAGTCTGACCCATGCAATGAGGATGAGGATGATGAGGATGAGGATGATGATATGTGTATGGTTTTATCAGGTCATGAACATGAGCTGAACACCAAGTCAGCAAAGTCAGCAACTCCTCTCTATCACTAAAACCCACAGACATCCCATTTAACCATGATGAGAATAGTTCCTCCTCACTCCCACACACCCCTCTCCCACAGTCTCGCAGGGGTCGGAGTGATGTGAACTCCTCACCCCACCCCTCGCATGGACTAATCGGAGGGGAGGATCTAGGCCTATGTGTTTTGTTGCTTGTCAAAAACAATCACTCCTCGGGCCATTACATTTACAGCACGTCGTACTTTAATTGGTGTAACGCAGTGAGCGCTGAGAGGCGCGGGAGGCGGCCCACAAAGACCAGCGCGCAGTGAATGAGAAGAGACTCGCACAAAACTGCTCTTCACAGTGAAAAAAGTTCAGAGTTAGCCACTAACAAGGTGGTATAGAGGAGCTCTCTTTTTAAGTGATACCAAGTTGCACTGTTCCGGCCAAAAGCTAGAAAACCATTAACCGCAGTGTTTGGCCCTAAATGTTTTCGTTGAACAGGCCGTGCGTAAACAACTGGTGAGAAAATAAGTTACGGGCAAAAACCAGAGGGGGTAATTTACTTTTTACATTTCTCTCAATGGTTTTAGTGGTTTGTTGTGGCGTTATTTTTTTCTTTATAATATAACGAAATGTCCACCTGTAAAATAATAGGCCTATATTTCAGGGCATAACAACTTTATTACTGGTGCGCCAACCACCCCCCCCCTCTCTCTCTCTCTCTCGCTTCTCTCTCTCTCTCTCTTCTCTCTCTCTCTCCCTCTCTCGCTCTCTCCCTCTCTCGCTCTCTCCCTCGCCCGCTCGCCCCTTCCTTCTGTTTGGGCACTGGAGGTTGTCAGCCGGGGTTTATGTTCAGTTCACTGGAGCTGAAAGAAGTCAGCTTCGTGTCTTGTTATGAAACAAGACGTCTCTGCCTCCCAGTACGCGGGAGCGATGAGAAATGATCGCGGCGAGCTGGGGAAGCAGAGCGCTCTCCGCGCCAGGCCCATCTCTAGAGGCGACCAGCAGTGAGGAAGTCAAAGCAGCTTTTGTGTCGCTTCTGCTGGCTGCATGTTTGTTAATTATCCCGTCTGTGTGCTCAGACAACTTGGGCTCCCCGAGAGAGCCAACCAACCCAGTCGACGGAAGAGTGCACAACACACCGTCAACAAAGATTAACTTATCTCAGAGCCATGCATCGAGATGTCTGATTGGGGAAGACACTGCAAAACAAAGAGCTATCTTGTGTGAACTGCTACCAATAGACTAAATTATTCAAACCACATTTTCCTGTTTATGTTTGGGGTATAGGCATATAGGCCTACGCCTGTTGATCATTAGTGACCAAACCAATCCAAATGCTTTGCAATTATGATGAGGAGGATAACATTAATCATATCAGCAGCAGCCTCTGTAGAGGTATAAGGGCTGCCTACTGGCTGTACTTCACTTCTTATCAAATTGATCTTGGCCAGCAGTTTTGGGGCTAAAAGGAAACTAGGCTTATTCTGCACCCACTCAGATAACCATACCCAAAACTCTTAATCGGTTTGGCACAGTCTATTCTAACTTTGGAAATAGTCAGTGAATGGCAATTAATCTGTTGGCAGTTCAGTCCCTGCGGTCTTGGGAAGCAGTTTGGGAGCATCCGTCTTTTTCTCCAGAAAGTGAAAGTGCACGTCAGTCCTCTGAACGCCTTCATTGAGCCCCAACTTGATGGTTCTCTATCCCGCTCAGATCAGTTCTTTAGAGCGCAGAATAGCGCCGAATAGCCTCGCCTTGATCAGCATCAATTGTCATCCCGGGTTTCTGGCCACTTTGGCCGCCAGTGGGCGAAGTCAGGGCTAATCCCTGGACAGGGAATCACGGGGAAAGAGAAAAGCAACAATAACCAAGTCAAGCGTAAAAAATGAAAGCGAAATCTCTATTATCATCTCCCTGCATTTCCCAGCGATCTAGTGAAAATCAGGCTAGTTTGTGAGTCGAATCAGACGCCCAGGGAAGAATATGGGGTCGCGCTGGGTTGGTAGACTCACACGATGAAGAGGGCAATATTTCGGTGAAAGGGGGCCTCGCATTTGCAAAATCCCTCTCACATCCCGACATAACCATTAAATGCAGACTGACTTTATGTTGTATAGAGAGCGACAAACAAGAAAAGAGGCACAGTTCTCCAATGAAAGAATGGGGTTTTGGAGGATTAGGGACGGCCCGAAGGATGAAGAATAACTTCTGAATAACTTTACAGCTATTTTCTCCCCTTGCTTGCAAGAGCCAAGTTTACTGCTAAACCGGTTTACGTTTAACCCCTTATTGCATCCACTTTCCCAGATTTCCTTGCAACAAATGAATGTTTGTTTGCGCAAAAATCTGATCTTTTTTACGCAGTCATTTTTCATGAACTTCTTCATCAGATCTAGCCTAAGTGCTTTCAAAATAGCTGTCTTATTATCATATAGGCCTAGCTTTTTATTTATAACTTGTAATAAATAATTAGTTATTATCACTAACATCACATGCATATAAGTAGGCCTACACTGTAACGGAAAACTGTAATTTATACGGTAATTTTAGGTATTATCAACAGTCAAAAATAAAAAAAACATCTAAAATGTGTTACTGCAGCATACTGTAAATTATGGTGCGTTGCGGAAAAATTGCTGTATTTCGAATGGTACCTTCCACCCCACAGAATACAATACCATACTGTGCCACAAACCTTTTGACCACTAGTGGGTGCATGGTATGGTTGTTTCTGGGTCATTAACATATTTTGAGGCGTGCCTTGAAAATACTATATTTGTTGCGCCCCTGAGGGAGAATGCTGTATCAATTTAACTCCTATGTGGTTATAGCGTCCCTTCAATTTGTATGGGGGACAGATTGGAGTGGCAACCAGTCTTAAACCTTAAATGGTTGAGCATTTTGCCATGTTCTTTGGATCTGTTTTGCCCTGTGGTTGCTGCCAGTTTGGAAGCCTTTGTGAAGGCCTCTAGAAGTGCAAGTGATATAATTTATTTTAATTAATATACTGTATTAAGCTACTTGCACCAATCCCTTGTAATTACAGTAAAATCCTGTGAAATACAAACCCCTCCCCCCAATGAATTTCATTCATTCATTCTGATTATGGTAATATTAAACTTTTTTTTACAGTATAATACAGAACATTTTATGGTATTGTACTGTGTGTCATTACACAGTACTTGCTTTGATACCGTATTTATATTACAGTTGGTGTACTGTAAAATGAAATCCAGAATTTTATTAGCAGCTGAGCTGTCTGTAAAATACTGTAAAGTTCATACCAACCCCATACCGTGTAGGATATTTGATAGGCCTATTGTATACAGTTACAAACGGTGTTGGGGAAGCTACTCTGAAAATATAGTTTACCAAGCTGCAAGAAGTTAAGATACACTAAACCTACCCTTAAGAAACATGTAGTTTACTTAACTAAAGTTATTTTGAAAAAGTAGTTCACTACTTGCAAACTACTTCGTGAAAAATGATCATATCTAAATCTAAAATGTCATAGACTACACATTGCAAGAACATATCACTCTGGTGTCAGATGTTAACATAATGTGTAATTTAACCTATTAAACACAACAAATATGTTTCAAGTGAAAATTAGGCAGGTCTGATGCCGAAAAAGATAGCAAATCTTGCCTACTTTACCCATATTTGCTGTACACCACTATATGCAAAAAGGGAATTAACTACTAAAAACACTACCAAGATTTGAATTTCGCTCAACTACCACCAAGCTACAACAAAATATAATTAAATAACTAGTTGAACAGGGCTACATGCAATTCACTACTCCCCATCACCAGCCACAAATGACATATCACAGATAATCCCAAAAATGCTTTGAAAGATTTGAAAAAATTAGAATTTAGAAAATGTTGCTGAAGTTGCTTAGTCCAATATGCTGAAATAGGCCTATTTAGAAGGGGGGGGGGGGGATTGCGCTCAAGGCTATGTAGCTTAATACATTTCAAAAATATAAATGAGATTTATGCATGCAGTCCTCTTAGCTTGTGTGTATTTGCTGTAATTTATATTATGGATATTAAGGTTATTCAATTAATAGGCCTATGCTATATACATTTATATCCGTTTGAGAATAAGATGATACTCTCTTGGTCTCATAGGCTTACTAATGATTTCTTATCGAACGTGGAATCACAAGGCGGTCTCCTCCTGCCTCATCACCTTACTGATGAGCCCTTGAGGCGATGGGAGACACTCTGCGAGCCTAATTAGGGATTTTTGTCCTCGTGGAGCGGGATTCGGTATCTATCACATGCTAATGAACCCCTTCAGTAGGTTCCATCCTTTCCATTCGCCACGGAATTAACCGACAGTCATGCAATATGGCCTAACAAGTTCTTAGATTGGCATTTATAACACATAAGGCAATAGCCATCTACTAGATCTTTATACAGTGCTTTTTACTAAACACAAGTCATCATGTATTACAATAAAGGTCAATTCGGGGACTGTGTATTTTAGTTGTTTTATCAATGTTTATTCGCTTCTGAATCTCAGTCTCTTTAGCCCAGCGAGTGAGTTTATAATAAGGTTATTTTGTTTGAAGATTTACACATGATTTTCACAGCATGACAGCGTCCTAAATGGCACCATATTCCCCCTATGGGCCATGGTCAAAAGTAGTGCACTATATAGGGAATAGGGTGTCATTTGGTACAGAAACCTATACTTCTGAAGATTTACACATGATTTGCATAACCTGGCAGGTTTCCCTGAACAGATTCTTCATGACGTTAGTGCCTCCGGGCCGTCAGTCCATTGTGCGTCCAAAATGGAACCTTATTCTCTATTTAGTGCACTACTTTTGACCAGGGCCCATAGAGTTTTGGTCAAAAGTAGGGCACTATATAGGGAATAGGATGCCATTTGGGCCAAACACGTTTGACGCGCAGAGACCCGTCTAGTATAGGGAAGGGAAGGGAAGGGAGGGGGCCGTTTAGTGCACAATAAACACAATTATGAGAAATATGGAATTATGAGAAATATGGAATTGTTGACACGGCTATGATCCTAAAGACCAGATATAGTCCTTATTATAAGTTATAATCATTAGCATGGGAGGGGGGTCGTTTAGTGCACAATAAACACAATTATGAGAAATGTGTAATTGTTGAAAAGGCTATGATCCTAAAGCAGATATAGCTTAATCATGATAGCAGTTATCGTTTTGCTTAGCTTAAGTATATCATTTTCCATCACAAAAACATATCAATAACATTCTTCAAAGTCAGTTAGGCCTATCCTAACGGTTATGACCAATAATAACATAACAAAACTGTGATCATTGACTAATTTCCATCCATTCATATAGATTTTGTGGTCAAGTTTCCAAACAGCATGAGACAGAAGGTGTGTCTGTAGCCTAACCAGCTTTATAATACCTGCCAACACTAATGAATTGCCTTCAGCAGTGACATGCAGGCACACAAACAGACGCATGCATTCGTGCACACACGCGCAGACCAGTGGCATAGCACAGTTTAGCGGGCCCCCTGCAAGGTCCGAGCAATTTTTGTCTGTGTGTAAAGTTCTGAACGATTAGTGCTTTTTAGGTCAGTTCATGTCGGTTCATTATAACAAAAATTATCACGGTTTTCGATTATTAAAAAACAAACATTAAATGCACTATGCATTATGTGGGTTGAATGCTGTAACAACACATAATAAAGAAATTAATAAAAGTCCCATGGTGATAGTGACTGTCCATTACTGCTTATCACTTATTAACCATCATTTATTCACATGAGTTCACTTTATCATCACTTGAGTCATCATCTCATCTCTACAGAGCTGCTGCCATGGGCGGATTGGCCGTCTGGCAATTCTGGCAAATGCCAGAAGGACCGGAACATCTTTTATTAGGATGGGCTGGTGGAAATGTACAATAATTATATATACAGTATATAACAATTCTGTACACTGCCAGCGGCCCATTAACTTGTTTTTTTAAACGACTTTTGTGCTATTCTGCAGACAGAAATAGCAGCCGTTTTTTGTGTAAAAAGAAAAGCACCCTCAGCACCCCTACTTCCCGTGGTTATGGTTGTAATAATGTTTTATATTGAGCATTTGGCTCTGGGCAACTGCCGGTCCCCCTACCAAGATTGGCCGGCCCGGTTTTCTGATTGGCTGAGCTGAGATGGCACAAATTCACATTCAAAGTCAAACGTGCGTCATCAAAGAGAGTGAGACCCGCCCTGACTCTGTCAGTCAAAACGTTAGAGACCAAAAAAGGGCTATTGAGGCTGACACTGCTAAATGTGTGAAATTACCGACTTTGCTAAAAGTTCTGGTTCAGCTGGTCCGAGTGCAGTGTCTGTGAGAAATGACAGATCATCTGCTGCGGTGCAGTCAAGGTAAGAAGGAAACAGACAGACACACTCACGCACACTGACACAGATCATGTAGCCTACTACTGCAGTTAGGCCTAATATTTTGGCTGTATATTATATTAAATATATTTCATACCTACTATAGTAGGCAAATTAGGGGAGGGGGATTCGGGGTGACATTTAGACATTAGGCTACTCATCTCTTGGGCTAATGGTATTCCGATTTTAGTTGAGGTCCTTTCCTGAATATGACAATGTAAAAATAGATGTCTTGCTCAGTAAAAGACGGAAAAGCATTGACTACTTTTGATGCACAATGGGTTTATAGTGAATGGCTAATACATGTATATTATTATTATTATTATTATTATTATTATTATTATTATTATTATTATTATCGTTGCAGTGTAGTATCCAGGCGTTGCAGAGCCATTGCAAATATTGTTCAGGATTTTTTGGGGTGAGATTATTATCTACTAGCCTACACATTATAAACTATTCAAGTCATTTTCCTTTCAAAATCACAAAAGGGATGAACATCTGAACAATTAAATGAACACGGTTTATGATGAGCAGAAGGTGCTCCGGAGGCCAGAATCCATATAAAAACGGCATATTATCGCCAGACTTCTGAGCAGGCATTAGAATAGGCCCTAATGCCACGCATTCTCTCCCCCTTATTTTCATTAGGCTCTGATGACTGCGAAATTGCTGCGGACTGCAAGTTATCAAGAGCCACTAATTTCGCATTAAAGACCATTGACTGCAGTGGCTTGATTCAAGGGTTTTTTGACAATTATCACAATCAGAATTTGAGCCCAGATAATTTACCTTGACTCCGAAATTATTTGCGTCGTGCCATGCGCACATTTGAAAATTGCATGGTGTCAAAACGCGCGGCGGTAGGCCTAAATAATGAGGAGGCGAGTGATACGGGATCAGGAGGTGCACATATCTCCATATTGCCGCTCTCCTCTCCAACACGCAGGGTCACACTCATCTTCACACAGTCTGTCATTAACTCTCTCTCTCTCTCACTCACACACACACACCTTTAATATATATATATATATATATATATATATATATATATATATTAGTTCTCTCTTTTGTCTACAATCTTTCACTAATTTGAAGCATCAAATAAGCAATCAAAGACCCAATTGGCCAAATTACCCAACATGAGGAAACGCAGGTGACTTGCTGGATGCAGGTGCGTTTTGTGTGTGTTTGTGTTTTGAGAGGAGCAGAATCCTTCTCCAATCCATCCGATCTAGTAAGGGGGGCACTAAAGGTGATCATGTCTCCTCTGATCTCCAATTAGCCACCTTGACATTGACCTTATTTAGCGCAGCAGATAAACTCATTTGAGAGCGAGAGAGAGAGGGTTACAAAGTTCGCTACAGTATGACAAATGCATGTGTTTAATTTTTTATCATTTAGCAGACGCTCTTATCCAGAGCGACTTACAGGAGCAATTCGGTTCACTGCAAAATGATACAATTACAGTTATACGATCAGTTGATATTGCTTAATCGAGTATGTTGTAAAAATAACTACTTTCGGAATAACATTCTGAATTAGCACAAGAAAGCGCTAGCTCCCACCCAGTTCTCTCGAGATCCTCATTATCACATGACCACAATAGTAGACAGGAACAAGAAGTGATGGACTGTTATGAAGTGTGAGCGTTTGAAAGGTGCTTCTTAAAACTTCACAAACATGTTTATTGTTCAGGTGGGTGCGTTATTGATAGCGTTGGTATATTACGGAAATGCTCAAACGTCTATTGTCGCTGTAAACACCACCATCCCGGGTTCAGAGCTGAGCGCAAACGGCTTGAAGCAACGCGCCGCGGTAGTTGTGCCTCAGTCGCCCGTGTTTCACCCTGGTCTCGGTTCCCAGTTCTCGCTCAACCTGTTGTCGGCGTTTCCAGAAGATCTGGAGGTCAGCGATTACTGCTTCGAGCTGCTGGCTATTTTTGGGCAGCGATATTCAACGTATGTGAATTGTTTGGTGTCCGCCGCGCGCCCTGTCAAAGTGTGCCAAAACTGTTATGGCACCTACGGCAACCTTATGGAAATCTACAAAAACATATCATCAGACCAGGTAGGCTGAATAACATGTTTGTTTTCTCTTTGAGTTCGTTATTATTTAGATTATGCAGCACCATGTTTTTGCCCTGTACTGCGGGCTAATTGGTGCGCCATGGTCACATGTGTCATGTCTTGTGACTGTTGCTAGTAGCCCACGCCAGTGTATAGCAGGGGAAATTGAAAATCACAAGACTAGTTATTCAGGAAACAATGAATATGACACATGCCCTACTGTTGCCATAATGGGGATCAACTAAGATCTAGGTGTTATTTCGCCTAATGGCACTGTTTTGCCACCTATTTCAGTTTATTTTATTTTATTTTTTATTTTTATTTTTTCACCTTTATTTAACCAGGTAAGCCAGTTGAGAACAAATTCTCATTTACAACTGCGACCTGGCCAAGATAAAGCAGTGCCATTAAAAACAACAACAACACAGAGTTACATATGGAATAAACAAAATATACAGTCAATAACACAATAGAAAATCTATATACAGTGTGTGCAAATGTAGTAAGTTATGGAGGTAAGGCAATAAATAGTGCAAAATAATTACAATTTAGTATTAACACTGGAGTGATAGATGTGCAGATGATGATGTGCAAATAGAGATACTGGGGTGCAAATTAGCAAAATAAATAACAATGTAAATAACAATATACGGATGAGGTAGTTGGGTGGGCTAATTACAGATGGGCTGTGTACAGGTGCAGTGATCGGTAAGCTACTCTGACAACTGATGCTTAAAGTTAATGAGGGAGATAAGTGTCTCCAGCTTCAGAGATTTTTGCAGTTCGTTCCAGTCATTTGCAGCAGAGAAGGAAGGAATGGCGTCCAAAGGAGGTGTTGGCTTTGGGGATGACCAGTGAGATATACTTGCTGGAGCGCAGACTACAGGTGGGTGTTGCTATGGTGACCAATGAGCTAAGATAAGGCAGGGATTTGCCTAGAAGTGATTTATAGATGACCTGGAGCCAGTGGGTTTGGCGACGAATATGTAGTGAGGGCCAGCCAACGAGAGCATACAGGTCCCAATGGTGGGTAGTATATGGGGCTTTGGTGACAAAACGGATGGCACTGTGATAGACTACATCCAATTTGCTGAGTAGAGTGTTGGAAGCTATTTTGTAAATGACATCGCCGAAGTCAAGGATCGGTAGGATAGTCAGTTTTACGAGGGCATGTTTAGCAGCATGAGTGAAGGAGGCTTTGTTTGCGAAATAGGAAGCAGATTCTAGATTTAACTTTGGATTGTAGATGCTTAATGTGAGTCTGGAAGGAGAGTTTACGGTCTAACCAGACACCTAGGTATTTGTAGTTGTCCACATATTCTAAATCAGACCCGCCAAGAGTAGTGATTCTAGTCGGGCGGGTGGGTGCAAGCAGCGTTCGATTTAAGAGCATTCATTTAGTTTTACTAGCGTTTAAGAGCAGTTGGAGGCCACGGAAGGAGTGTTGTATGGCATTGAAGCTCGTTTGGAGGTTTCTTAACACAGTGTTCAATGAAGGGCCAGATGTATACAAAATGGTGTCGTCTGCGTAGCGGTGGATCTGAGAGTCACCAGCAGCAAGAGCGACATCATTGATATACACAGAGAATAGAGTCGGCCCGAGAATTAAACCCTGTGGCACCCCCATAGACTGCCAGAGGTCCAGACAACAGGCCCTCCGATTTGACACATTGAACTCTATCTGAGAAGTAGTTGGTGAACCAGGCGAGGCAGTCATTTGAGAAACCAAGGCTATTTAGTCTGCCAATAAGAATGCAGTGATTGACAGAGTCAAAAGCCTTGGCCAGGTCGATGAAGACGGCTGCACAGTACTGTCTTTTATCGATCGCGGTTATTATATTGTTTAGGTCCTTGAGCGTGGCTGAGGTGCACCCATGACCAGCTCGGAAACCAGATTGCATAGCGGAGAAGGTACGGTGGGATTCGAAATGGTCGGTGATCTGTTTGTTAACTTGGCTTTCAAATACTTTCGAAAGGGAGGGCAGGATGGAAATAGGTCTTTAACAGTTTGGATCTAGAGTGTCACCCCCTTTGAAGACGGGGATGACCGCGGCAGCTTTCCAATCTCTGGGGATCTCAGACGATACGAAAGAGAGGTTGAACAGGTTAGTAATAGGGGTTGCGACAATTTCGGCGGCTAATTTGAGAAAGAAAGGGTCCAGATTGTCTAGCCCAGCTGATTTGTAGGGGTCCAGATTTAGCAGCGCTTTCAGGACATCAGCTATCTGAATTTGGGTGAAGGAGAAGCGGGGGGGGGGCATGGGCAAGTTGCAGCGGAGGGTGCAGAGCTGGTGGCCGGGGTAGGGGTAGCCAGGTGGAAAGCATGGCCAGCCGTAGCAAAATGCTTATTGAAATTCTCTATTATCGTACATTTATCGGTGGTGTCAGTATTTCCTAGCCTCAGTGCAGTGGGTAGCTGGGAGGAGGTGCTCTTATTCTCCATGGACTTTAGTGTCCCAAAACTTTTTGGAGTTAGTGCTACAGGATGCACATTTCTGTTTGAGAAAGCTAGCCTTTGCTTTCCTAACTGATTGTGTATATTGGTTCCTGACTTCACTGAAAAGTTGCATATCGCGGGGGCTGTTCGATGCTAATGCAGTACGCCACAGGATGTTTTTGTGCTGATCAAGGGCAGTCAAGTCTGGGGTGAACCAGGGGCTATATCTGTTCTTAGTTCTGGATTTTTTGAATGGGGCATGCTTATTTAAGATGTAGAGAAAAGCACTTTTGAAGAACATCCAGGCATCCTCTACTGATGGAATGAGGTCAATATCCATCCAGGATACCCGGGCCAGGACAATTAGAAAGGCCTGCTCGCTGAAGTGTTTTAGGGAGCGTTTGACAGTGATGAGTGGTGATTGTTTGACCGCGGACCCATTACGGACCCAGGCAATGATGCAGTGATCCCTGAGATCCTGGTTGAAGACAGCGGAGGTGTATTTAGAAGGTAAATTAGTCAGGATGTTATCTGAGGGTGCCCATGTTTACAGATTTAGGGTTGTCCCTGGTAGGTTCCTTGATAATTTGTGTGAGATTGAGGGCATCTAGTTTGGATTGTAGGATGGCCAGGGTGTTAAGCATATCCCAGTTTAGGTCACCAAGCAGTACAAACTCTGAGGATAGATGGGGGGCAAGCAATTCACATATGGTGTCCAGGGCACAACTGGGGGCTGAGGGGCGGTCTGTAGTAAGCGGCAACAGTGAGAGACTTATTTCTGGAAAGGTGGATTTTTAGAAGTAGAAGCTCAAACTGTTTGGGCACAGACCTGGATAGTATGATAGAGCTCTGCAGGCTATCTCTACAGTAGATTGCAACTCCGCTCCCTTTGGCAGTTCTATCTAGATGGAAAATGTTGTAGTTCGGGATGGACATTTCTGAATTTTTGGTGGCCTTTAGCTTCTCAGCACTTCAAGCTGTTAACACTGAATCCTCAATATAATATATATTCTAACCAGTAGGCCTAAACACGTGGGATCTTGAACACCCTCAGTGAGACTGCTTGTGCATCTGTTTCCAGATGGGCCCAGGGAATGTGAGCTGCAGAGACAGCCTACTGCGTTCTGATAGGCTGATGCTGGTGTTCCTGCTCTACAATAACCTGGAGGACATCTGGACTGCTTCAGAATGTAACCGTAGGTGGACTGCCTTGTATTATCAACACATTGAATTATTTGTTATATGCTGATACTCCATGTACTCCTGTCTATATTATTAGCTTTGTTATTTTCTATGTCTCAAGTTTCTTACTTCCTCTCCTTGTCTCATTTCGTTTGTGATCGATGCTATGAAAATAATTGATAAGTGAAAGCCAGGAGGCAGAGTATACAAGTTTGATCTTTAACCCTGCCATGGTTCATGATTTCAGAATGATATCTGACTTCCTGTCTCTAAGGTTGTGTAAGCCCGGGACACCACAGCCTGACCAATGACACCCTTTACTTCATGGCAACTCTGAACCAGTCCCTCAGCTGCTTCGAGAAGTACCAGAAGGTGGGTCCCTATTGTAGGGCAGAGATTTTTTTATCTAGTCGGTACCAAAACCCATCTAAAGCCACTAGGGAGGGAGAGTGGAATGTTAAGTTCTGAAATGAAGTTTATAGATAACTGAACTGTTTCCACTTTGTGTGATTTAGCAGGGCAACCACTCAGAGCTTTGTAAGGAATGTAAGGCCACATACAGAGGACTGAATGAGCTGTACAGCCGCATGGAGAAGAATCACACCCTCTGCATCGACATCGAGGACTCGGTATGTACAGTACCAGTCAAAAGTTTGGACACACCTACTCATTCCAGGGTTTTTCTTTATTTTTACTATTTTCTACATTGTAGAATAATAGTGAAGACATCAAAACTATGAAATAACACATATGGAATAATAGTAACCAAAAAAGCATTAAACAAATCAAAATATAATTTATATTCAAAGTATCAACCCTTTGCCTTGATTACAGCGTTGCACACTCTTGGTATTCTCTCAACCAGCTTCATGAGGTAGTCACCTGAACTGCATTTCAATTAACAGGTGTGCCTTGTTAAAAGTTAATTTATGGAATTTCTTTCCTTCTTAATGCATTTGAGCCAATCAGTTGTGTTGTGACAAGGTAGGGGTGGTATACAGAAGATAGCCCTATTTGGTAAAAGACCAAGTCCATAATATGGCAAGAACAGCTCAAATAAGCAAAGAGAAACGACAGTCCATCATTACTTTAAGACATGGTCTGTCAATCCAGAAAATGTCAAGAACTTTGAAAGTTTCTTCAAGTGCAGTCGCAAAAACCATAAAGCGCTATGATTAAACTGGCTCTCATGAGTTACATCTGCTGCAGAGGATAAGTTAGTTACCAGCCTCAGAAATCAGCAATTAACTGCACCTCAGATTACAGCCCAAATAAATGCTTCACAGTGTTCAAGTAACAGACACATCTCAACATCAACTGTTCAGAGGAGTCTGCGTGAATCAGGCCTTCATGGTCAAATTGCTGCAAAGAAACCACTACTAAAGGACAACAATAATAAGAAGAGACTTGCTTGGGCCAAGAAACACGAGCAATGGACCGGTGGAAATCTGTCCTTTGGTCTGATGAGTCAAAATTTGAGATTTCTGGTTCCAACCGCCGTGTCTTTGTGAGACGCAGAATAGGTGAACGGATGATCTCCGCATGTGTGGTTCCCATCGTGAAGCATGGAGGAGGAGGTGTGGGGGTGCTTTGCTGGTGACACTGTCTGTGATTTATTTAGAATTCAAGGCACACTTAACCAGCATGGCTACCACAGCATTCTGCAGCGATACGTCATCCCATCTGGTTTGGGCTTAGTGGGACTATCATTTGTTTTTCAACAGGACAACGACCCAAAACACACCTCCAGGCTGTGTAAGGGCTATTTGACCAATAAGGAGAGTGATGGCGTGCTGCATCAGATGACCTGGCCTCCACAATCACCTGACCTCAACCCAATTGAGATGGTTTGGGATGAGTTGGACTGCAGAGTGAAGGAAAAGCAGCCAACAAGTGCTCAGCATTTGTGGGAACTCCTTCAAGACTGTTGGAAAAGCATTCCTCTTGAAGCTGGTTGAGAGAATCTAAAATAAATGTTGATTCATTTAACACTTTTTTGGTTACTACATGACACCATATGTGTTAATTCATAGTTTTGATGTCTTCACTATTTTTCTACAATATAGTAAAAATAAAGCAAAACCCTTGAATGAGTAGGTGTGTCCAAACTTTTGACTGGAACTGTATTTCTCAGCCACAGGTTGTCATTACACCTTGCGCTTTGTCATTCATGTTTGGTATTTTATTAGGATCCCCATTAGCTGTTGCAAAAGCAGCAGCTACTCTTCCTGGTGTCCACACAAAACATGAAACATGACATAATACAGAACATTAATAGACCAGAACAGCTCAAGGACAGAACTACATACATTTTTTAAAAAGGCACACGTAGCCTACATATCAATACATACACACAAACTATCTCGGTCAAATAGGGGTGTGGCGTTGTGCCGTGAGGTGTTGCTGTATCTGTTTTTTTAAACCAGGTTTGCTGTTTATTTGAGCAATATGAGATGGAACGGAGTTCCTTGCAATAATGGCTCTATATAATATTGTAGGTTTCTTGAATTTGTTCTGGATTTGGGGACTGTGAAATGTCTGTTGGGGTAAGTGTGTGTGTCAGAGCTGTGTGTAAGTTGACTATGCAAACAATTTGGGATTTTCAACACTAATGTTTCTTATAAAAAGAAGTGATGCAGTCAGTCTCTCCTCAACTCTTAGCCAAGCGAGATTGGCATGCATAGTATTTATATCAGCCCTCTGATTACAATGAAGAGCAAGACGTGCCGCTCTGTTTTGGACCAGCTGCAGCTTAACTAGGTATTTCCGTGCGGCACTGTACTACACAACTGGACAATAATCAAGATTAGACTAAACTAGAGCCTGCAGAACTTGCTTTTTGGAGTTTGGTGTCAAAAAAGCAGAGCATCTCTTTATTACAGACAGACTTCTCCCCATCTTTACAACCATTGAATCTATATGTTTTACATTTACATTTTAGTCATTTAGCAGACGCTCTTATCCAGAGTTTGACCATGATAGTTTACAATCTAAGGTAACGCCAAGTAATTTAGTCTCCTCAACTTGTTCAACAGCCACACGATTCATTACCAGATTCAGCTGAGGTCTAGAACTTAGGGAATGATTTGTACCAAATACAATGCTCTTAGTTTTATAGATGTTCAGGACCAGTTTATTAGTGGCCACCCATTCCAAAACAGACTGCAACTATTTGTTAAGGGTTTCAGTGACTTCATTAGCTGTGGTTGCTGATGCGTATATGGTTGAATCATCAGCATACATGGACACACATGCTTTGTTTAATGCCAGTGGCAGGTCATTGGTAAAAATAGAGTAGAGGGCCTAGAGAGCTGTCCTGTGGTACACCACACTTTATGTTTGACATTAGAGAAGCTTCCATTAAAGAAAACCCTTTGAGTTCTATTAGATAGCTCTTAATCCACAATATGGCAGAGGTTGAAAAGTCATAACACATACGTTTTTTCAACAACATGTTATGGTCAATAATATCAAAGGCTGCACTGAAATCTAACAGTACAGCTCCCACAATCTTCTTATTATACATTTCTTTCAACCAATTACATTTTACATTTTAGTCATTTAGCAGACGCTCTTATCCAGAGCGACTTACAGTTAGTGAGTGCATACATTATTTTTATTTTTTATACTGGCCCCCGTGAGAATCGAACCCACAACCCTGGCGTTGCAAACGCCATGCTCTACCAACTGAGCTACATCCCTGCCGGCCATGCCCTCCCCTACCCTGGACGACGCTGGGCTAATTGTGCCCCGCCCCATGGGTCTCCCGGTCGCGGCCGGCTACGACAGAGCCTGGATTCGAACCACGATCTCTAGTGGCACAGCTAGTACTGCGATGCAGTGCCTTAGACCACTGCGCCACTCGGGAAACTTTCAGTCATTTGTGTCAGTGCAGTACATGTTGAGTGCCCTTCCCTATAAGCATGCTGAAAGTCTGTTGTTAATTTGTTTACAGAGAAATAGCATTGTATTTGGTTAAACACTATTTTTTCCAACCGTTTGCTAAGAGCTGGCAGCAAGCTTATAGATCTGCTGTTAGAACCAGTAAAGGCCGCTTTACCATTCTTGGGTAGTGGAATTACTTTGGCTTCCCTCCAGGCCTGAAGTCAAAGACTTTCCTCTAGGCTCAGATTAAAGATATGACAGATAGGAGTGGCTATAGAGTCAGCTACCATCCTCAGTAGCTTTCCATTGAAGTTGTCAATGCAGGAGGTTTGTCATTATTGATCGATAACAATAATTTTTTCACCTCTCCCACACAAACTTTACAAAATTCAAACTTTAATTTCGTTATTTGTTTTTTTATGCATGAATACGATGGCTCACTGTTCATTGCTGGCATTTCCTGCCTAAGTCTGCCCACTTTGCCAATGAAGTAATCATTTAAATAATTGGCAACATCAAATGGTTTTGTGATGAATAAGCCATCTGATTCGATGAAAGATGGAGTTGAATTTGTCTTTCTGCCCATAATTTCATTTAAAGTTCTCCAAAGTTGTTTTCCATCATTCTTTATATCATTGATCTTGGCTTCATAATACAGTTTATTCATCTTTTGTTGAGTTTAGTCACATAATTTCTCAATTTGCAGTAAGTCAACCAGTCAGATGTGCAGCCAGACTTATTAGCCACTCCTTTTGCCCCATCTCTTTCAACCATACAGATTTTCAATTCCTCATCAATCCATGGAGCCTTAACAGTTCTAACAGACAGTTTCTTAACAGGTGCATGTTTATCAATAATTGGAAGAAGCAATTTCATAAATTAATCAAGCGCAGCGTCTGGATGCTCCTTATTAATCACATCAGACCAACAAATATTTTTTACATCATCCACATGAGTCACAGCATAATCTTTTGTATGATCTCTTATACACTATTTTAGGCCCAGCTTTTGGAACTTTGGCTTTCCTGGATATAGCCACTATATTGTGATCACTGCATCCAATGAGTACGGATACAGCTTTAGAACAATGTTCTACAGTATTAGTAAAAATGTGAATGACCTTGTTCCTGTAGTGTTTGTGAACACCCTGGTAGGTTGATTTAATAACCTGAACCAGATTACAGGCACTGGTTACAGTAAGAAGCTTCATCTTGAGCAGACCGCTTCATCAAAACCAGTCAATATTCAAAGGTCCCCAAGAAAGTAGACCTCTCTGTTTACATTACATACACTATCAAGCATTTCACACATATTATTTAGATACTGACTGTTCGCACTTGGTGGCCTATAGCAACACCCCCCCAAAAAAAAGCTTTAGGTGTGGCAAGTGAACCTGCAACCACAACGCTTCAATAACACTCAACGTTAACACTTGATACTTCTCTAAGCATTACAGGGATATAGCTCTGAAAAAAAATATATATATATATATATATATATATATATATATATATATATATATATATATATATATATATATATACATACACACAGTGAGGGAAAAAAGTATTTGATCCCCTGCTGATTTTGTACGTTTGCCCACTGACAAAGAAATGCTCAGTCTATAATTTTAATGGTAGGTTTATTTGAACAGTGAGAGACAGAATAACAACAAAAAAATCCAGAAAAACGCATGTCAAAAAAGTTATAATTTGCATTTTAATGAGGGAATAAGTATTTGACCCCCTCTCAATCAGAAAGATTTCTGGCTCCCAGGTGTCTTTTATACAGGTAACAAGCTGAGATTAGGAGCACACTCTTAAAGGGAGTGCTCCTAATCTCAGTTTGTTACCTGTATAAAAGACACCTGTCCACAGAAGCAATCAATCAATCAGATTCCAAACTCTCCACCATGGCCAAAACCAAAGAGCTCTCCAAGGATGTCAGGGACAAGATTGTAGACCTACACAAGGCTGGAATGGGCTACAAGACCATAGCCAAGCAGCTTGATGAGAAGGTGACAACAGTTGGTGCGATTATTCGCAAATGGAAGAAACACAAAAGAACTGTCAATCTCCCTCGGCCTGGGGCTCCATGCAAGATCTCACCTCGTGGAGTTGCAATGATCATGAGAACGGTGAGGAATCAGCCCAGAACTACACGGGAGGATCTTGTCAATGATCTCAAGGCAGCTGGGACCATAGTCACCAAGAAAACAATTGGTAACACACTACGCCGTGAAGGACTGAAATCCTGCAGCTCCCGCAAGGTCCCCCTGCTCAAGAAAGCACATATACAACTCGCCGTGTTTGGAGGAGGAGGAATGCTGCCTATGACCCCAAGAACACCATCCCCACCGTCAAACATGGAGGTGGAAACATTATGCTTTGGGGGTGTTTTTCTGCTAAGGGGACAGGACAACTTCACCGCATCAAAGGGACGATGGACGGGGCCATGTACCGTCAAATCGTGGGTGAGAACCTCCTTCCCTCAGCCAGGGCATTGAAAATGGGTCGTGGATGGGTATTCCAGCATGACAATGACCCAAAACACACGGCCAAGGCAACAAAGGAGTGGCTCAAGAAGAAGCACATTAAGGTCCTGGAGTGGCCTAGCCAGTCTCCAGACCTTAATCCCATAGAAAATATGTGGAGGGAGCTGAAGGTTCGAGTTGCCAAATGTCAGCCTCGAAACCTTAATGACTTGGAGAAATCTGCAAAGAGGAGTGGGACAAAATCCCTCCTGAGATGTGTGCAAACCTGGTGGCCAACTACAAGAAGCGTCTGACCTCTGTGATTGCCAACAAGGGTTTTGCCACCAAGTACTAAGTCATGTTTTGCAGAGGGGTCAAATACTTATTTCCCTCATTAAAATGCAAATCAATTTATAACATTTTTTATATGCATTTTTCTGGATTTTTTTGTTGTTATTCTCTCTCACTGTTCAAATAAACCTACCATTAAAATTATAGACTGCCCACTGACAAAGAAATGATCAAACGTACTAAATCAGCAGGGGATCAAATACTTTTTTCCCTCACTGTATATATACAGTGGGGAAAAAAAGTATTTAGTCAGCCACCAATTGTGCAAGTTCTCCCACTTAAAAAGATGAGAGAGGCCTGTAATTTTCATCATAGGTACACGTCAACTATGACAGACAAATTGAGGAAAAAAAATCCAGAAAATCACATTGTAGGATTTTTTTATGAATTTATTTGCAAATTATGGTGGAAAATAAGTATTTGGTCACGTACAAACAAGCAAGATTTCTGGCTCTCACAGACCTATAACTTCTTCTTTAAGAGGCTCCTCTGTCCTCCACTCGTTACCTGTATTAATGGCACCTGTTTGAACTTGTTATCAGTATAAAAGACACCTGTCCACAACCTCAAACAGTCACACTCCAAACTCCACTATGGCCAAGACCAAAGAGCTGTCAAAGGACACCAGAAACAAAATTGTAGACCTGCACCAGGCTGGGAAGACTGAATCTGCAATAGGTAAGCAGCTTGGTTTGAAGAAATCAACTGTGGGAGCAATTATTAGGAAATGGAAGACATACAAGACCACTGATAATCTCCCTCGATCTGGGGCTCCACGCAAGATCTCACCCCGTGGGGTCAAAATGATCACAAGAACCACACGGGGGGACCTAGTGAATGACCTGCAGAGAGCTGGGACCAAAGTAACAAAGCCTACCATCAGTAACACACTACGCCGCCAGGGACTCAAATCCTGCAGTGCCAGACGTGTCCCCCTGCTTAAGCCAGTACATGTCCAGGCCCGTCTGAAGTTTGCTAGAGTGCATTTGGATGATCCAGAAGAGGATTGGGAGAATGTCATATGGTCAGATGAAACCAAAATAGAACTTTTTGATAAAAACTCAACTCGTTGTGTTTGGAGGACAAAGAATGCTGAGTTGCATCCAAAGAACACCATACCTACTGTGAAGCATGGGGGTGGAAACATCATGCTTTGGGGCTGTTTTTCTGCAAAGGGACCAAGACGACTGATCCGTGTAAAGGAAAGAATGAATGGGGCCATGTATCGTGAGATTTTGAGTGAAAACCTCCTTCCATCAGCAAGGGCATTGAAGATGAAACGTGGCTGGGTCTTTCAGCATGACAATGATCCCAAATACATCGCCCGGGCAATGAAGGAGTGGCTTCGTAAGAAGCATTTCAAGGTCCTGGAGTGGCCTAGCCAGTCTCCAGATCTCAACCCCATAGAAAATCTTTGGAGGGAGTTGAAAGTCCGTGTTGCCCAGCGACAGCCCCAAAACATCACTGCTCTAGAGGAGATCTGCATGGAGGAATGGGCCAAAATACCCGCAACAGTGTGTGAAAACCTTGTGAAGACTTACAGAAAACGTTTGACCTGTGTCATTGCCAACAAAGGGTATATAACAAAGTATTGAGAAACTTTTGTTATTGACCAAATACTTATTTTCCACCATAATTTGCAAATAAATTCATTAAAAATCCTACAATGTGATTTTCTGGAAATATTTTCTCTCATTTTGTCTGTCATAGTTGACGTGTACCTATGATGAAAATTACAGGCCTCTCTCATCTTCTTAAGTGGGAGAACTTGCACAATTGGTGGCTGACTAAATACTTTTTTTCCCCACTGTGTGTGTGTGTGTATGTGTATATATATATATATATATATATATATATATATATATACAGCAACACCTCCCCCATAAGCATTTCTGGCTCTTCTATAGATGTTATATTCTTGTATTGCTACTGCTGTATCATCAAATGAATTATCTCAGAAATGGCTAATATATTAATTTTATCTGATGTTAGCAAGTTATTGATTTCATGAACCTTATTTTTAAGGCTACATATATTAATATGGGCTATTTTCTGCACTTTCCTGGGTTGCTACTGCTGTATCATCAAATGAATTATCTCAGAAATGGCTAATATATTAATTTTATCTGATGTTAGCAAGTTATTGATTTTCATGAACCTTATTTCTAAGGCTACATATATTAATATGGGCTATTTTCTGCACTTTCCTGGGTAGCTTATCAGAGATAGACGTATTAATGAAAAGAGCAAACAAAGCAAGATTTAAAAAAAACTTTTAGCTTTGGAAGCCCAGGCTTCCCACATGCCTAGTAAAGTTCTCCTCAGAGAGACGATCGTCTAGATGGAAACTAGTGACGCGTTGCCAATTATCAAACCAATCAACTTCTGCATGGGTGGAGTCCCAAACAGAGGTTGTTTCTAAACATTTTTTCTGACTTGCAACAAGCCAGCATAAGATCAAAACTTGTCTGACACGGTAGGAAAAGAGACACGGACAAAATGAGGAAAAACAAGGAAATGCCTTTCTAGTCAGAGCCAATCCAATGCAAGCGTTGAATGCCAGTACTTCCATTCAAATGCAAAATGCAATACTGAAGTACTACAGACTTCCAATAGTCGAGTCAACGAGACGAGATTTTGAAGGATGGCCACGTGAGACTACATTCATGTCCACAAAATATATGGAATACACTCTCAAGACTGTCACACAATGCCTTTCTTGCTATTTATGGTAATATTATAATATATGCCATTTAGCAGAGGGTTTTATCCAAAGCGATTTACAGTCATGCATGCATACATTTTACGTATGGGTGGTCCTGGGAAGCGAACCCACTATACTGGCGTTGCAAGCGCCATGCTCTAGCAACTGCGCTACAGAGGACCCTGGTATAACTCTGTTTGCGCACTAGTGCCCAGGAGGCTGCAGAATACATTGGAGAATGTAAAGTTTAGCCATTTTCTCCACCTCAGTGAGAGCACTACAAATAGAAATGTGGAAGATGTGAAACGGCACTCCCTAGGGGGCTCTAAGGCTGCGATTTATACAGGCAGCCCAATTCTGATTTTTTTCTGCCACTAGTTAGTCTTTTGAATAATCTGATCAGATCTTTTGCCAATAATTGAGCAAAAGATCAGAATTGTGCTGCCTGTGTAAACACAGTCATTGAGAAAGAAATGAGAGAGATGTCACCAGGGTGGCATCCCAATTATCTCTCTTTCTCCCGAAGTGTGCACTTGTTCACTTCCCTACATGGATTTGAAAAGAAAATGACTGGTATGGAAACTCCCGTCTAGCCCATGCCAACACCAATCCAATGCTTTTAAACTTGTGGGGAGTAGTGAACAGGTGCACACTTCAGGACAAGGAGAGGTTATTAGGACGTACTACAGTTCTGGTAGTGCCAGCGAGTTTCAAAGGAAGAAGTGACGTAGAAACTAGAAGGGCACTAGGGACAGAAGGCCAGCGATGGAGCAAGGGAGTCAGATGGATAGAAAAGAGTGATAGACTCAAATAGACAAGTGGGCGCGAGAGAGAGAGAGACAGACTGTGTCCCCTTTTGTATTTCTTTAAGCTCCTGTGTTGTTGTGTTGATGGTGGGGGGGATCTTGCCTTGTCTTGTTTCAGATGAATATGACCCGCATACTGTGGAGCAAGAATTTCAATTGTTCCTTCCCCCGGGCGGAGACTGTTCCTGTCATTGCCGTGTCCAGCTTCATGCTCTTTCTGCCCGTCATCTTCTACTTGAGCAGCTTCCTTCACTCTGAACAAAAGAAACGCAAGCTCATACACCGTGAGTAACCAGCTTAATTCACCCATTGTTGCGCAGAGAGATTCTTTGACGGGTTGGTTGGAGGGGTGTGTGGGGTTGGGTGGATGTATACTGGGGTGGGGGTGGTGGGGTCCCCAGATTTTTCATGTGAAGAATGTATGTAAGTCGGGGTGTCTCCTGCATGCATGCTCCTGGTTTATAGAGATTGTATCGAAGGGGAGGTGGGAGTTCCTTAAGGAGTGTCCCTAATAATGTCGACTTGTAAAGGAGGGGTGAGGTAGTTCTTCTTAAGGGTTGGGAGTGGGGGAGGAGAGAGGTTTAATGGTGTCCTTGTAAATAGTGGGTTTGGGCCTACTAATGATCTAGGCCGGGGAGTCGAAGAGCAATACCTTACGTTGTTTATTTGACGCATGTCATTATGGTGAAGCAATGGTCTTAGATGAAATGTTCCTGTGTTAAATGTTGTGTAGAGCTGCCATGTGTGGTGGCTAACAGTTACAATGTTCCTTCTTCCTCTCCAGCCAAACGAGCCAAGTCCAACACCAGCTTCATGAACATCCAGGACAAGTTCAGCTGAGGAGAGGGAGGGATGAGGAAGAAATGGAAGGGAATGAGGATAAGATAGAGAAGATAATGACTTTATTATCCCGATGGAGAAATGTTGGTTGTGGCTCTGTGCATACATAAAAACACAATCAACGATAGACAAAGGACATATACAGACAATAAATACAGGTAGAAAAGTACAGTTCATGAGCGATCAATGATCATCTGTACAGTATATATGCTATAGACTACAGAACACTCTGTCAACTACAATGTTAGCTGTAGGTCACACAGGAGGTTGGTGTGCCTTAAATGGGGAGGACGGCTCGTGGTAACGGCTGGAGCGGAATAGGTGGAATGGTATCAAACACATGGTTTCCACCGCTGGGACAAAGGATTGTTTGGCTCTATTCCTTTGGTGCCCTGAGCGATATTACAATTTCCGTACCAGACAAAGAGGAGGAATCTTTGTTTCCTCGCCCCTTGTTCCTTTGGTTTGTCCAAAACCTCTCCTGGATGCAAATGTAACATGTAATTTAATCTATGGCTGTCGTTTCAGACAGGGGTGTATTCATTACGTCTTGCAACGGAAACCGTTTACCGTTTAATAACCAAACGGGAGCAAATTGAATGGAATGGGGAGGGACCTACCTGAATTTGTCCAATAGAAACTCTTGTTTTCATTGCAAAACGTTTTCCGTTTGGAGTAAACGTTTTCTTTTGCAAAACGTTTTGCAACGGACAAAACGTTTTGCAACAGAATTTGCATAATGAATACACCCCAGCTCTAATGACATAGAATTCAAAAAGAGCGCCCCCTGTGGGAGAGGAGGATACCAATCATTAGTATTGAGGTTTTCTTTCTAAGATATAGCAAACTAAAATAATGAACACATTTTTTTTTGCTGAAATGAAATTGCACTGTTCTTTGAACCCCCTAGCCCCACCTCACCTATTGCTTCTACAACGAAAGACAGTCCCACAAGTTGGACTGGAGATGCACCATGATGACTACTGATTTATCGGCAATGGGTAGTTGAAGGATGTTTTTGTGTGCATTATTATTTTTCTTTGTGTGACTAGATGTAACTCTGCTGTGAAAGACAGACGACAGACAGGCAGAAAGCACTTGATGTCCATTAGTTGTGACATGCCTGCCGTGTATAAGGGGATGACAGCTGAGATGGAGAGAAATGTAAAATAAAAATATATATATATAGCAAGGTGAAAGCACTCCATGATATCATAGAAGCGAGAGTGAGCCAGCTCTTTCAAGCCTATGTGGGTTGTTTTTCTTTGCACAGAGAGCTGTTAATGTCTTTATGTCCTTTCACACTGGTTATCACATGCTGGACTTGGTTAAGTTAATGTGTTTTTGTTATATTTGATCATGTGAATAGTTTGTGGCAATAGATGCAATTTGATGTAATTATGTATCTGTATTATTGCCTCAGAAGTGGCTTCCCTTTTGCTTAACAATACATTTCCAACAAACTAGGCCTATTTCAGCTGCAATAGGGTTTTTACTGACCAAAAACACCATCTGTGCCAACTTGACTTTTGCTAGTTGTGTTAATAGTAACTGTTACTTAATTTGTTACAGGTGTAAAATCCTCCTCTTGTAACACTTGTCAAAAATGGTACAGCATGCTTTAGGCCTACTTTGCAGCATCACTGTCAATTATCAGATACAATTAATACATCATGCAAAACCCTAGATTTGTTACTTTTCTTTTTGGCTTGTTACATTTTCCCCTAGAGTCATATCAATTAATTAGCATAATAAAAAAATCCCGTCAAAATCTGTCATTTTTTTTTTGTTGCATGGCCGATGTCGGCCTTCCGCGTCTGCGGTGGAAGGTGTCAGAGCTACAACGGTGTTTGTCAGAACGGTTTGGGTTACAAATTAATATGACCCCTCTAGAAAAATTTGACTCTCACGAACAAGATGGCGTGCTCCGTTTTGCTCTACGGCCCACATGTGTCATGGGACTTGTCTGAAGGTAAACCATTACCGGCCGAAAAATGTATGGAAGTGAATAGGGCATTTCCACGTCAAAGGTATATGGGTCATTCCTCTGAAGAAAAAAAATATATATATATCCTGAGCTTTCTTATCTCTCAGATATAGGATAGACACTTCAAAACATATATATCAAAAGGAAGTATATTTTTTAACTATCTGTTTGACCATATTAATCTGTTATTCAATGTGTTTCTATGGACTAATGGCAGTAAGGCCAAATTCATTCTTTCATCAAATATTTATTTTTATTTTTTATACCTTCTACTAAAATTCAAAATCAACTAGTGATTTTTGCTATGACCATCTTAACAATTCATATTTTAGCTTAGTAGAAGCCCAGCTCCTTAGACTCAAACCCATAACTAACGCCATGTCTTAAGAAATTATGTTCATTTTTGTAACAAAATGTTCTCCTCACTGAATAGCCTAAATTGTAATATGTAGACTAGTCACTGTTTTTCAACTATGGGCATTCCTGGCACGGTGCTCTGTTGATTTTTGATCTGCTGTTTCAAAATGCCTATTTCTTGTTCTGGATAAAAACGCTATTTCTTCTCACAAGGCAGGCCCCTTGTTTTCAGGGTTGCGTGGCCTTTTCGTTGGATTGCATCGGGACCGCTTTACCTCCGTCATTAGCAGCTTATCTAAATGTGGGATAAAGATAGGCCTATTTGGCCGAATAATCGCAGCAATACATCCGTTTAAACTCCCTTGGCTTTTTGGTCTTGTGGAGTGCAGCCACCACTGCCTATCACACTGGTTCTAATAGCATTACCGATTAGCCCCTGAATATGCTGAATCATATGATCGCGTTGCTCCTGCAGAACAGCTGAAGTGCGGCCTTTCATTCGCGCTCTCCGCACTGCAAAGCGCGTTGAGCGGCTCTTGTGGGGCCCGGAGCTCGAGAATGTCAGCTTTGATTCCGTTAAGCCCCGTGGCTTTTCTTAGGCACACCGGGTTCTTCATTAAGGGGGGCTGAAAGTCATGGAACTCCTGAGTCGTTATGGAGAAAGCAAGTGAACCGGAGGCCGCCATGTGATAGAGAAAACGATGGAAAAGCTGAAATAACATTAACCTAAAACACCAGGCCAAATCTACACTGGAGTTGCTTACCAAGAAGACGGTGGATGTTGCTGAGTGGCCAAGTTACAGTTTTGACTTAAATCTGCATGAACATCTATGGCAAGACTTGAAAATGGATGTCTAGCAATGATCAAAAACCAATTTGACAGAGCTTGAAGAATTTTGAAAAGAATAATGGGCAAATTTTGTACAATCCAGGTGTGCAAAGCTCTTAGAGACTCGGAAAGACTCACAGCTGTAATCGCTGCTAAAGATGATTCTAACATGTATTGACTCATGGGTGTGAATACTTATGTAAATTAGAAATTGCTGTAATTAATTGTCAATACATTTGCAAAAATAGCTGAAAACCTGTTTTCACTTTGTCATGGGGTATTGTGTGTAGATGGGTGAGGAAAAAAAAGTATATACTGAACAAAAATATAAACGCAACATGTAAGTGTTGGTCCCATGTTTCATGAGCTGAAATAAAAGATCCCAGACATTTTCTATACGCACAAAAAGCTTATTTATCTTAAATTTCATGAAGAAATTTGTTCACATCCCTGTTAGTGAGCATTTCTCCTTCGCCAAGACAATTTTTTTATTTGACATTTTAGTCATTTAGCAGACGCTCTTATCCAGAGCAGCTTAGATAGTGAGTGCATACATTTTCGTACTGGCCCACCGTGGGAAACAAACCCACAACCCTGGCGTTACAAGCGCCATGCTCTACCAACTGAGCTACACTTGACACTTGACATGTGTGACATATCAAGAAGCTGATTAAACAGCATGATTATTACACAAGTGCACCTTGTGCTGGGTACAATAAAAGGCCACTCTAAAATGTGCAGTTTTGTTACACAACACAATGCTACAGATGTCTCAAGTTTTGAGGGAGTGTGCAATTGGCATGCTGACTGCAGGAATGTCCACCAGAGCTATTGCCAGATAATTTAACGCTAATTTCTCTACCATAAGCTGACTTAGAGAATTTAGAGAATTTGGCAGAACGTCCAACCGGCCTCACAACCACAGACCACGTGTAACCACGCCAGCCCAGGACCTCCACATCCTGCTTCTTATATTTTTTACATTTTTAGTAATTTAGCAGACGCTCTTATCCAGAGCGACTTACATTATCTTTATTTTATTTTATTTTTCATACTGGCCCCCCGTGGGAATCGAACCCACAACCCTGGCGTTGCAAACGCCATGCTCTACCAACTGAGCTACATCCCTTCACCTGAGGGATGGTCTGAGACCAGCCACCCGGACAGCTGATGAAACTGAGGAGGATTTCTGTCTGTAATAAAGCCAAAATCTTCAAAAGGTTCTACGGCTGTATCATTGAGAGCATATTGACTGGCTGCGTCACTGCTTGGTATGGCAATAGCACCACCCTCGATCTCATGGCGCCACAGAGGGTTGTGCGGACAGCCCAGTACATCGCTGGGGCCGAGCTCCCTGCCATCCAGGACGTCTATATCAGGTGACGCGAAAAGAAGGCCTGGAAAATCATTAAAGACTCCAACCACACAAGCCATGGACTATTTTCTCTGCTGCCGCACGGCGAGAGGTACCTGTGCATCAAGTCTGACACCAACAGGCTCTTGAATAGCTTCTATCCCCAAGCAATACAACGGATAAATAGCTAACAAAATAGCTACACAGACTGAGTTAACCTTGTATCTTTATTGACCTTTAATTTCCATTTTTGCACTCTCTCTATCCACACTCACAGGGCCCTACACACTCACACACACTGTCACTCCAACACACACACAAACACTCACTCCATCATTTTTCTCACTCACACATAATATGCAAATACATTTATACTTACTCTACACACCCGCACACCCACTCACATACAAGCTGCTGCAACTCTGTTTATCTTACATCCTGTTGCCTAATCTCCTTACCCCTATATATACACTATATATACAAAAGTCTGTGAACACCCCTTCAAATTAGTGGATTCGGGCTATTTCAGCCACACCCATTGCTGACAGGTGTATAAAATTGAGCACACAGCCATGCAATCTCCACAGACAAGCATTGGTAGTAGAATGGCCTTACTGAAGAGCTCAGTGACTTTCAACATGGCACTGTCATAGGATGCCACCTTTCCAACAAGTCAGTTCGTCAAACTTCTGCCTTGCTAGAGCTGCCCCGGTCAACTGTAAGTGCTGTTATTGTGAAGTGGAAACTTCTAGGAGCAACAACGGCTCAGCCGCGAAGTGGTAGGCCACAAGTTCACAGAACGGGACCACTGAGTGCTGAAGCGTCTAGCGCGTAAAAATCGTCTGTCCTTGGTTGAAACACTCACTTTCGAGTTCCAAACTGACTCTGGAGCAGCGGAAACACGTTCTCTGGAGTGATCACACTTCACCATCTGGCAGTCTGATGGACGAATGTGGGTTTGGCGGATGCCAGGAGAACGCTACCTGCCCGACTGCATCATTTGGTGGAGGAGGAATAATGGTCTGGGGCTTTTTCATTGTTCGGGCTAGGCCCCTTAGTTCCAGTGAAGGGAAATCTTAACGCTACAGCATACAATGACGTTCTAGACAATTCTGTGCTTCCAACTTTGTGACAACAGTTTGGGGAAGGCTCTTTCCTGTTTCAGCATGACAATGCCCCGTGCACAAAACAAGGTCCATACAGAAATGGTTTGTCGATATCGGTGTGGAAGAACTTGACTGGCCTGCACAGAGCCCTGACCTCAACCCCATCGAACACCTTTGGGATGAATTGGAACACCGACTGCGACCCAGGCCTAATCGCCCAACATCAGTGCCCGACCTCACTAATGCTCTTTTGGCTGAATGGAAGCAAGTCCCCACAGCAATGTTCCAACATCTAGTGGAAAGCCTTCCCAGAAGAGTGGAGGCTGTTAAAGCAGCAAAGGGGGGACCAACTCCATATTAATGCCCATGATTTTGGAATGAGATGTTCGACGAGCAGGAGTCCACATACTTTTGGTCATGCAGTGTATCTACGTCCATCACTCCAGTATCCCTGCACATTGTAAATATGGTATTGGAACTGACTTTTAAAAAATGCATACATAAGCATTCAGACCCTTTACTCAGTACTTTGTTGAAGCACCTTTGGCAGCGATTACAGCCTCGAGTCTTCTTGGGTATGATGCTACAAGCTTGGCACACCTGTATTTGGGGAGTTTCTCTCAATCTTGTCTGCAGATCCTCTCAAACTCTGTCAGGTTGGATGGGGAGCGTCGCTGCACAGCTATTTTAAAGTCTCTCCAGACATTTTCGATCAGGTTCAAGTCCAGGCTCTGGCTGGGCCACTCAAGGATATTCAGAGACCTGTCCCGAAGCCATTCCTGCGTTGTCTTGGCTGTGTGCTTAGGGTTGTTGTCTTGTGGGAAGGTGAACCTTCGCCCAAGTCTGAGGTCCTGAGTGCTCTGGAGCAGGTTTTCATCAAGGATCTCTCTGTACTTTGCTCCGTTCATCTTTCCCTCGATCCTGACTAGTCTCCCAGTCCCTGCCACTGAAAAACCCCACAGCATGATGCTGCCACCACCATGCTTCACCGTAGGGATGGTGCCAGGTTTCCTCCAGACGTGAAGCTTGGCATTCAGGCCAAAGGGTTCAATCTTGGTTTCATCAGACCAGAGAATCTTGTTGCTCATTGTCTGAGAGTCCTTTAGGTGCCTTTTGGCAATCTCCAAGCGGGCTGTCGTGCCTTTTACTAAGGAGTGGCTTCTGTCTGGCCACTCTACCATAAATACTTGATTGGTGGAGTGCTGCAGAGATGGTTGTCCTTCTGGAAGGTTCTTCCATTTCCACAGAGGAACTCTGGAGCTCTGTCAGAGTGACCATCGGGATCTTGGTCACCTCCCTGATCAAGGCCCTTCTCCCCCGATTGCTCAGTTTGGCCGGGCGGCCAGCTCTAGGAAGAGTCTTGGTGGTTCAAAACTTCTTCCATTTAAGAATGATGGAGGCCACTGTGTTCTTGGGTGACCTTCAATGCTGCAGACATTTTTTGGTACCCTTCCCCAGATCTGTGCCTCGACACAATCCTGTCTCTGAGCTCTATGGGCAATTCCTTCGAACTTGGTTTTTGCTCTGACATGCACTGTCAACTATGGGACCTTTCCAAATCATGTCCAATCAATTGAATTTACCACAGGTGGCCTCCAAACAAGTTGTAGAAACATCTCAAGGATGCTCAATGGAAACGGGATGCACCTGAGCTCAATTTCGAGTCTCATAGCAAAGGGTTTGAATACTTACGTAAATAAGGTATTTCAGTTTTTTTTTTTTAACAACTTTGCTCACAAAAAATAAAACCTGTTTTCGCTTTGTCATTATGGGTTATCGTGTGTAGATTGATGAGGAAAAAATCAAATTTAATCCATTTTAGAATAAGGCTGTAACATAACAATATATATATATATATATATACAGTGAGGGAAAAAAGTATTTGATCCCCTGCTGATTTTGTACGTTTGCCCACTGACAAAGACATGATCAGTCTATAATTTGAATGGTAGGTTTATTTTAATAGTGAGAGACAGAATAACAACAAAAAAATCCAGAAAAACGCATGTCAAAAATGTTATAAATTGATTTGCATTTTAATGAGGGAAAAAAGTATTTGACCCCTCTGCAAATCATGACTTAGTACTTGGTGGCAAAACCCTTGTTGGCAATCACAGAGGTCAGACGTTTCTTGTAGTTGGCCACCAGGTTTGCACACATCTCAGGAGGGATTTTGTTCCACTCCTCTTTGCAGATCTTTTCCAAGTCATTAAGGTTTCGAGGCTGACGTTTGACAACTCGAACCTTCAGCTCCCTCCACATATTTTCTATGGGATTAAGGTCTGGAGACTGGCTAGGCCACTCCAGGACCTTAATGTGCTTCTTCTTGAGCCACTCCTTTGTTGCCTTGGCTGTGTGTTTTGGGTCATTGTCATGCTGGAATACCCATCCACGACCCATTTTCAATGCCCTGGCTAAAGGGAAGGAGGTTCTCACCCAAGATTTGATGGTACATGGTCCCGTCCATCGTCCCTTTGATGCAGTGACGTTGTCCTGTCCCCTTAGCAGAAACCCCCCCCCAAAGCATAATGTTTCCACCTCCATGTTTGACGGTGGGGATGGGGTGTTCTTGGGGTCATAGGCAGCATTCCTCCTCCTCCAAACACGGCGAGTTGAGTTGATGCCAAAGAGCTCGATTTTGGTCTCATCTGACCACAACACTTTCACCCAGTTCTCTGAATCATTCAGATGTTAATTGGCAAACTTCAGACGGCTCTGTATATGTGCTTTCTTGAGCAGGGGGACCTTGCGGGCGCTGCAGGATTTCAGTCCTTCACGGCGTAGTGTGTTACCAATTGTTTTCTTGGTGACTATGGTCCCAGCTGACTTGAGATCATTGACAATATCCTCCCGTGTAGTTCTGGGCTGATTCCTGTTCTCATGATCATTGCAACTCCACGAGGTGAGATCTTGCTTGGAGCCCCAGGCCGAGGGAGATTGACAGTTCTTTTGTGTTTCTTCCATTTGCGAATAATCGCACCAACTGTTGTCACCTTCTCACCAAGCTGCTTGGCGATGGTCTTGTAGCCCATTCCAGCCTTGTGTAGGTCTACAATCTTGTCCCTGACATCCTTGGAGAGCTCTTTGGTCTTGGCCAAAGATTGATGATCTCGCCATCACGGTTGACAACTCCGTTGTGTCCTCCTCCCAGAGTGCAAAGAGCCTTGGCGTGACCCTGGACAACACCCTGTCGTTCTCCGCTAACATCAAGGCGGTGACCCGATCCTGTAGGTTCATGCTCTACCACATTCGCAGAGTACGACCCTGCCTTACACAGGAAGCGGCACAGGTCCTAATCCAGGCACTTGTCATCTCCCGTCTGGATTACTGCAACTCGCTGTTGGCTGGGCTCCCTGCCTGTGCCATTAAACCCCTACAACTCATCCAGAACGCCGCAGCCCGTCTGGTGTTCGACCTTCCCAAGTTCTCTCACGTCACCCCGCTCCTCCGCACACTCCACTGGCTTCCAGTTGAAGCTCGCATCTGCTACAAGACCATGGTGCTTGCCTACGGAGCTGTGAGGGGAACGGCACCTCCGTACCTTCAGGCTCTGATCAGTCCCTACACCCAAACGAGGGCACTACGTTCATCCACCTCTGGCCTGCTGGCTCCCCTACCTCTGCGGAAGCACAGTTCCCGCTCAGCCCAGTCAAAACTGTTTGCTGCTCTGGCACCCCAATGGTGGAACAAGCTCCCTCACGACGCCAGGACAGCGGAGTCACTCACCACCTTCCGGAGACACTTGAAACCCCACCTCTTTAAGGAATACCTGGGATAGGATAAAGTAATCCTTCTACCCCCCCCTTACCCCACCCCCCCAAAAAACTAAAAAAATAACTATTGTAAAGTGGTTGTCCCACTGGCTATCATAAGGTGAATGCACCAATTTGTAAGTCGCTCTGGATAAGAGCGTCTGCTAAATGACGAAAATGTAAATGAAAATATTCTGTGGACAGGTGTCTTTTATACAGGTAACAAGCTGAGATTAGGAGCACTCCCTTTAAGAGTGTGCTCCTAATCTCAGCTCGTTACCTGTATAAAAGACACCTGGGAGCCAGAAATCTTTCTGATTGAGAGGGGGTCAAATACTTATTTCCCTCATTAAAATGCAAATCAATTTATAACATTTTTGACATGCGTTTTTCTTGATTTTTTTGTTGTTATTCTGTCTCTCACTGTTCAAATAAACCTACCATTAAAATTATAGACTGATCATTTCTTTGTCAGTGGGCAAACGTACAAAATCAGCAGGGGATCAAATACTTTTTTCCCTCACTGTATATATATTTAAGGCAGCATAGGCCTATATCACTGACGGGTGTGTGTGCGTGTGTGTGTCTACGCTACACGATTATCATGCCCCATTTCATGAAAGTAGGCCTAGAACTTTTAAAGTTTTAATTGTTAAAATGTAAGTCGCTCTGGATAAGACCGTCTGCTAAATGACTAAAATGTAAATGTTAAAGAAAACTAAACTAACTTTCCATTCAGAACATTGATGACAACCCTTCTGACATAAAGGCTTACACTACTTCAGCACTGAGGCCAGCCTGGCAGCACAACAGTGATCCAATGCCACATTGGGCATGGCATGTTATACCCCCACAGGTCAGAATTCAGGGCCAATTTATAATCCCTTCCCAATGAGCTTTGATAGGAATTGATTGTGAAAATAGTTATACAGTAAGCAACAAGTTTATATGGGAAGAATTAATACTATTCTGTAAACTGACTCTATTTTCCCGACCCCTATAGCTTTTATTAACACCCTGACCTCTTTCTGACCAATTGGGTAGGTTGAACACTTACAATAGTTAATTTGGCATAGACCTTCCACTTCAGGTGATTTTTGGATGACAGTGTTTCTGTTTCTTATGTTGACCTTTTGCACACGATAAATTAAGACTGAAGGTAAAGCAGATCATAGATCCACTGTTAGGGACAAAGATATGAAGAGTGCCATTAAAGTTAGATGTTCTGTGTGTGTGTACCCTACGGGAGAATGGTCCCTGCTATAACCGGTCACCATTAACAGAGGAAGTAAATAAGACTTATTGAGGCTTATGTTTCACTCGTCAGAGCTCTCTGCTTTCGTAATGCGTGAATTGTTGGTTAACCCTGATGAACTCTTGAAGCTGAGGAACAACACAGGAACCAGAAGTAGAGGCTAGGGACCAACATGATGGAACAACAGAGAAACATGGGTACTGCAACTGGGTAGGGGCTACAGGAACAGAAATGGGACTGGGTCCGTTGGTCAAGTAGGCCTAATCTTTATTATCTGAACAAACTATCTGTCGATTTCTGGGAACTCCTTTTGCTTCTGTATACACAGTATTGCACTATTATTAAAATGTTTTATTCAGGCTTTACTAACTGAATATTGCACTGTTCACTCCGCTACCGTCCGGCAAACAGTACCAGAGCATCAGCTCTCGGACCAACAGGCTCCGAGACAGCTTCTACCCTCAAGTCATAAGACTGCTAAATAGCCAGACTGCTAAATAGTAAATTATTAATGGTACACAACTATCTGCACTGACTCTATCTCAACTAGCTCTCACAGTCTCACGTCAGAATTAGACGTTCATCCATGTTTCTCAAACATCAAATTTCTAAGTTGTTCCAAATGTCAAATTTAAAAGTGTTTAAGGTTAAGTTTAGGCATCAACTCCAAATGGATAAGGTAAGGGTTAAGGTTTGGGATAGGCTTAAAACAAAAATCGCAAAAATAACTTTCTATTAGTGGATTTGAACATGCAACAGAGGCAGATGCTTACACCCATCTGCCGTCCCCGCCCTAGCAAAAACCCAAACCTACTTGAAGGTAACAGCGCTCACTGTTGCCCCTAGTGGCTGGCTTCCACGTAATCTCCCGTCATCCTCAGACATGGATGGACGTCAAATACTGACTTGTTTCAAGGGTGACCTGGCTGCTCTCTCTTGCACTGACCCTACACACACTCACTATACCATATGCACATTCACTAGAAAGTATTCAGACCCCTACCCTTTTTCCACATTTTGTTACGTTACAGCCTTATTTTAAAATTGATTAAATGCATTTTTCCCTCATCAATCTACACACAATAACCCATATTAACAAAGTGAAAACAGGATTTTTTCGTGCCCTCTTCACGACTCTCTTGGTGTGTTTGGACCATGATCGTTTGTTGGTGATGTGGAGACCAAGGAACTTGAAACTCTCGACCCGCTCCACTACAGCCCCGTCGATGTGAATGGGGGCGTGTTCAGCCCTCCTTTTCCTGTAGTCCACGATCAGCTCCTTTGTCTTGGTCACGTTGAGGGAGAGGTTGTTGTCCTGGCACCACACTGCCAGGTCTCTGACCTCCTCCCTCCTACAAACCATATACACACTACATTGACAATCCCACACAAAACCCACACACATTCACATACACTACATACGCTCACACACACGCAGACCGACACAGCACAAACACACATACACATTACACACACACACACGCACACTCACACACTTTTTTGCTGCTGCTGCTCTGGGCCCGGTTGCATAAAACATCAAGTTAATTTCCCCCTTATCTTTTCACTTAAGTTTCCTTAACTTTAAGTTAGCTGCACAATTTTTTTTAAGGCGAATTTCCCCCTTAAATTAAGTGAAAAAGTTAACTGTGCCCATGAGGTTCCTTAAGTGCTTCATTCAGTATGGATATCAATGTAAACAGCATTTGTGGAGGTGAATATTGCTTTCCTCTGCCTTGGTTTCAAAAGGAAAACATCCACCAACTAACTAGCTAGGTGGCTAAATGGAAGGTGCACAATCCATGGCTACAAAGCTAGCTGGCTAGCTAGCTACCTACTCTGTAAGTTAGCGTGACATGCTAGAAAGTAATAGAAACAAGTTGAGAAAAAAGTAACTAAAATAAATGTGTTTTATCTTCTGAATGAATTTGTTTCTCCTGTCTTTAACGTATAAGTTCTATTTTGCGAACTCCCAAAATAAATGTGATCTCATTGGTGAGATGTTAATTCAATGAATCAGGTCGTCTCCATGGTAACCAGAGACTCTTTCTACCTTACATGCCTTCAAACTAAGGAAATGTTTGAGTGGTTCTATGCAATGCCCTTGAACAATTCCCTTAGGTAAGGGAAATTATTCCTTAAGGGAAACCCTTAAGGGAAACACTTAATATGTTGTATGCAACTAGGCCCTGTTCTTTATTTTACCATTAGTATTATCTATCCTGATGCCTAGTCACTTTACCCTGCCTTCATGTACATATCTAGCTCAAATACCTTATTATTATCTATCCTGATGCCTAGTCACTTTACTCTGCTTTCATGTACATATCTACCTAAAATACCTTATTATTATCTATCCTGATGCCTAGTCACTTTACCCTGCCTTCATGTACATATCTAGCTCAAATACCTTATTATTATCTATCCTGATTCCTAGTCACTTTACTCTGCTTTCATGTACATATCTACCTCAAATACCTTATTATTATCTATCCTGATTCCTAGTCACTTTACTCTGCTTTCATGTACATATCTACCTCAAATACCTTATTATTATCTATCCTGATGCCTAGTCACTTTACCCTGCCTTCATGTACATACAGTGGGGAGAACAAGTATTTGATACACTGCCGATTTTGCAGGTTTTCCTACTTACAAAGCATGTAGAGGTCTGTAATTTTTATCATAGGTACACTTCAACTGTGAGAGACGGAATCTAAAACAAAAATCCAGAAAATCACATTGTATGATCTTTAAGTAATTAATTTGCATTTTATTGCATGACATAAGTATTTGATACATCAGAAAAGCAGAACTTAATATTTGGTACAGAAACCTTTGTTTGCAATTACAGAGATCATACGTTTCCTGTAGGTCTTGACCAGGTTTGCACACACTGCAGCAGGGATTTTGGCCCACTCCTCCATACAGACCTTCTCCAGATCCTTCAGGTTTCGGGGCTGTCGCTGGGCAATACGGACTTTCAGCTCCCTCCAAAGATTTTCTATTGGGTTCAGGTCTGGAGACTGGCTAGGCCACTCCAGGACCTTGAGATGCTTCTTACGGAGCCACTCCTTAGTTGCCCTGGCTGTGTGTTTCGGGTCGTTGTCATGCTGGAAGACCCAGCCACGACCCATCTTCAATGCTCTTATCTCGCGATACATGGCCCCTTCCATCCTCCCCTCAATACGGTGCAGCCGTCCTGTCCCCTTTGCAGAAAAGCATCCCCAAAGAATTATGTTTCAACCTCCATGCTTCACGGTTGGGATGGTGTTCTTGGGGTTGTACTCATCCTTCTTCTTCCTCCAAACACGGCGAGTGGAGTTTAGACCAAAAAGCTATATTTTTGTCTCATCAGACCACATGACCTTCTCCCATTCCTCCTCTGGATCATCCAGATGGTCATTGGCAAACTTCAGACGGGCCTGGACATGCGCTGGCTTGAGCAGGGGGACCTTGCGTGCGTTGCAGGATTTTAATCCATGACGGCGTAGTGTGTTACTAATGGTTTTCTTTGAGACTGTGGTCCCAGCTCTCTTCAGGTCATTGACCAGGTCCTGCCATGTAGTTCTGGGCTGATCCCTCACCTTCCTCATGATCATTGATGCCCCACAAGGTGAGATCTTGCATGGAGCCCCAGACCGAGGGTGATTGACCGTCATCTTGAACTTCTTCCCTTTTCTAATAATTGCGGCAACAGTTGTTGCCTTCTCACCAAGCTGCTTGCCTATTGTCCTGTAGCCCATCCCAGCCTTGTGCAGGTCTACAATTTTATCCCTGATGTCCTTACACAGCTCTCTGGTCTTGGCCATTGTGGAGAGGTTGGAGTCTGTTTGATTGAGTGTGTGGACAGGTGTCTTTTATACAGGTAACGAGTTCAAACAGGTGCAGTTAATACAGGTAATGAGTGGAGAACAGGAGGGCTTCTTAAAGAAAAACTAACAGGTCTGTGAGAGCCGGAATTCTTACTGGTTGGTAGGTGATCAAATACTTATGTCATGCAATAAAATGCAAATGATTTACTTAAAATTCATACAATGTGATTTTCTGGATTTTTGTTTTAGATTCCGTCTCTCACAGTTGAAGTGTACCTATGATAAAAATTACAGAACTCTACATGCTTTGTAAGTAGGAAAACCTGCAAAATCGGCAGTGTATCAAATACTTGTTCTCCCCACTGTATCTACCTCAAATACCTCTGCACATTTATCTGGTACTGGTACTCCCTGTATATGGCTCTAGTCTTGTGTACTTTATTTTATTCCTCTTGTGTTACTATTTTTAAACTCTGCATTGTTGGGAAGGGATCATAAGCAAGCATTTCACGGTAAAGTCTACATCAGTTGTATTCGGCGCATGCGACGAACAAGATTAGATTTTGAATAACTAGTAAATGCATATTTTGGTGATTCATTCAACATATAATTGTTTTACAAGAATCCTATGCCCCCAGGGATCTCAAGCACAGGGCAAAAGGTGACTGATGCTGGCAAAAAAAACTAAAGAGTAGCCTTGAGCGAAAATACTGCTCATTCATTCATGAAAGTAGAGGGGAGAATGTATTTATGCTCCTTGTCTTTTTTGTAACCTGGCCTTCACATTTGATGATTATTTTTCAATCCAATTGATGTTAAATGGCTTTTTTAATTGCTGTCCTCTTCACAACAATGTCATGCCCTACTCAGCAGCTAATTCCTCCCAAATCCTCGCCCCTTCACCATCTCTCTCTCTCTCTCTCTCTCTCTCTCTCTCTCTCTCTCTCTCTCTCGCTCTCGCTCTCGCTCTCGCTCTCTCTCCCCCTCCCTCGCTCCCTCATGACATGTTATGAAGTAGGACAATTCCCTGTAACGGAATTGCGCTTATACTCAGATTCTTTACTTTAAATGTATGCCAAATAAAAACCATTGATTTCAAAGCTTAACAAACCATTCAACTATATGCACAAGGACTACCTTTAACAATTTACACTGGAAATTTGACAAAAACACATTTACTGGAAAACTGTGCAGATGCAAAGTTTGGTAACAGATTTTCTGTAAAATCTCCCTCAGTTTTCTATGTAACCACGTTTCCAAAAATGTAAGTATCTGCTCCGAATTAAGATTCTAAGATGTCTGCAGAAACAATAGGGTGTCAGCTATGACATGACATCTTGACTTTGAAAGAATCAATATTTTGGTTATTGAACTACAGTAAGTGAAGTGGATCTACACCCGGTAACAGAATTGCGGTAACAGAATTACATCATGGGTCCCTGATCTGTACTAAACAGAAATGCATAATTATGGATATAAATGTCATTCTCTTCATGGTACACAAAGGTAGAAAGTTTGGACATCAAAGTACAGCAGAGGAGAGCTCAGTACAGTACAGCACAGTAGAGTAGAGTAGAGTTCTGCACAGCACAGTACAGAACAGTAGAGTACAGTAAGGTAGAGTATAGTACAGTACAATACAGTACAGTACATTATAGTGTACTCAAATCTAGTGTGCTCTACTGTGTTATGTACTGAACTCTATTCTACTCTACTGTATAGTACAGTACCAGACTGTACTGCACTGTTCTGAACTATACTGTACTCAATATTTGTTACTTTGCTTTACTGTACTCTACTGTGCTCTACTGTACTGTACTGTGCTCTGCAAACTTGTGAAACATAGACGTCTATGAATGGTTCAGATTTGGTCCGCTCTGAACTTGACCAAATCTGAACCAATGATGGACGTCTATGTTTGGGCCAAATCAAGGACCGGACAAAAAAATCAACATCTGTGGACGTTGAAATCAAGGCCAGGGCGGACTGACCAAATTTCAATTACTTTGCAGCGTCCATGGACATCCGTTGTCGGTCGGTGCCCAGTGGGTAAGGATGCTGGTTATAGTAAATGGAAAGAGAGGGGGCTCATGGGTAGGTGCCAGTAAGAGCCGGGAGAGGTGACATTAACTGGAGAGAGAGAGAAGAGAAAGAAAAGCAGAGCGAGAGAGAGGGAGGGGTTGTCCAAACTGTTTTCACACTTGCTTTGACCACCAGACAACGAAAGAGAAAGAAAACAGTTATGAGCTGAACATAACAGTATGCCAGTGGAAGAAAGGACAGTAGCAGGTGACCTAATGGTGGTGGTTTGTGACTACTATGATTTCCCATTGTAGCCAATTCAATTGGAGTATTGCGTTACTGATTTTTCATTTGGTAACAGAATTTCAAGTTTTAATCTCTTAATAATTCATAAACAAAATAGAAATCAGTAAAAACAATGTAACTAATTGGTAGGTCTACCTTTACTTGTTACTTTTGTGAACGTTCATTATCCTCCCTCATAAAGATGTGGGTTTTTGGTAAAGAATTTTCAAGGCAGAGGGCAATGTTTGTTAAACTTACATAAGGCAAACAATTGATCCAAAAGGAAATATAGGTGTTGATATTAGCTGGCAGGGGTCTTTACTTCAACGTTGTTGTGTTTTGATGTATTTCTAATACCTTTTAAGACTTTTTCTGGTAGATGTTTTCTAAGACTCCTTTTCCATCTGTTTGACCAGAATTGAAAGCCTTTGCTTATTCCTATTAATTTCTCAAAAAGATAGACTCTTAGTTTTCATTTGACACCAGATTTGACATGCTCCTATGAACTTCACCTGTTGGTGATCATGGGTCCTTTTACATAGCAATGCCCAGTAGCCAAAGTTTCCTTCTTTATGCCAATATTAAGAAACTGTTAGTTAGGATATAAGTTGTTACGCAACCCCCAGTTAAGCTGTCAATTTGTTAACTGGCTAAAGGTCAGGCTAAGCTAAGCTACCTCTCAACTCCTGAGAGATGAATATAATGCTTTGTTTATTGCAGGGGGTAAACATATGCCCGGGGTGGGGCAGGTGTGTGTAGAATTAGGAGAACGAACACACACACACACACACACACACACACACACACACACACACACACACACACACACACACACACACACACACACACACACACACACACAAAGAGGGAGCAGAGAATGTGCAGCTGAGTGAATGGTGCTTATTATGCACCTGCGAGGGGCCAAAGTCTGTAGATCCACTGGCTGGCTTAGGGTATTATGATAGATTATAGAATCACTCTCCTATGGCAGCAGTCATTCAGTTTGTAATCACGTACAGCTAGGCAGCTAGATGCAAAATAAACCCCTCAACCCTTTTGCTGAAGGGCCATTGAAAATAAGGCCCTCTCTCCTCCTTTAACCTACCCCTGCCTCCCCCCTCCACTCCCCCTGCCTCCCCCTTCCACCCTACAAAGGTCTTATGACAGGTCAGCTGTTAGTGACATAACAGATGCCGGATCATATGTCAGAAACCTTTGCTGGCTGACTTATGTTCTCTTGTGGCTCAGTAGTGAGGACTGGAGAGAGTGGTGCCACTCGAATCGTAACGGAGCGAGAGCAGCGCCTCAGGGGTTGAGGAGGGGATCTGTCAGACCCTGTAAGTGCTGCTGGGGCTGGGGAGGTGGGGGGGCACTCTTTAGGCCAAGAACATCTGACCTCTGTGGGTGGTGCTGTGGACAGGACAGGAGGACAGGATGGGCACAGGGAGTCTGCCATCAGCTTGAACAGACATCTTCATATAGGGATGAGGGGGGTAGTGTTTCTGTACAGAGACAGCAGAAATTGGGTAAGGCTGTCTTAAAGCTAGAATCCTTAGTTGCTACATCCATTTTTGGCCTTATAAATTAATTAAATATACCCATTGATTCTTGAAGAATATAACTTACAAATGCCTCATGAGCTTAGTTCAACTGTCGGACCCAATTAGAACCCCAAATATAAGCTTGTTTTACTCCAATGTTTGTACACATAAATATAAACAAACACTGTATAGCCTCAAAACATGGTTAAAACTATTCATTTGATATCATGGACGGTCAGTCATTGCATCCATAGCTCTGTCTATGAATGTGAGAGTGGTTACATTTCTTCAGCCTCATCCTTTAGCCTTTTAGTGAAATGGGGGCAGGGAAAACACTTTGTTATTGTTCCAATGAAGGACTGTAGCTTCTAGAACGCTGAAAGGAATGGGGATGATATGATACCAATGAGCCCCAGAGCTGTAGATCTGCCTCTGTCATCGCTGTGCAGTGCAAGCAAGCACCTCTGTTCTTAGCTAACCCCCCACTACTAATGAAGCTGCACTGACACATCATAATATGATGGTGGTATTATGCTACACTATATATACAAAAGTATGTGGACACCCCTGAGTGGATTCGGCTATTTCAGCCACACCCGTTGCTGACAGGTGTATAAAATTGAGCACACAGTCATGCTATCTCCATAGACAAACATTGGCAGTAGAATGGCATTACTGAAGAGCTCAGTGACATTCAACGTGGCACCGTCATAGGATGCCACCTTTCCAACAGGTCAGTTCGTCAAATTTCTACCCTGCTAGAGCTGCCCCGGTCAACTGTGAGTGCTGTTATTGTGAAGTGGAAACGTCTAGGAGCAACAACGGCTCAGCCGTGAAGTGGTAGACCACACAAGCTCACAGAACGGGACTGCCAAGTGTTGAAGCGCGTAGCCGCCTAAAAATCATCTGTCATCGGTTGCGTCACTCACTACCGAGTTCCAAGCTGCCCCTAGAAGCAACGTCAGCACAAGAACTGTTCGTCGAGAGCTTCATGAAATGGGTTTCTATGGTCGAGCAGCCGCACACAAGCCTAAGATCACCATGCGCAATGCCAAGCGTCGGCTGGAGTGGTCTAAAGCTTGTCGCCATTGGACTCTGGAGCAGTGGAAACACGTTCTCTGGAGTGATGAATCACACTTCACCATCTGGCAGTCCGATGGACAAATCTGGGTTTGGCGGATGCCAGGAGAACTCTACCTGCCCGAATGCATAGTGCCAACTGTAATGTTTGGTGGAAGAGGAATAATGGTCTGGGGCTGTGTTTCATGGTTCGGGCTAGGCCCCTTAGTTCCAGTGAAGGGAAAACGTAACGCTACAGCATACAATGACATTATAGATTATTCTGTGCTTCCAACTTTGTGGCAACAGTTTGGGGAAGGTCCTTTCCTGTTTCAGCATGACAATGCCCCCGTGCACAAAGCGAGGTCCATACAGAAATGGTTTGTCGAGATCGGTGTGGAAGAACTTGACTGCCCTGCACAGAGCCCTGACCTCAACCCCATCACCTTTGGGATGAATTGGATCGCCGACTGCGAGCCAGGCCTAATCGCCCAACATCAGTGCCAGACCTAATTAATGCTCTTTTGGCTGAATGGAAGCCAGTCCCCACAGCAATGTTCCAACCAGTGGAGATTGGTTGGAGGAGCTATAAGAGGAAGGGCTCATTCTAATGGCTGGAATGGAATAAATGCAACGGAGCCGAACATGTGGTTTCCATATTTTTGATGTGTTTGATATCGTTCCATTTATCCCATTCCAATGAGCCCATCCTCCTATAGCCTATCCTCCCACCAGCCTCCACTGGTTCCAACATCTACTGGAAAGCCTTCCCAGAAGAGTGGAGGTTGTTAAAGCAGCAAAGGGGGGACCAACTCCATATTAATTACAGTTAGCGAGTGCATACATTTTTCATACTGTCCCACATGGGAATCGAACCCACAACCCTGGCGTTGCAAACGCCATGCTCTACCAACTGAGCTACACGGGGCCCATGATTTTGGAATGATATGTTTGATGAGCAGGTGTCCACATACTTTTGATCATGTAGTGTATCAGAAGGTATGCTGCTGCCCTCTGCTGGTTACATTGATTCAGTCAGAGTGGTTAAGAGGAGCTCATTTCTAGATTAGAATTTTAGTGTTTTCCTACATCCACTGGGGGGCACTATAAGACTAACCCTGGCAAATCCACAACTTTTTTTTGCGCTCTCCTTCATCTAAAAAGGCTCTAAAAATGCACTCCCCTCTCCTCAAGCTACCGAGAGGTAGTTGGTTTATGAAATGTGTTGGGTATAAGTGACCCTCAAATGCACGCACGCACGCACACACACAGACACACACACACACACACACACACACACACACACACACACACACACACACACACACACACACACACACACACACACACACACACACCTCCTCCATCTCTCAGGTTCTATATCAAGCACAGGCAGAAATGGATCTGTGTGTCCTCTGCTTGACGCTGACAAACACTGTACATGAGTTAAGATTCAGATAACTAGGTCATGTTCAGGTATGATATCAGTGTGTAGGAGTCAGGCCCGGCACTGAGTGATGATATCATATGATATGATTAATCCTCACAGAAGTGTCAGACCAGAGAAATAACATTAGAGAGAGACCGTGAAACCAAGACATTACCACCTCTTCCTTACTGTCTGTCAGTTGTTTGGAGCCAAACAATGAGAAATGTGTTGGATCACGCTGTGGTCGGGCCAATCAAAGGCTCTGTGTCGGAGGAGGCGGGGCCAGATGGCAGTGAAGATCCAGAGAACTGTCAAAATCTGCAAAGACTAGAGACGTCAATGGGGAAGGAGATGTCCTGGGAAGGGCGAGGGTGGCAATTATTTTGTCATCAGACAGCTAAAACACATACACACTCACAAGTCAGTCATTTTGTTATCAAACTACTCCCACTTTCCATCATACCTACTTTTTCCACGCCTCTCTTTCTCTCTCCATCATGTACATTTTACATTTTAGTCATTTAGCAGACGCTCTCCCCCAGCTTACTGTCAGGTGTGTATGTTAACGACCACTCCAGTTCTGTCAGTCAACACCTGACTGTTTGAACATGAGCCCCAGACATGCCTGGATATATCCTGACAGACAGACAGACAGGGCCTGTGCACAGACAGACAAACAGACAGAGAGACAAACCACAACACTCCAGACAAATGTGGACAACCAGGGAAATTATAATTAGCCAAATAGACAGTGTTTGTGTAGAGTAGAGCTGATTCAAACCACATACACCCCCAGTCCTTCACAGATTTTCAGTTATACTATTACTTATTCATGTTGTAATGTGTACTGATGATACATACAGTTGAAGTCAGAAGTTTACATACACCTTAGCCAAATACATTTAAACTCAGTTTTTCACAATTCCTGATATTGAATCCTAGTAAAAAGTCCCTGTCTTAGGTCAGTTAGGATCACCACTTGTGATGTGATGTCAGAATAATAGTAGAGAGACTTATTTATTTCAGCTTTTATTTATTTCATCACATTCCCAGTGGGTCAGAAGTTAGTGGACAACCAGGGAGTTATACACTCAATTAGTATTTGGTAGCATTGCCTTTAAGTTGTTTAACTTGGGTCAAATGTTTTGGGTAGCCTTCCACAAGCTTCCCACAATAAGTTGGGTGAATGTTGGCCCATTCCTCCTGACAGAGCTGGTGTAACTGAGTCAGGTTTGTAGGCCTCCTTGCTCGCACACGCTTTTTCAGTTCTGCCCACACATTTTCTATAGGATTGAGGTCAGGGCTTTATGACGCCAACTCCAATACCTTGACTTTGTTGTCCTTAAGACATTTTGCCACAACTTTGGAAGTATGCATGGGGTCATTGTCCATTTGGAAGACCCATTTGCGACCAAGCGCTAACTTCCTGACTGATGTCTTGAGATTTTGCTTCAATATATCAATTTTCCTTCCTCCCTCTTGCAGCAAAGCACAGTCAAGCAAAGAGGCACTGAGTTTGAAGGTAGGCCTTGAAATACATCCACAGGTACACCTCCAATTGACTCAAATGATGTCAATTAGCCTATCAGAAGCTTCTAAAGCCATGACATCATTTTCTGGAATTTTCCAAGCTGTTTAAAGGCACAGTCAACTTAGTGTATGTAAACTTCTGACCCACTGGAATTGTGATACAGTGAATTATAAGTGAAATAATCTGTCTGTAAACAATTGTTGGAAAAATTACTTGTGTCAAGCACAAAGTAGATGTCCTAACCGACTTGCCAAAACTATAATTTTTTAACAAGAAATGTGTGGAGTGGTTGAAAAACGAGTTTTAATGACTCAAACCTAAGTGTATGTAAACTTCTGACTTCAACTGTATGTACATAATTGTTTTGACTTTTATCTTTAGTTATTTATTTTACCCTTATTTTACCAGGTAAGTTCACTGAGAACACAGGGGAGAGGAGGGGGGATGAAAGAGCCAATTGGAAGCTGGGGATGATAAGGTGGCCATGATGGTCAAATTGGAAATGTAGCCAGGAGACCGGGGTAAACACCCCTAGTCTTACGATAAGTTCCATGGGATCTTTAGTAACCACAGAGTCAGGACACCCGTTTAACATCCCATTCGAAAGACAGCACCCTACACGGGGCAATGTCAGCAATCACTGCCCTGGGGCATTGGGATATACACTACCAGTCAAAAGCTTCACCTGGAATGCATTTCAATTAACAGGTGTGCCTTCTTAAAAGTTAATTTGTGGAATTTCTTTCCTTCTTAATGCGTTTGAGCCAATCAGTTGTGATGTGATAAGGTAGGGGGGTATACAGAAGATAGCCCTATTTGGTAAAAGACCAAGTCCATATTATGGCAAGAACAGCTCAAACAAGCAAAGTGAAACGACAGTCCATCATTACTTTAAGACATGAAGGTCAGTCAATACGGAACATTTCAAGAACTTTGAACGTTTCTTCAAGTGCAGTCGCAAAAACCATCAAGCACTATGATGAAACTCGCTCTCATGAGGACTGTGACAGGAATGGAAGACCCAGAGTTACCTCTGCTGCAGAGGATAAGTTCATTAGAGTTACCAGGCTCAGAAACTGCAGCCCAAATAAAAGCTTCACAGAGTTCAAGTAACAGACACATCTCAGCATCAATTGTTCAGAGGGGACTGTGTGAATCAGTGTGAACCACTACTAAAGGACACCAATAAGAAGAAGAGACTTGCTTGGGCCAAGAAACACGAGCGCTGGACATTAGACCGGTGCAAATTTGTCCTTTGGTCTAGAGTCCAAATTTGAGATTTTTGGTTCCAACCGCCATGTCTTTGGTGAGACGCGGTGTGGGTGAACGGATGATCTCTGCATGTGTAGTTCCCACTGTGAAGCATTGAGGACGAGGTGTTACGGTGTGGGGGTGCTTTGCTGGTGACACTGTCAGTGATTTATTTAGAATTCAAGGTACACTTAACCAGCATGGCTACTACAGCATTCTGCAGCGATACGGCATCCCATCTGGTTTGGGCTTAGTGGGACTATCATTTGTTTTTTAACAGGACAATGACCCATCACACCTCCAGGCTGTGTAAGGGCTATTTTACCAAGAAGGAGAGTGATGGAATGCTGCATCAGATGACCTGGCCTTCAAAATCCCCCGACCTCAACCCAATTGAGATGGTTTGGGACGTGTCGGACGGCAGAGTGAAGGAAAAGCAGCCAACAAGTGCTCAGCATATGTGGGAACTCCTTCAAGACTGTTGGAAACGCATTCCAGGTGAAGATGGTTAAGAGAATGCCAAGAGTGTGAAAAGCTGTCATCAAGGCAAAGGGTGGCTATTTGAAGAATCTCAAAGTGATTTGTTTAACACTTTTTTGGTTACTAAATGATTCCATATGTGTTATTTCATAGTTTTTATGTCTTCACTATTATTCTACAATGTAGAAAATAGTAAAAATAAAGAAAAAAACTTGAATGAGTAGGTGTGTCCGGCTACTCTTTCTTCCCACTCTTTATTTAGCCCGCTACACACACACACACACACACACACACACACACACACACACACACACACACACACACACACACACACACACGCACACACACACACACACACACGCCTAGTAGTATCAGCTAAGTAATGTCCGGTCAAAAATATGGAACAACCACACAAACACACACACTCAAGCATACATGCAGGCAGCTCCCACTGACAATCTGGAATCACTCTCTCTGTGAACACACACACACAGACACAGTAAAACAAACTCTTTGTCAAGCCTCATTGCCCCTCATTTTCAGAGGCATGTTGTAACAATGTATCTTTCCTTGCCATGGTTCTGTCTAACACATGTTACTCTGGAGCGCCAGTGTACACGCTGTCACACGGTGTTTTAGGCTCCAGCAGATCCAATTAAGAGGCACTCAGCCGAAACATCTGTGTCAATCTGTGTTTAGAACAGAGCTATGCTCAGTGATGTCATGCAGCCCTGTTGGACAGGCCTATTGAACATCATTGTTGACTCTAGTGAGGGTGTGTTCTCTGTTGTTCTATCCACACAGGTTATTAGGAAGCTAATTATGTATATGCATGTACATTCAATCCAGGTAAAACATGGAGGACAGTACTCACAATTGAATAGCACTGATTGCTGTGTTTCCTCAGATCACCACAAGGGGGCAATGTTGAGGTTTTCAGCAAGGTAAATTAGTTTGGATTGTGTGTGCGCTGTACGTGTACATGTTTAAGAAAAGTTGTCACTGTGAGTGTGTGTGAGTTTGTGTGACCATTTAAGTCTATGTGTGTGTGTGTGCATGTGAGTGTGAGTGTGCGTGCGTATGTGCGTGCGTATGTCTGTGTGCGATGTAGGGGTTCTGGGATATGGATTATCTTGCCCCAGGCCTTATTCAGAAAGGCCAACCAAGCGCGAGGTGGAGAGGAGAAAGGCTTCATTGTTATGGTCCAGAAGAGTGTCAGAGGTGCCTCAGAAAATAGATTCACTCACAGGGGGCTTAGGAGAAACACGGTCGGGGCAATCACCCCGCAGACCATGACGACGGTCAAGCTCTTATAACGGCAGTCAAAGGGTTAAAGGGGTTTATTACATTAAAGTGTCATAGGCATTCACACTGTCATAAGAATTAATTTCGCACTAATATTATAGTATCTTAAGCACACCCTGATTTACAGCACTCATTGAAAATCAGCCATAGGCAAAATGGAGGTCATCGCTCAAGAACAAACACTGAACCAAACACTGAGCCAGATCAAACTGGGTCAAACCGGGTGAAAACAAACCGGGTCAAACCTCCCAGAAGTACTTACATGTGGACAGAGTAGACAGAGTCTAGTGGTCTACACTTCTCTCCACTAAGTGCTGACTGACCCTCTCTCTCCCTCTCCCTCTCCCTCACACGACCCACCCTGACATCTGGTTTTACTCTCTGTGGGGACTCGAGGCCAGACAGCCAGCTAGCAACAGCAGTAGTAGCAGCCACCATTCAACAAGCGTTTCCCCTAGCGTGATTTACTCCAGAGATAATGAGAACATAAAAACGGACAAAGCACTGCCACAAAAAATGGGAGAGTTATGGGCAATGACTCGCTTGGGCCCAAGCCCCCTCTGGACCTTGAGGGGTAGGCATAGAACAGGGGAGAACGACTGCCTCCTCTCATTGAACCCACCGAAGTTCAAGGCCGACCGCGGTAATGCAGGCTCACCCATCATAGTGAATAGAAAAATGGCAATCTTCGTGGTCAGTCTTTGTGTAAATAAAAACATGTTTAAAAGACAATATTTCATGGTATAAATAATTGCTTCTAATATACCAGATGTATGTCCTTGAACCGATTATTTAAAAAAATTTCAAACAGAAGTTATAAAGATAATTTAGCTGCTAATGGAAACCTGCAGTACCCCGGTCGGCCTTCAACTTGAGTAACTCAATGAGAGGGGGCAGCACTGAGCTAGCCTGCAATATCACTTATTTTTTTATTTTTTTTCGTCATTTTAGCAGACGCTCTTATCCAGAGCGACTTACAGTTAGTGAGGGCATACATTATTTTCTTATTTTTTTTTATACTGGCCCCCCGTGGGAATAGAACCCACAACCCTGGCGTTGCAAACGCCATGCTCTACCAACTGAGCTACTTCCTGGAGTAGCTCAAACTGCGCATGTTATGTCACCATGAGTTGAGTCTTCACATAGGAATGAATGGTGTCACGTGATCGATGGTTTTGTCCATTCATATATACAGTCATTGGCATAGACCAGGGGTTCGCCTAGTTGCCTCCCCCCTCAGTTCTGCTGCCCTCTTTATGGGCTCTCCCAGGTGCTCAGGGCCTGTGATTTATGAAGCTCCATCTGGTGCTGTGGGTGCACTGTTGATGCTCAGGATGTTGAGTTCAAGATGGTGTCCTTGTGTCCTTGTGCTGCAACTCTTGCTGGCCTCGGGGGAGAGATTTAGGGGAAGGGGAAGTGGGGGGGTGTAGTTGTGGTCGGGGATTGGTGTTGGAGGGGGGGGGGGGGGGGGGGGGCGTAGTGTTTGGGGTATGAGTCTGACCTCCAGACACACTCCTGAAAATCACCCGAGGGACTATGAGGGTTCTGTAGTAAAGTCATGTTGGTGTTCAATGTCTGTATGTATTTGATTTCTCCCCAGTGAATGCACAGTCTGTAAATTGTGGAGTGTCTGTGGAATGACTATGTTAAAAGTATCAGTTTGAAAAGTGCTTCCAGGGTTTGAATGTCTTCTGCAGAGCAGTCCTTGGCCTCCTTGTATCCATTGTGCAGACAGACACAATGGGGACACTGCAACCTCAGTGAAACTTTACTTTCATTCTTGTTTTAAAATAAAGTGTGACTCAGAAATCACAACTAACTAATGGGTAACTAGCAGGTAACTAACAGGTAACTAACAGACAATTAACGGGTAACTAACAGGTAACTAACAGGTAACTAACGGGTAACTAACAGGTAACTAACATAACTAACAGGTAACTAATAGGTAATTAATAGGTAACTAACGGGTAACTAATAGGTAACTAACGGGTAACTAACAGGTAACTAACAGGTAACTAACAGGTAACTGAGGAATTGAGAGTCAGAGATAAACAACAACACAGCGTTCCACCCTGGATACTTCAAATTGTTAGATCCTTCTCCCTGTGATGCTGCTGTTTCTCGTAAATGGGCGGGATCCCTATTCAAACGCTGTGTGGGAGTACAAGTGTATGAATCGCAGAGGGAGAGTTGTCTTGCTTTCATTTGATGCCAGGGTATTTCCTCCTCTGTTTCGGTGGAGCAACAATGGTATTTAGGAATCAGCAGTACAAGGGAGAAGTGAAATTGAGAATGATCTGTTCTTCTGGTTAGGAGAGTGGACTGACTTCTGACCCAGTTGGAGAACACTTACACCGTTGAGTGATGTACTTGACCTAAAATTGCCAGTAATCTCCAGGTTTTAACATGGAAAATGTGTGATTTGTTGTCATACTGGTAACAGTATCATACAAATAGTGTATGGCATTATGAGCATGTGGTATGAGCAGGGATGGAACTTCCGGATTTCAGGCACCAGCCAGCCGGGCTAGTAGACTACGATTTCTATTAGCCTGGGTAACATTTGGGTCCAAAATCTGTGCCATGCGATGCGTGAAAAGTCAAAATTTCACTGGCCTTTTGGGCTAGTTTGGCACGTTTTCTACTAGAGCAGTCTGAAAAGTGTTAGCCTCGGGCTAGCGGGTAGCTTAATTTCCATCCCGGGGTATGAGTATCATACAGTGTATTCTGCAGTGCAGTCTTTTGAGTGGATTGTATCATGGTGACGTTCTGGTGACTCTTGACCAATAGGAATGCCCTAATGTGTTCAACTTGCCCGTCAAGTGAAATGTTCGGCCTTGTTCATGATAAATGATACATATGACATTGATATCTTCTCCAGAGTGCTCCATTGTTGGGTACCCGTCTCGACCATTGCACCTGACAGAGTCTGCTGCCAGCTCTACACTCCCCTTACAGTGCTTTAATTGTTTTATTTCCTTTCCACATTCTTAGGCTTGTAGTTTCACCCCAACACACACACACACACACACAAACACACAGACATACACACACAAGCACGCACAGACATGGACGCATTCACAAATATGCCAAGATAAATCCATATCCCAGAACCCCTACATCGCAGTCACACATACGCACGCACACGCACTAACATGCAAACACATACACGCTGATTAAGGAACATTCATCCAACCTGTACTTTTCTAAATTTTGGCAGCGGTAACATATACTGAGAGCATGAAGGAATGTGGCCTTCTCAGGAACCCTTGGCCCAAAGTAGAACCACATTGGAACCAGACAGCAAGACAAGAAAGATTCACATAAAACCAAAAACCTTGACCCGGCCTGACCACAGTGTTACATACCAGTCTTCAGGTGTACTTTATAGTTGGCCTCATTTAGTGTAAGCCTACACTTGATAAGCTCTTAGGGGTTTCAAGTGCTACCCAAGGATGTATATGCCTGTGTACACTTTAATATTGTTTTACACTGCCTGTGTATCTGCCGGAAAATCATTTTTAGTAAAGGGGTTTTGTTGTCCTTTAGATAAGAAGCCATGATGTTATATTATGCACCTCATGCCTCAAATAGAAGCGCTAAAACCCCTGTTTCCTTCAGGAAATAACATCATCATCACTTTCATCAACTTTGTGTTTCAGCTTCCCATGTTTTCCACTTTATTTTTGGATTTTCCATCTGCCACTTGCTTGGTCCTCATTCGTTCTTATTCAGGTCCGGAAAACGGGTTTTCGACACCGGGGAAATCTGGTGTGCCTCTGCTCCTCTCACTGCTAATTAATGTGTGAACTAATTGCGACGCTAACTTTAGCCTAGCGCCAGCCTACTTCCATCTGTCCGCTCTGTAAAAAGGATGTTGAGGGAGCTAGCCTATCAGTGACATGGTATCTGTTTTTAGAATGTTCTAGCTAGTTCTATTGCCAGGGGAACTGGTTATAGTGGGTCTTCTCCTAGTTGAACTCAATCTGTGTGAGGACGATGGTACACTGAAGGGGGAGAGCGAGACCCACCGCTTGCACCGACATAGTTGCAGAATATGAGAAATCCCACGAACGGTTGTATTCCATACAGAAACCTCACCTTTTCCTATTCCTATCGGCCTGATTTGATTTGTCAAGCCAATCAGCAAATTAACTGCATAATTCAAACTTCCCATAAAAAGTGGGGAATATTTAATACGCCTCATCATTGCAAATTGTAAATAGTGCAGTATTGTAGCTAATAAGAGCCACCTTTCACACTCACCCAGACACCTAATGTCTGGATTTACACACGTCTCCCTGTCGCATCGGGAATGGAATGGCATTAAACATGAGTCTCTTTGTGACAGACAGTAGTCAAAGTTTGTCTGAGGTGATCTAGCCCCGGGGAAGTCTGTGACACAGCCTGCCCAACGTCCCTCTCTCCTGACTGGGATGATGGAAAAAGCAGAGCCTGCTCCCCTGGCCCCCTCTGGTGCTGAGAGGGGCTTGACAGCCAGAGCATGGAGGGACGGGAAAGGGCGGGAGGGAGGGTTGGGGGGATTCCTCAAATTGTGGGAAATGCAGATGACATGGAGAGAGAGAGAGAGAGAGAGAGAGAGAGAGAGAGAGAGAGAGAGACTGACTGACTGACTGACTGACTGACTGACTGACTGACTTACTTACTTTTCTATGGGATTAAGGTCTGGAGACTGGCTAGGCCACTCCAGGACCTTAATGTGCTTCTTCTTGAGCCACTCCCTTGTTGCCTTGGTCGTGTGTTTTGGGTCATTGTCATGCTGGAATACCCATCCACGACCCATTTTCAATGCCCTGGCTGAGGGAAGGAGGTTCTCACCCAAGATTTGACGGTACATGGCCCCGTCCATCATCCCTTTGATGCAGTGAAGTTGTCCTGTCCCCTTAGCAGAAAAACACCCCCAAAGCATAATGTTTCCACCTCCATGTTTGATGGTGGGGATGGTGTTCTTGGGGTCATAGGCAGCATTCCTCCTCCTCCAAACACGGCGAGTTGAGTTGATGCCAAAGAGCTCCATTTTGGTCTCATCTGACCACAACTCTTTCACCCAGTTCTCCTCTGAATCATTCAGATGTTCATTGGCAAACTTCAGACGGCCCTGTATATGTGCTTTCTTGAGCAGGGGGACCTTGCGGGTGCTGCAGGATTTCAGTCCTTCACGGCGTAGTGTGTTACCAATTGTTTTCTTGGTGACTATGGTCCCAGCTGCCTTGAGATCATTGACAAGATCCTCCCGTGTAGTTCTGGGCTGATTCCTCACCGTTCTCATGATCATTGCAACTCCACGAGGTGAGATTTTGCATGGAGCCCCAGGCCGAGGGAGATTGACAGGTCTTTTGTGTTTCTTCCATTTGCGAATAATCGCATCAACTGTTGTCACCTTCTCACCAAGCTGCTTGGCGATGGTCTTGTAGCCCATTCCAGCCTTGTGTAGGTCTACAATCTTGTCCCTGACATCCTTGGAGAGCTCTTTGGTCTTGGCCATGGTGGAGAGTTTGGAATCTGATTGATTGATTGCTTCTGTGGACAGGTGTCTTTTATACAGGTAACAAACTGAGATTAGGAGCACTCCCTTTAAGAGTGTGCTCCTAATCTCAGATCGTTACCTGTATAAAAGACACCTGGGATCCAGAAATCTTTCTGATTGAGAGGGGGTCAAATACTTATTTCCCTCATTAAAATGCAAATCAATTTATAACATTTTTGACATGCGTTTTTCTGGATTTTTTTGTTGTTATTCTGTCTCTCACTGTTCAAATAAACCTACCATTAAAATTATAGACTGATCATTTCTTTGTCAGTGGGCAAACTTACAAAATTAGCAGGGGATCAAATACTTTTTTCCCTCACTGTACATCCATACACACACACACATCCTTTTTAAAATTATATTTCCCTTCATTACTTTCCAACCCCACCACCCCTTCCCCTATTGGAGTAAACTAGTGAACAACAATGCTTAGGCCTCTACTTCCAGCCCATACATACTATATACATTTTATGGACACAGTCAAATTCTACAATAATTATATTTTGTTCGTTTTTACTCCTGAACGTCCGATCATTTTCATGATGTCCATCTGGTTTGCCATATGCCATATTTTTCTAACTGTGCTCTTTCACAAAAGCTCTCAACCAATAACCTACAGTGGGGAAAAAAAGTATTTAGTCAGCCACCAATTGTGCAAGTTCTCCCACTTAAAAAGATGAGAGAGGCCTGTAATTTTCATCATAGGTACACGTCAACTATGACAGACAAATTGAGAATTTTTTTTTCAGAAAATCACATTGTAGGATTTTTAATTAATTTATTTGCAAATTATGGTGGAAAATAAGTATTTGGTCACCTACAAACAAGCAAGATTTCTGGCTCTCACAGACCTGTAACTTCTTCTTTAAGAGGCTCCTCTGTCCTCCACTCGTTACCTGTATTAATGGCACCTGTTTGAACTTGTTATCAGTATAAAAGACACCTGTCCACAACCTCAAACAGTCACACTCCAAACTCCACTATGGCCAAGACCAAAGAGCTGTCAAAGGACACCAGAAACAAAATTGTAGACCTGCACCAGGCTGGGAAGACTGAATCTGCAATAGGTAAGCAGCTTGGTTTGAAGAAATCAACTGTGGGAGCAATTATTAGGAAATGGAAGACATACAAGACCATTGATAATCTCCCTCGATCTGGGGCTCCACGCAAGATCTCACCCCGTGGGGTCAAAATGATCACAAGAACGGTGAGCAAAAATCCCAGAACCACACAGGGGGACCTAGTGAATGACCTGCAGAGAGCTGGGACCAAAGTAACAAAGCCTACCATGAATAACACACTACGCCGCCAGGGACTCAAATCCTGCAGTGCCAGACGTGTCCCCCTGCTTAAGACAGTACATGTCCAGGCACGTCTGAAGTTTGCTAGAGTGCATTTGGATGATCCAGAAGAGGATTGGGAGAATGTCATATGGTCAGATTAAACCAAAATATAACTTTTTGGTAAAAACTCAACTTGGAGGACAAAGAATGCTGAGTTGCATCCAAAGAACACCATACCTACTGTGAAGCATGGGGGTGGAAACATCATGCTTTGGGGCTGTTTTTCTGCAAAGGGACCAGGACGACTGATCCGTGTAAAGGAAAGAATGAATGGGGCCATGTATCGTGAGATTTTGAGTGAAAACCTCCTTCCATCAGCAAGGGCATTGAAGATGAAACGTGGCTGGGTCTTTCAGCATGACAATGATCCCAAACACACCGCCCGGGCAACGAAGGAGTGGCTTCGTAAGAAGCATTTCAAGGTCCTGGAGTGGCCTAGCCAGTCTCCAGATCTCAACCCCATAGAAAATCTTTGGAGGGAGTTGAAAGTCTGTGTTGCCCAGCGACAGCCCCAAAACATCACTGCTCTAGCGGAGATCTGCATGGAGGAATGGGCCAAAATACCAGCAACAGTGTGTGAAAACCTTGTGAAGACTTACAGAAAACATTTGACCTGTGTCATTGTCACGCTCTGGCTCCGGGACTGTGTATTTTGAGCCAGGGTGTGTTCATTTGGTTGTTGTATTTGGTTGTGTTTCATTGTTTGGTCGTGTGACTCCCAATCAGTGGTAACGAGTGTCAGCTGTCGGCTCGTTATCTCTGATTGGGAGCCATATTTAAACTGTCAGTGTTCACCTTAGTGTTGTGGGTTTTTGTTCCTTGTCAGTCATTGTAACGGAGGACTTCACGTTTCGTCATTGTTTGTTGTTTTTTGTAGTGAGTACGTTAATTTAATAAAGTCATGTTCGCTCAACGCGCTGCGTATTGGTCTGCACCTTTTGAAGACGATCGTGACAGAAAAACCCACCAAGATGGGACCAAGCAGCGTGTCCAGGAGCCATCGCCAGGGAGATCCCTCACAGATCTCCTTCGCCTCCTGGACTGGGTCAAGCCGAGTGAGGAAGAGAAGGGCTTGACATTATGGCAGAAGGGCGAGAGGCTGGCGAGGGACATGGAGACCTGGTCCACGGGTAGGAGAGACGCCCCGAAAATTTTTAGGGGGGGGCTCACGACGTCGGACCAGCAGGAGGCCGCGATAGAGCGGCCCAGTGGGTTGCCGGAGAAGGCCGCCGGGTTACGGGGGCCACTGGTCGAAGAGGGGATGGAGGAAGTAGAGGCACGGCGAGAGGTACTGGCGTGTGTTGCCAGTCCGGTCCGGCCCGTTCCAGATCCCGGTGTAGGACCAGTGGTGTGTGTCCCCAGTACAGTCCGGCCCATCCAAGCTTCCCGCACCAAGCCAGTGGTGTGCGTCGTCAGTCCGGCACGGCCCGTGCCTGCTCTCCGCATCAAGCCTGTGGTGCGTCTCGTCAGCCCGGCTCTGCCCGTTCCTGCTCTCCGCACCAGGTCTGTGGTGCACGTCGCCAGCCCAGTCCGGCCCATTCCTGCTACTCGCAACAAGCCAAGGGTGCGAGTCGTCAGCCGGATTCAGCCCATTCCTGCTACTCGCACCAAGCCAAGGGTGCGAGTCGTCAGCCGGATTCAGCCCATTCCTGCTACTCGCACCAAGCCAAGGGTGCGAGTCGTCAGCCGGATTCAGCCCATTCCTGCTACTCGCACCAAGCCAAGGGTGCGAGTCGTCAGCCGGATTCAGCCCATTCCTGCTACTCGCACCAAGCCAAGGGTGCGAGTCGTCAGCCGGATTCAGCCCATTCCTGCTACTCGCACCAAGCCAGGGATGCGAGTCTTCAGCCTGGTGAGGCCTGTTCCGGCTCCACGCACCATGCAAAGGGTGCGTATCGTCTGCCAGGTCCGGTCCATTCCTGCCTCACGCGCCAAGCCAGGGGTGCGCGTCGGCAGTCCTGATCCAGCTAACTGGGTCAGATCGGACTGGGGACACTGCGGGGGGATTGTAGTAGGGTGGTGGTCAAGCCCGGAGCCGGAGCCGCCTCCGAGGAGCAATACCCACCCAGCCCTTCCCTATTTGGGGTGTAGGCGCGGTCGGAGTCCGCGCCTTTAGGGGGGGGTACTGTCACGCTCTGGCTCCGGGACTGTGTATTTTGAGCCAGGGTGTGTTCATTTGGTTGTTGTATTTGGTTGTGTTTCATTGTTTGGTCGTGTGACTCCCAATCAGTGGTAACGAGTGTCAGCTGTCGGCTCGTTATCTCTGATTGGGAGCCATATTTAAACTGTCAGTGTTCACCTTAGTGTTGTGGGTTTTTGTTCCTTGTCAGTCATTGTAACGGAGGACTTCACGTTTCGTCATTGTTTGTTGTTTTTTGTAGTGAGTACGTTAATTTAATAAAGTCATGTTCGCTCAACGCGCTGCGTATTGGTCTGCACCTTTTGAAGACGATCGTGACAGTCATTGCCAACAAAGGGTAAATAACAAAGTATTGAGAAACTTTTGTTATTGACCAAATACTTATTTTCCACCATAATTTGCAAATAAATTCATTATAAATCCTACAATGTGATTTTCTGGATTTTTTTTCTCATTTTGTCTGTCATAGTTGACGTGTACCTATGATGAAAATTACAGGCCTCTCTCATCTTTTTAAGTGGGAGAACTTGCACAATTAGTGGCTGACTAAATACTTTTTTCCCCCACTGTATATACTTATTATGGACACAGTATGCTTTACATTAGTTATCTTGTTGTTATTAGTTGTTGTTATTAGTCCCATCCTTCAGCTCCATTCAACACCTCCCATCTATCTCTTAACACCATCCATATTGGATTTCTATTTGCAAAATATTTTTCAACTGTACTGTGATGTTTTACAGAAGTTCTGAACCTTTCTATTCTCATTGTTTCTACAGATCGTGAATTTAAAATAAACATTTTTGCTAAAAGTATTATTATATTATTGATCGATTGACTATGACTTTTCAGATCACCCAGTAGTGCTATCTGCAGGGTTAGCTCCAGGTAAATATTGCAATCCTTTAGCCATTCCTGGACCTGTGTCCAAAAACAAGCTACAAATGGACAGTACCAAAACAAATTATCTAATGATTCTGTCTCTTCGCAGCAAAATTTGCAGAGCTGGGAAGATTGTATCCCCCATATACAGTGGGGGAAAAAAGTATTTAGTCAGTCACCAATTGTGCATGTTCTCCCACTTAAAAAGATGAGAGAGGCCTGTAATTTTCACCATAGGTACACGTCAACTATGACAGACAAATTGAGATAATTTTTTCCAGAAAATCACATTGTAGGATTTTTTATGAATTTATTTGCAAGTTATGGTGGAAAATAAGTATTTGGTCACCTACAAACAAGCAAGATTTCTGGCTCTCACAGACCTGTAACTTCTTCTTTAAGAGGCTCCTCTGTCCTCCACTCGTTACCTGTATTAATGGCACCTGTTTGAACTTGTTATCAGTATAAAAGACACCTGTCCACAACCTCAAACAGTCACACTCCAAACTCCACTATGGCCAAGACCAAAGAGCTGTCAAAGGACACCAGAAACAAAATTGTAGACCTGCACCAGGCTGGGAAGACTGAATCTGCAATAGGTAAGCAGCTTGGTTTGAAGAAATCAACTGTGGGAGCAATTATTAGGAAATGGAAGACATACAAGACCACTGATAATCTCCCTCGATCTGGGGCTCCACGCAAGATCTCACCCCGTGGGGTCAAAATGATCACAAGAACGGTGAGCAAAAATCCCAGAACCACACGGGGGGACCTAGTGAATGACCTGCAGAGAGCTGGGACCAAAGTAACAAAGCCTACCATCAGTAACACACTACGCCGCCAGGGACTCAAATCCTGCAGTGCCAGACGTGTCCCCCTGCTTAAGCCAGTACATGTCCAGGCCCGTCTGAAGTTTGCTAGAGTGCATTTGGATGATCCAGAAGAGGATTGGGAGAATGTCATATGGTCAGATTAAACCAAAATATAACTTTTTGGTAAAAACTCAACTCATCGTGTTTGGAGGACAAAGAATGCTGAGTTGCATCCAAAGAACACCATACCTACTGTGAAGCATGGGGGTGGAAACATCATGCTTTGGGGCTGTTTTTCTGCAAAGGGACCAGGACGACTGATCCGTGTAAAGGAAATAATTAATGGGGCCATGTATCGTGAGATTTTGAGTGAAAACCTCCTTCCATCAGCAAGGGCATTGAAGATGAAACGTGGCTGGGTCTTTCAGCATGACAATGATCCTAAACACACCGCCCGGGCAACGAAGGAGTGGCTTCGTAAGAATCATTTCAAGGTCCTGGAGTGGCCTAGCCAGTCTCCAGATCTCAACCCCATAGAAAATCTTTGGAAGGAGTTGAAAGTCTGTGTTGCCCAGCGACAGCCCCAAAACATCACTGCTCTAGAGGAGATCTGCATGGAGGAATGGGCCAAAATACCAGCAACAGTGTGTGAAAACCTTGTGAAGACTTACAGAAAACGTTTGACCTGTGTCATTGCCAACAAAGGGTATATAAAAAAGTATTGAGAAACTTTTGTTATTGACCAAATACTTATTTTCCACCATAATTTGCAAATAAAATCATAAAAAATCCTACAATGAGATTTTCTGGATTTTTTTCCCTCATTTTGTCTGTCATAGTTGACGTGTACCTATGATGAAAATTGCAGGCCTCTCTCATCTTTTTAAGTGGGAGAACTTGCACAATTGGTGGCTGACTAAATACTTTTTTCCCCCACTGTACATGATTGTCCAAAATTGAAATGTTCCAGGCATTCATATATAAACCCCAGTCGTACTTTCTCAATTGCCTTTTTGAAGTCTGCTATGAATCTAGGCCTGATTTCCCAGATTTTTCATAATGTTCTATTGTTTCCAGTACTTGCCTTATACAGTGAGGGAAAAAAGTATTTGATCCCCTGCTGATTTTGTACGTTTGCCCACTGTCAAAGACATGATCATTCTATAATTTTAATGGTAGGTTTATTTGAACAGTGAGAGACAAAATGACAACAACAAAATCCAGAAAAATGCATGTAAAAAATGTTATAAATTGTTTTGCATTTTAATGAGGGAAATAAGTATTTGACCTCTCTGCAAAACATGACTTAGTACTTGGTGGCAAACCCTTGTTGGCAATCACAGAGATCAGACGTTTCTTGTAGTTGGCCACCAGGTTTGCACACATCTCAGGAGGGATTTTGTTCCACTCCTCTTTGCAGATCTTCTCCAAGTCATTAAGGTTTCGAGGCTGACGTTTGGCAACTCGAACCTTCAGCTCCCTCCACAGATTTTCTATGGGATTAAGGTCTGGAGACTGGCTAGGCCACTCCAGGACCTTAATGTGCTTCTTCTTGAGCCACTCCTTTGTTGCCTTGGCCGTGTGTTTTGGGTCATTGTCATGCTGGAATACCAATCCACGACCCATTTTCAATGCCCTGGCTGAGGGAAGGAGGTTCTCACCCAAGATTTGACGGTACATGGCCCTGTCCATCGTCCCTTTGATGCAGTGAAGTTGTCCTGTCCCCTTAGCAGAAAAACACCACCAAAGCATAATGTTTCCACCTCCATGTTTGACAGTAGGGATGGTGTTCTTGGGGTCATAGGCAGCATTCCTCCTCCTCCAAACACGGCAAGTTGAGTTGATGCCAAAGAGCTCGATTTTGGTCTCATCTGACCACAACACTTTCACTCAGTTCTCCTCTGAATCATTCAGATGTTCATTGGCAAACTTCAGACGGGCCTGTATATGTGCTTTCTTGAGCAGGGGGACCTTGTGGGCGCTGCAGGATTTCAGTCCTTCACGGCGTACTGTGTTACCAATTGTTTTCTTGGTGACTATGGTCCCAGCTGCCTTGAGATCATTGACAAGATCCTCCCATGTTGTTCTGGGCTGATTCCTCACCGTTCTCATGATCATTGCAACTCCACGAGGTGAGATCATGCATGGAGCCCCAGGCCGAGGGAGATTGACAGTTATTTTGTGTTTCTTCCATTTGCGAATAATCGCACCAACTGTCACCTTCTCACCAAGCTGCTTGGCGATGGTCTTGTAGCCCATTCCAGCCTTGTGTAGGTCTACAATCTTGTCCCTGACATCCTTGGAGAGCTCTTTGGTCTTGGCCATGGTGGAGAGTTTGGAATCTGATTGATTGATTGCTTCTGTGGACAGGTGTCTTTTATACAGGCAACAAACTGAGATTAGGAGCACTCCCTTTAAGAGTGTGCTCCTAATCTCAGCTCGTTACCTGTATA